>NC_086205.1:7548555-7848555 GCF_035770615.1 Melospiza melodia melodia
TTTAACTTTCTCCATCGTAACTGGCTTTGGAATATTGTTTTAATCACACTCAAACCAGTTTGAGTATGAAAATTAAACTGCATGAAGTATAGTAACAGCATTGTACATTCATGTGTATCATTAACAGGACATTAACAACAAGAAAACAAAAGTATCTTGTTCTTAACAGGGAAAATGGGATCTGCAGGAGGGATGTCTGTGAGCAGAGGTGAATGGGAGCCCACGGCCTTGGCATCCATGGAAGATCCTTGGCTTTGGCAGGGGACAATGACCTGTTTGTTTCCTTTTTGTTGAAGGGAGGGTTAACACTGAGAGGGAAAGAGTGGCTGTCTGCTTACACTCCTGTTAATGGGTGTGCCAACAATGCAATTGCAGCAACAGCCTGAATTCCAGCAAGGTGCTTCAATGTACAGAACAGTGCTTGTGCTGAGGGAAGCTTCAATCTTGCAGCTGACAGCCAGCTGGGAATACAAACTCGTTTTTCATTTGTTTCCTCCATGGAATGTGCATCTTTTCCAGCAAAGCCTTTGGACTCTCATTTCCAGATCAGACCATCACTTATTGCTTTCCAACACTACCAGTATTCACACTCCAAACCATGTAAATGCAAGTTAGAAAATAAGAAATACTCCCATTCCTGCAAGAAGTGCTGCAAGTGCTAGAAAACAATAATTCAAGAAAGGAACAATTAAAAAATGTTACATTCTGGCAGTGTATGTTGCTAAAACTTCTCAGAACTCCCAGAACTGCTGCCCAAAGTGGTTCCCCTCCAAGGCAACCACTCAATACTGCATAGGGAAGCTTTGCCAGCACAGGAGAACACCACCACAGTTCCCATTCCCATTCCACCAGGTGTCCATGGCTCTGATCTACTCTGCAACAGGGCTTTTAAACATCTGCAGGATTGTCTTTTGCTTGCTCTTAGGCAGTGAACAAATATCATTAGTGTCACTGGTATTAACCACACAATTCAAAACCTTTCCTTCCTTGATGCTGGGGGATTTCACCCGAACCCTGGCAGGGGACTGCCAGTTTTCATTGCAGGAACCTTTCCTAGACTTGTGGTGATTGGTTTCAGCCTGACTTTTTGATCCTTTGGAGTCTTTTGCCCCCTTGGAGCTTCCCTTCCTGGCAGCAGAGTCTCTCCCAGAGCGAGGTGGTTTGGCACGAAGCAGATACTCGTCAGGAGAGCCCTTCTGCCTGTTCAGTGTCCTCTCCTCCTTGTCCAGCTCCTTCTGCAGCTGCAGGGCCAAGAGCCTGTCCTGCTCCTCCTGCCTGCGCCTCTCATAGAACTCCTGCTCAAAGGCTCTTTGTGTCTGCAAGTTAAAATCATTCATCTGCTCTCCTTGGTCTTCTGCACTTTCTGAAAAGGTTCTTCTCCTCTTATCAAGCACGTCCAAGTCAATCATGGCATCAGCTGGGGCTTCCACTAGCTTCCTTTTGGGGGTCTCCTTAGAGTTCTGTGGCCTTTGTGGTGTCTCTTCATTTGAGTGTGCAGCCTCCTTCCCCAGAGCAGGCAACACAGTCTGGCTGTCAGACATCACCCAATTCATTCCTAACTGACCAGAGGTACAAGATTCATCAGCCTCTTCAAGGTTTACCCTTTGGACATCTGTCAAATTGCCACTGTCTGACTCAATTCCATCATCAACTCCATTGGATATAAGAACTGTCCTAGACCCTTCCTCTTCTGTGGTTCCATGAAGTGCATCTGGAACTCCATCTTCTAAACCATTTGGTCCTGGTGCTTCTTCCTGCTTTGTGGCAGTTTCACCTGAAGCTGAGGCACTGAAATAGTTCATGCACGATTCCAGAAATGAATCCTTAGCTGCAGAATCTTTATTTACACTGGTCAGCTGTGGAGACAGGGTTGGCATTTCCTCTTGCTCATCCTGCACTGCAGAACTGCTGCCTTCATTGCTGTTGGTCTCCTGAAGAAAAGGGAGACACCACTAATGAAGTAAATTTATCAAAAGCCCAAACACTTCTGATGGCTGCATTGCCCCTGAGTGCTCTGGGACAGCAACTCAGATATTTCTCTTTTTAAAAAATACATAACTGCTCAATAATAATAAAAATATTTGAAATAACTAATAATAATGCAGAATCCCAGCTAAAAGACTGAAACCTCTACAGCATTTTTCTCTTGTAAGTGATTCAGACTAAATGTGCAAGCCTGCTCATCATCTTTGGAGGCCTTACAGGAATGATCAGACAGCCATGGAATGATGTAAATCAGGGTGCACCCTCCTCCAGAGGCTCCAGAATTGCCAATCATGAATACCAAAAGTAGCTTAAAAAGGGCAGTATAACCTGCCCAGTGCCAATGTGCAAGGGGAATAGAGGACTGGAACCCTACAGGCAAGGGGAAAATATCCCATAATTGCCAACTGTGAGATTTGTAATAAAATTATTCCTGTTACCCCAGACACAGAGTTGCTCCCTCCTCTTCCTGTGGTACTGGAGAACAATGCTGATCCCAACATACCAGAGTTCTTTGGAGACAGATACCTTAAAAAGAAAAAAAAGATAAACATTTTATCCTTGAATTGTCAGTCCTTTGCATTATTCATGGTCTTCAGGCTCATTCTGACAAACAAAAAACAACAAGAAGGCAAGTGTTTCCCTTCTCCTCCTATGAGGAAATGTTTTAAACTTCAAAACTTCACATTTGTCCCCAGTTATCTCAGGAAGCTGGCCTACAGCATTCTAAAGAAGCAAATGGGGCAGAGAGACACTGAAAAAGGCCAATAATTAAAGAAACACTTGGCTGAATCTCTTACTTCTGAATGTCTCCAGAGTTGCTGGGTTTGTTCTTTGCCTTGCTCAGGATCAGTGGGGATGTCTGAAGGGAGAGGCTGTGTGCTGGTGATGGGCTGCCAGGCACGTGTCCCTCAGGATCTTCATTCTTCCAGACAAGTAAAAATAGCATTAGGTAAAGCAAAACACAACACAAACTGCAGAAACCTCAGGGAACTGCTTGGGTTTTGCTGCAGAATCTGTTACTGTTGTCCAAAGAATTCTAGAACTGTGAGTTACAGATGGTTACAGAGAAAGAAATGTTACCTGCTCCTTACACCTTCCTGGATCTAACACTGAGGAACAGGAAGCTTTGCTCAAATACGTGCACAGATTTCATCATTGGGTAGCAAAAATTCAACTAAGCAAAACAAATTAATAAAACAAAAAAAAAAAACCCCAAAATGTAAGGTACATTTTCACTGTATGTATGGATTACACATATTCATTTCTTCCAAAGAAGGGTTTTTAAAAAGATGAGGAAAAGGAAGCATACAGCAGAAAATCAATGTTTTAAAATGTTTCACAATGAAAACATGCAGCACACATGGTGGGTGCTGGATTTCAAGTGCATATTAGACAGGGTTCAAAAATTAATGGTCAATCAAGGCTTTAAAGCACTGGGGAGTGACACCAGCTTCAACTACAACTAAAATAAATTTAAACTATTCCAAATTTTACCATTTGCTCTGAGCAGTCCAAGTTGCTTGCACTATATTGATATTTGCTGCTGTCCCACTCAATCCTAACTCACCAGGCTGTTACTGAGCTGCCAGGCCAGCTCTTCATCCTGCTTCAGCTGCTTCTCCATCTCCTTCCTTCTCTCTTCTGCCAGCCTGTGCTCCTCCTCCTCCTCAGCCAGCAGCCTCTGGATGTACTCCTCACTGGCTTTGTTCTCCTCCTGTTCATGTGCTCGCCTTTCTGCCTCCACCTACAGCAGGGGTTTGAAAAAATCCACCTGGTCACCACTGCAGGGCCACACTTTACACCAGGACCTCTCAGCTGACACTGCTTAAATGTGAACCAGTCACTGTTCACCAAATTCAGCAGCATTTCATTGCAGGAGTCTCAAAGATGTAAGGATCACATGGGTGCTGTGTGTGGAGCCTTGGATTTGACCACAGTGACAAATTTTTTGGTTTCTCTAAGATTATACTGTTAACCTGTAAGGTTAAACTCCATTGTTCACCTTCTCCAAGTGTTAGTAACAAAGCTAAGATCTCCAAGTTGTACAGAGAAAGTGGGATCAGAATTCTGTCTAAGGCTGGATGCCAGCTGTCCCACAGCATTTGCTCAACCTGCTTTTATCATTATATATCCCAAAGACATCACATCTCTCTTTTAGAGGAGTGCTCCTCTCTTGAAACACACAAAACCCAAAGCAGCAGGCCAGGAATTTTACATCTGCCTTTCTTACAGCAGACATGCAGAGAGATCAGTTACCAGCAACTCCACAAGGACAGCAAAGCACTTCAAGAATAAATCTTTCTTTGGAAATTCCCCCCAGTCCTCTGCTTCATGTGATCCTGTAATCACCAGCAAGGGCTCTCAGGGAAAGGTGCATTCCCACACATTCCAGCTCTAAATCTTAATTCTACTGTGTCTGAATTAAGGAGGAAGAATCCTTAAATAGGCCAAAATTGAGAATTCTTTAAAATCTTTTCATGATTTTCAAATATGCAAAGGTAACAGAGTGAACAAAGAACAGGGAAAATGCTCTATGTTCATTACTGAAAATTATCTAGTTGCAGGCTCTTACCTGGAGGGAAGTCAAGAAGACAAATATAAAACCAAAGTCCAAACAGTTTCAAATTTCTACATTTGCTACTTTTATGTACATTGACTGAGAGATGAGGTAAGAGGTATAGATCAAGAATGTCAAATATACAGATCACCTCATGTCAAATACAAAGAAATCTCTCCCACCAATTTAATTCATGATTCAGGAGTGACCAGTATGTTCTTGCAGCTGCAGATTCTTGCAGTATCTTTATTATTAAATAAAATTACAGCTGTTTGTAGGAACAATTCAAATAACTGGATACAAAGCATTTATGCTTTTTAAACATATTTTTAGACTTACCTTACTAATCTCTGCTTCATATTCCTGCCTCAGCTCCCCAGGCTTGCTCAGTTGGTGCTGTGGCTTGGGGACACAGACTAGGAAGGAGAGGAAAAAACCAAAGTCAACAAACACAAAGTCATGACAGTCAGCAACAAAGGGTTTTAACAACAACAACAAAGGATTTTAACCACAACAACAAAGGATTCATTATTCCCCTGTCATGGGAATGATTTGACTTAAATCAAGTGCTGTGATTGAAAAAAGGAAGGAATAAAGCAAAAAATTCCAAGGAATAAAGTTTACACAGTAGAGAAGTGTGGTGTTACAGAGTGGCAGGAACAGGCAGTGTTTCCCAAGCACTGTATAAAAAGCAAATACAATGGAACAAGTTTCTCAGAGAAGCTGTGGCTGCCCCATCCCTGGAAGTGTCCAAGGCCAGGGTGGAAAGGTCTCACCCAACCCAAATCATTCTCTCATTCATTCTCTGTTGGTACCCTGACCATAATTTGTGTATTTCACTCTCTTTGTGGAACACATTTCCCTAAGGCCAACCTATCAAAACGTCCCCCAAGGGCGCTTGCAACATCATAAACCCCAAAATCCTCCTTCAAAAAGTTAATCAGATTTCACTTCCTTCTCTCTGACACCACAATTTTCAGCTCACAGATTCTTGCATTGACTGAACCCCTGGAATTTCAACCAAACTAACTAACACATGAAAATCTTTTCACCACTGCACTCGCTTGACAGTGATAAAGAAACACACCCACAGACTCAAACACTCTGTATGCAGATGCTACAACGAAAACATGCACACATGGTGGGTGCTGGATTTCAAGTGCATATTACACAGGCTTCAAAAATTAATGGTCAATCAAGGCTTTAAAGTACTGGGGGATGACAACAGCTGCAAATGAGCAATGAACAAGGCCAGGCACTGATAGCCCACACCAAAGGCATGAACAAATACCCACTGAAATCACCAGACAATGTTTTGTTGTTTTTTTTAATTTTTGTACTACAAATGAAGAAGGCATTGCCCACCTCTCCCCTGCCCCTTTTGCAGGAGAGCTCTGTCTCTGCCAGCAGTAACACATATCCCTACCCACAGCTCTGAAGCCACCCGCAGCAATTCCTGTGACAAAGCAGAGACATGCCAGGACAAGTGACACTCCACTTACTTTCCTCATCCAAATCCTGTCCGTTCATCCTGCGCTCGCACTCCTGCGGGTAATCCTTCTGAATCTTCTCCCAGAGCTCCCAGTTGATCAGAGTGTTCCTGCGGCTGTTGTAGCGTGCCCAGGAGGAAACCCGACGCCGACAGAAGGGGCAAGAAAGGCAGGCCTTTTCCACCGTCATCTGGAAGCAGGAATTGCACAGGGTATGGCTGCAGGGCAGCGTGACAGGCTCCACAAAGATCTCCATGCAAATCTGGCACAGGCAGTCGGACAAGGACAGCGGGGCCTTGGATTTCTTCGACATGCTGGCTCGAGGCAGAGGAACAGCACTAGGACAGCATCAGGGCCTGAAAGCAGAAAGAAACATTTAGGTTCCTTATGGGAAGTAAAATATAAAAGGAAAATACAAAGTGTTTTACAGCTACTTCAAGAAAATGTTAGTGGATTTAGAAGCCTGCTTAAGTGGTTGCTTTTCTCTGGGCCTGAGAGATTCCTGAGGAAGAAGCAGAGCTTTACAGAAGTCATGGAAAAACTGTAGCAGGTTTTCCTACTGCACTTTCCTTTGAGCTGAAACAGATACTTCGGGGATAGCAAGGAGGTGGTAAGGAGAGGGGGGAAAAGAAGGTGAGAGTTCTTCCAGCCACCTCTGCTACTCCCCTCTTCTCCTTATCTATGATAAGAGACGCTGGATGTGTTATTCCAGTTACCTTAACCTTCCATTCACTCATGTTTTCAGTATATGCACATATGCTGTTACTCTCCTCTTTTCCCTATCTATGATAAGAGGCGCTGGATATGTTGCTCCAGTTACCTTCACCTTCCATTCACTCATTTTTTCAGTATATGCACATCCTTGGAGAGCTGCTTTTGGCACAAGCTTGCTTCCAGCTTATTCTGAAGGTGAAACACAACAGAGCAGAGCAGCTTCTTCCTCATTCATTTGCTTGCTTAAGCTGGAACTACAAAGCTAAAATTCCTTTTGTTCTTAAGATAAATGAAGAATTAAAACTTCAGCACCTTCTTGTATGACTTGAAACTGTGGGGGTCATCTGTCTCCTCACGCGATTTTTCCACTTGGCCCAGCAATACTGTAGGAGAGAAAACAAAGACACATACAGCAAAATAAAAAACCCACTGATATTAAAGCTACAAGCTTCTTAAACAGGCAGCTTCAAAGACAGGAGGCTCTTGGAAAAAAAAAAAAAGGCTGCCATTCCTCACAGAGAACTCTCCATGGAGACAAATACACGTTAAGGCGAGTTTCATTATTTCCGCTATTTTTATTGACGAAAAAACAACCCCCAGGAGGTCGGTGCCCACGGAAAAGGGGTCCCTGGTCCCCCTGCGGCCCCGTCACCCCCAGCCCCTGAGGGTCCCAGCGCGGACCCGGCACCCACCGCTCCGGAGGCCGCCAAGGGCCGCGGCTCCCGCAATGGCGGCTGCGCTGCGCCCCGCCCCTCACTCGGGAGCTGTTCCCGCCGCCCGCCTCACGGCTCCGGCTCCGCCTCCTGCTTCTCCTCCTTCTCCTTTCCTCCTTCCTTCTTCCCCTCCTCTTCTTCTGTCTCCTCCTTCTGCTCTTCCACCTGCTCCGCCGAGCCTGCTGGGACACAGAGGCTCTCAGAGGGAAGGCGGGCTCGGCTGTTGTGACAGGTCGGGCGGGAATGGCTTCCCGCAGGCAGGGAGCAGCGTTAGTGGGATGGCAGGGATGAGTCCTTCCCTGTGGGGCTGCTGAGGCCTGGCACAGCCTGGCCCGGGGAGCCGTGCCCAGCCCGGGACACCGGGGCCGCCCCGGGCCTGGCAGTGCCCAAGGCCGGGCGGGCTTGGAGCCGGGCTCCGCTCCCTGGCTTTGTGAAAAATGCGTATTTTATGATTGGCTTTCTGCAAATATTAAAATGAATATTAGATGTGTTATGTTTAAAAGTGATGCTGTGTTAATTTTCTTAAGTAGTGTGTTAACTATCGTTTTAGGTTATAACATAATGTTAAAATAGAAACTATGCTATGGAAGATAATTTCTTTTTTTTAAAAAAAAGGACTCGCAGCGAGATAGCAGCCACAGGACACCTGAATCTTTCAGAGAAAACGAATTTATTGCTCTCTTATCAGAAGAAATGTACTTCTCCCTGCCTCGCTCAGCCCTGAAGAGCTGTCAGGATTCGGAAGAAGAAGCTGACACTGACCTGACAGAATCCTGTGTTTGAATGGAATTTATGCATCATGTATGAGATGTGTGAAAAACGCCAATCACTTGTTTTTAGAATTTTAAAAGTTTAATAGTAATAAAATGGTTATAAAAATATTAATACAATTTGGGCAATTTGAATTAGGACAATATGAGACAACAGAAACAAAGGGTTACGGACGTCCGGGTACATTTTCTGGGCAGCACGAGCCTGAAAAAGGACACCCGTTAACAAAGGATTAACCCTTAAAAACATTAACCTGTTGCATATTCATACACCTCATACATGATGCATAAATTCCATTCAAACACAGGATTCTGTCTGGTCAGTGTCAGCTTCTTCCTCTGAATCCTAACAGCGCCTTCAAGGCAGGAAGAAGTTTGTTTCTTCTCATAAGAGGGCAATAATTTCTTTTTCTCTGAAAGATTCAGGTGTCCTGTGGCTGCTATCTCCCTGCGAGTCCTTTCTGTAAAAAAAGTATCTTACGTAGCATCCTTTCTATTTTTAACATTTTGTTGTAACCTAAACCTATATTTAACACAGTACTTAAGAGAATTAATACAGCATTGCTTTCTAACACAACATATATAATATTCATTTTAATATTTGCGAAAAGGCAAAAATATAATACATGCATTTTTCACAGATGGATTAATATGCAACAGGTTATTATTTTTAAGGTTAATCCTCTGTTAATGTGTGTCCTTTTTCGGGCTCATGTTGCCCAGAAAAAGGTATCCAAACATCCGTAACTCTCTGTTTTTATTGTCTCATATTTTCCTTATCCAAATTATTACCACTCTAATTATATTACTATTTTTATAATCATTTTATTACCATTAAGATGTTAAAACCAAGTGACTGGCGTTTCTCCCGGTTTGTTCCCTGGCCGAGCTCACCTGGCCGCAGGTGCCCGGGGCACATCCCGCCTCAGGTCCTCCTCCAGCATCTCCTCCTGCCGGTCAAACTCGAGCTCCAGGCTCTGCAGGCTGGAGTCCAGCTGAGCGAACCGAGCCTCCAGGGACAGCAGCCTGCTTTCTACTCTGGGCGGTGGAAAACAACAGTAAGGCAATGTCAGAAGGAATTGGAGCTTTCTGCTGTGGCATTGCATTGTGAACAGCTTCAGACCCTGTTCTGGGGGTCCTCCCATGGTTTGTGAGAGCAAACAACACTAAAAGTCAAAGTTTTGTCACTTCTTTTTGGCTATTTCCTGGTGCAAAGATCCTGACATCTCCAAATACAGCTGCAAAATTAGTATGTAGATATATCTGTGGCTCTCAACCATATGCATTATCAGTGTCATAGGTTTTTCTCTAGCACATTTTGAGGTGATTTATGCTTTTATTTGTAATGTCTTTTGAACCATTTTCATTTAACATTGAGCAGAACTTACCATTACTTGTCTGGTTAAAAATTATACAAGCCACCCACAGTGGTTTTTTTAATAGGACTGTCCTTCCATGGAATGACTGTGATAAAAACTACTTCATAGCTTGTATTTATTAACTGCTTTTTCATTACATGGTATCTGTTGTGGTTTCTCCTATTTAAAACTGTAAATTATAAAGATGAGGTTTTGAGTTGTAAGCCATTCCACTTTTGCTGAAGAAAACTGCCTTGTTTAAAAGAACTTGCTGTGCTGAGACCAGGTACAAGGGAATGCCAGGATTTATTTTTGTACCATTTCTCTCTTTCCTGGGGAGACAGGGTGTGCTGGGCTTCTGTCACTGCGGGTGGTTTTTATAAACATAGTTTTCTCCACATTTTCCTGTTATCTGATTGACATGGAGGTGTGTTGTTGAGAATTCTGAGGATCTGAAAGCTAATATAAATAATTCAAAGTTCATTCCTAAGTACTGAACAACTATCTCAGTACTATGTAGTCAATAGTGATTTACTAGCAGAGCATCACCTACTCCTTACAAAATTTTTTGTGATTTTTCTTTTTATTTTACTGGCAAAACTTCAGGCTGTGTCAGCTAACAATAACTTCACTATCAGCAAATATTATTACCTACATATTTTCCCTTTTTTCATTCCTAGTTTGCTCCACTGCTTCTGTAAGGACAAAGTACTCAGCAGCTGGTGATGACATTAAAAGATAAAAAGCCAAAACAAAACCCTTCAAATATTTTCTCATTCTTTCACATGTATCCCACGGTATTTCAATGCCTGTTGTCATAAGAGATGGACCAAAAATGCCATTTTTTCCTATCGGCAGCTCCTCCCTCTCCCTGCCGGCCTCTATTCCTGCCTCCCCCTTCTCCAAACCAAACCCTTCTTTGGATTCTGTCTGCAGCTGACCTGAATGAGGAGAAAATAAAGACTTCAACAGTGGCATATTTTACTAAGTATCCCCGCCCTTAATTAATTGTCTGGCCGATTGTGCAGATCCTTGTCTAACGATTTGCTGTTGTTTCCTGAGGCTAGAGGCTTCCTCTGCAGCCTGGTGAAGTTCCTCTTTCTGGTGTAGGACTCCTGTTTCTTCAGCAAGAATTTTGGGACAAAAATAGAACTTTAATTGGAAAACTAAGCTGGTGTCATGCAGAAATGTAGGGAGTTGAGAAGAACTGGAAGGATTGATGTGTCATAATTGGATTGAATCTGTCGGCACAGAGAGAGCAAGAGCAGAAACTGAGGTGAGTTGGGGTTTGCTGTGAGTGACTTTCAGAGCTGGGCTGTCAGGTAATGAGTGTTCTGCCCGGTGAATTGCTGGTTTGCAGCTTTTTATCATGGTAAATAAGCTTCCTCACAGCCCATTCTCCAGCTTCCCCCTCTGCAAGTCAGAGTGAAGTTATCTAAGATCTCATCACTAATGTTACTCTCAGTGCAGCAGTTCCTCAGCAGCCTCCAGTCCAAGGCTTTACTATTTGACCAGTTTTGTCTCTCAAACATTGTTTTTATTGCCTACCTGTAAATTAATCTTCTGTATTTTTAAGCAACAAACAGTTCAGCATTTGCCGATTTTGGATCTAAGAATGTCTGTTCAGTTATACCACAGTAGATCCACACTAAATTCCCACAGCTGTAAGTGAATTCTGGTAGACTGAGTGCTGCTGCCTCTTGATCTAAGTTTGGAATGAAAAGAGGAAGAAATGGATTAAACCTCCTGTTTTCATTTCCATCATGACCTCTGAACACTTTTTCCTTTAGTGTAAGTGAAGTTACCACTAAGTCAGTGACCTCTACCTCTGACTAGTGTACACACAAACCACATCCCCATTCTTTACCAGAAAGCTTTTCAAATTCCTGTCATTAGCACACAGAACATGCTTGGAAGCCATGCAGTAGAAGCTCCAGCATTCCCAGTTCTCTGCAAGTGTGGTTCTATGTGAAACCTTATTTCTGCTATTCAGGCATTTGCAGAAAATGACATTTTGGAGCTGTCACTCTGTGGGTTTGATTTTCCAGGCCAGTGCAGCATCCCACACTTCTCCAAGCTCTCCCCATTCCCTCACTCCATGGTATGTTAGACACACACTTCTCCAAGCAGTTTCCCACAGAATTAATTTTCACTTTTTTCTTTCAGGAGTTGTTTCTCCCTCTGGTCAGGTCTCCAATTGCTACTTTTGTGTTCACCATTGTGTGAATCAGAGTCACAAAGACTGTGGGTGAACCAACAGTATGAGCAATATCTCAACAAGAGGAGCAGTTTCTTTCCAAGTCTGTCACCTGTCTGTCAACATATAATCATTCATTTCCTGAGCAGAAATACTGCATCCCATCAGCTGGGATACTCTTGACAGGGATCCTTTTGACTGCAGGTAAACCACAGTTGTATGTCTGACACCTGATTTGACTTTTAAATGTCTCAACACTGCATAGTTTGCCTTTAAATGTAATATGTCACAGAATCCCAGAATGGTTGGGGTAGGAAGGACCTTAAAGCCCACCTCATTCCACCCCCTGCCATGGGCAGGGACACATTCCCCTATCCCAGGTTGCTCCAAACCCCATCCAATCTGGCCTTGGACACTTCCAGGGATGCAGGGGAAGCTACAGCTTCTGTGCCAGGGCCTTACCACCCTCCCAGTAATGTGAAAATCCAGAGAGTAGGGACAGTATCCTGCCTGCCTTCAACTGCTGCGAATTTCAGACCCTCTTTTCACTCTTTTTCCTGAAGATCCATGCTCACATCTTCATGTCTGCTCTGAGCCACCCCCACTGGTGCCTGCTGCTGCACAGCCCAGCACGGAGCAGTGCCAGCAGGGGCAGCTGAGGCTGGATTGTTTTTCAGGAAGTCCATGAACCTGTTGGTCACGTTCCTCTGCCAAGTGCAGGCTTTGGAAATGGAGGGTGAATCAGCACCACCTGATTCCCCAGTGATGGTGATTTGCTTTCCTTAAACTTTTAAGAAAGATCCATTCTTGGGTTTTTTTTTTTTTTTTTTTGCTCATGATAACCACTTACTCCCTATCTTTGAACTCTCCAGACTCTGAGGCATGGTCTAAAAATCAGAAGTTCACCTCAAATCTCCAATTAGAACAGCAAGCCTGAATTTCACAGAAACACAGAATATACTGAGTTGGAAGGGATCCACAAGGATCCAACTGCTGGCCCCCACAGCAATCCCACCCTGTGCCTGAGAGCATTGTCCAAATGCTTCTTGAGCTTTGGTGACATTCCCTGGGAAGCCTCTTCAGTGCCTGACCATGCTCTGGGAGAACATTTTTCTAATATCCAACCTAAACCTCCCCTGACACAGCTTAAGGCCATTCCCCCAGGTCCTGTCACTGTGGACAGGAGGAGGATCAGTGTCTGTCCTCCTCCCCCCTCATGAAGAAGCTGCAAACCTCAGTGAGGTCTCCCCTCAGCCTCCTCCAGGCTGAACAGCCCAAGTGCCCTCATGCAGCTGCAGCCCATGTGTGATGGAGCAACTGCCCAAATCCTGCAGCAAACAGCCAGGATGGCAGCCAGGGAATGAACACCACCATGGAGCTGCTGCCTCTGTCCCTCTTTCCTCCCCAATGGGTGAAGGACACATTGAGCCTGTTCATGAGCTCCTCCCTCCCTGTTTGCACCCCACCCTGCTGCCCACAGGAGTTCCCAGAGAAGCCCAGGTGACCCTGGTGGGGTGTCCCATGTCCCAGCCCTCCCTGTCCCTCCCCAGCCCCCAGGACCTGTTCAGGGTCTCGTTCAGGGAGCGCAGGGAGATGCTGCCCTTCGCCATCGTCCTGGAGAACCAAGGGGAGGAATAAAAGCTGGAGTGGGCTCACTCCTCTCTCCTGCAGCCAGCAGCAGGGACAGGGGATCCGAGTCCTGCAGGAGGTTGTTTGTTCCAGGCTTTTTATAGCCTGTATATCCAAATATAGGTCATGGATGCACCAACACACGTCCATGGCCGTGTCACACACTGAACCACACAGCCCCTTCCTCTGCCCCACTGATCCCATGGCTTCACAGATGAGCTAATTTACAGCTAACACAAAAGGGAGTAACCACAATTTTCTGCTTTTTTTATTTTATTGCTGTGTTTTGGCTTCAATTTGCTGTTGTGCCCACCAGATCATGTCTTGGGCCAAAGTTTCCTGCTGGGAAAGGCTGTACAAGCAGATTGCCTGTTTTTTATAATTAAAAAGGTATGAAGGTAAAATCTGATTTGGATGAGAATGAGTTGTGTTTGGTTGCAGGGAGCTGCTTTGAGCAAAACCAAGACAGTTGCAATCTCTTCCATAAAGGGTGGAGAGAGGCAGCACAACCAGATAATGATATTCCAGAGTTGGGTAAGTAAAAAAAAAAAAAAAAAGAGCTGAAAATTTTTCCAATATAACAGGAGTCTGGTAACAGCCCAGCTGGTGAAACACAGCAGCACAAACCCAAACCTCCCACCAGTGCAGCAGGTCCTCAGCCAGCACTAGAAATTCAGTTCTGTGACAGGATAAGGATAACCTAGGAAAAATCCCCTTTTTAAAAAATTATTTGCCCACTTCATGGGAAATCCAGCATGAACTGAACATGCCCAGAGCTGTAACATTTCCACTTAGGTCTTCCTACCTTCAATTTGCAAATGAAGGGAAGCTTCTAGCAAGCCAAGTTCTGCTCATTGTGTTTCAAACCTTTGGGAAGACAGGAAGTATTTGGTTAAGGAGAAGCTGTGCCTTTGGCCCTTGGTATTCACCCTGTGATGGGGGTACAACAAACTTTTGGACACAATTTTGTGTGAGTCTGGCACTATTAGAGTGATTCTAAGGACAAGGGAAGAGTGAGAGAGAAAGCATTTATTAAGACAAGTGTAATAGTTCTTTTTCCCTGATATACACAACTAACTGACAGCTGACCCAGCAAACAGGTGTAACAGTTCCCCTGCTCCTTCTTTTGCTGCAGTGAAAAAATTCAGTTGGCAGCCACAGGGAAACAAATTTGATTACTTGTTAATGGATGCATCTCTAGTCTATGCAGCTGCTGACAGAGTGTGGTGAAAACCAGATTCCACCATGCCCAGTTTAAGCCAGCTGGGACACAGCTTTATGGGAGAAATCACACAGAGCACTGCAACAGCCCAAACCACCTAGGGCTGAGCCAGTGACAGCCCTGCTGCTGCTCAGCAGCCTCACTTGGCATTGTGGGTGTCTCCTGAGCACTAATTTTCTCCTCCAGCCTTAATTACGTCAGCTTAGCCATGAACTAATGTTACCCCTAAATATAGAGACCCGTTTCACTGAAATTCCAGCAGCAAGCTGCCAACCCTGCAAGAGAGAGTGGCTGTGTGAGCCACAGAGAACCAGCACGAGGCCAGGGACACCAGGAGTGCACAGCAAACCCCTTCCCTTCCCAGGGACCAGAGGGGTTCCCTGCCCAGGTCACTGTCAGTGCATGTAACTGGCTCTCAGAAGTGATTTAATCCCCCAGATTCTGTAACACCTGGGTGCCTTAAGGTTCTGGCAATGGATAGACTGATACAGAGCTGCTCTGGTCAGCAACCAACACTCTCCTGGAGCCTTTGATCTCTGCACACGACAGCCAGTTCACCTTCTCTCCATGCTCAATGCTGAGCTTTGGCACAACTGCAGGGTGTTCATTGGAGGCTGCTTTGTTGAGCTTCCCATCTTTTCTGCTGCAAGCAGCTGCTTGGGCCTTTTTCCTGTGCAGAGATTTTGCTGGACTTTTCTGCTGCTTCCCAATGTTGCTGCTGAGATCCCAGAGCAAGACTTTCCCATCATTTCCTCCAGACAACAAGCAGTAGCCCTCAGGCATAAAGAGCACCTGTGAGACTCCCAGGCTGTGAGCCTGGAACTCCAGCTCATGCTCAAACCTGGCCCCAGTGACTCGGAACAGTCGGACTTTACCATCCTGAGCTCCACAGCTGAAGATGTTGCCACAGGAGGCCACGGACAGGGAATGTGCAAGAGGTGGGTTGAAGAACTGCCCAGCTGACTGGGGGCTCTCTTCCTCCATCTCACACTCCTGCAGGTTTGTGGTCCACAAGGGACGAACTTTCTGCAGGTTCCACAGCATCACCTGGAAAAAAAACCAAAAATTGTTTGTTTATTTTACTCAAATTGGATGTTTAATAGTAACATAAGCAACCACACTTCTTGTCCTAGCAGAGCAAAGGCTGTGTGTGACTCCAAGGGGTGTAAAGCATGTGGTTAAACTTGCTCTAATAAATGTAGCAAATCTTTCTGGGCTGCTTTGCAAAGCCCCACCACCACCACCACACTCTGCAGTCAATGACTCAGACCTTTAGACCACGGAAGAGATGCAAACACTGCTCTAAAAGCTTTTGCATTCATCTCAGCAGTAGTAATCATGACATCCTGCACATCAATTATTGAGAAGGAGGGACAGGGAAACCCTAGCAGTGAATAGAGATCATTATCATTCTGCATTTCTGTCTCTGCTACTTGGCCTATAATAGTCACTTCCACAAACGTGTCTGAAAAATGGGACAGCAAAAGGCAAACAGCAGTTGGGGCTGTGGTTTTTAAACAGGCATATTTGAATTCATTTTTATATCCAGTGGGTAGATCTGGTTTGTGCTATAGAGTAGGGCATGCTTTACCTACTGAGATGGGGCAGGTTGTACTTTTAGACTTCTTTTTCCAATGCCACCCCAAATCCAAGCCCCCAGTGAAGAATCCTGTGTCTCTTGTACAGCAGTTCAAGCACTACAGATTTATGCTGAGGAATTAAAAATAATGCTCTCAAGACTTTTTGTAGGATCTGAATTGACAATGAGCACTCTCAAGGGCAACAGACCAAAAAAGCACAAGTCAGTCTAATGCAGCACTGGTGTACTGTTTGTTTCATAAAGCTAAGCTTCAATTTGTTATTAATAAAAATACTCCTTCAGTAGTAATCACCAATAAGTACAGGAGTCTTTAAATTTAGTTCACAAAAGAGCCTGGCTCTGCATTTCTGGGATCCAAATCACACTAAAACATCTGAAACATATTTCCTGTCACTTTCCTGTTTCAGTTACTGCTGTGGCTGCTGCACTAAAACTACTTCCACAACAACTGTGATTTACTGTAAATCAGAGGGGCTGGGTGATGCTTACAGAAAATACTCCTGCTTTTATCAGAGACAGGACTGCAACAATCTGATGAATCCATCAACTGCTGAAGAGCTTTCTGCAAACTAAGTATTTTCTGTCCTCATGGTATTTCCCCTGCTTCATCAAAACTCCTGAAAGAACTCCAGCAACCTGAATTTCAGTTCTCATCAACCATGGCTTCCCTGAGGGTTTGACAAGCCCAGAACATGTTTTGTAGAGCTCATAACTTGTCCAAAGGCATGGGGCAGCACAGGGCTTCAGAGTTCTGCAGCTAAGCTCCCCTTTGGGAAATGACAGATCTTAAAATGCAGCCTCAATGCAGAACAATGCTATTTTCACTGTACAAAAGCACACTAATGAAATCCTGTTCTGGGATACTGACTTTCACCCCAAAACCAACTTGCTGAGCTACAATAAATGAAACTAACACTAAAAAGTCACAAAAAAGAATCAGCTCACTTGTACTGAGTTGTACATAAATGTTTACAATTCTGATTAAAAGATTAAAAGTTTCCAGCCACAAGCTGGTGTATCTGCATTTTAGGGACCAAAATTAAGCCAGCTGAGGGACTGAGTGTTTACTCCTCCCAAACAGGATCTATCATCATGGCTTTAACACAGAAAAATACAGTTTATACTAAATATCAACTCTAATGGGTTTGAGATGTACTTTGGTTTCAAGAACAGAAGGTGAAACTGCTCAAAGCTGTCACACAAACTTCACCCTGACACCACTGGAACCACAGAAACCTTTGAGAAGTGACAGTTTTCATATAGGGCTAAACCAGGAATGTGGTCAGGCCTCAACCACTGGAAAGAAATTACTGAAAAATATCTGTTCTGGGCTTAACTCCCAGCATGGCTCTTCTCAGAATGCAAAGGACAAAGTTTCCTCTTGATGAGAATAGGAAGGTTTAAATGGCAAAGAACATTTCATACTTCCAAGATGCTAACAGATCAAAGGATAAATGATAAAAATGACTTGCCTTCACAGTGATATGTTCTACTTGGAAAGATGCTGCTCTACCTGCCTGCCTCAAGCACTGTGTCTTCTCCTCACCATCCTTTGCATCTCATCTGCAGCCACAACTGATCCCTAGGGACAGCTGCTGGTTTTGCTCAGTCCAACAAAGAGCTAATACAGCACAAGTGAGCTTTGCAGTGTATTCTGAATTCCCCTCACCCCATTCACTTTTGAATTGTAAATATCAATGAAGATAAAAGCAGGGCAGAAGCTGCTGAGCGGAAAAATTATTTCAGAATAGCCCCAAAACTACTTCAGAATAGTGAGGAGCTTCACAGTGACTGCAGGCTGACCACCTTCGTGCTCGGTGAAAGTCTGTGGGTGCCTCACTACACAGGTGGCTAATTACTGTTTCACTTCATTAATACCCGTGCACATGTATGCAAATCACCTGCATGTCCAGCCCACAGGAAACCAGGCTTTGAGGCCGCTGAGGTCGGAAGGCAACAGACGAGCAGATGTTGGAGTGCCTCAAGGACCGGCTGACTTTCTGGCTTTCCAAGTCCACAACCTTTATGGCCCCCGAGTCATCGGCGGCAGCCAGCAGGCTGTCGGCGTCGTTCAGCGACAGGCAGTTGATCTCCTCCTCGTTCACGTGGAAGCGCTGCAGGGGCTCCTGCAGGGAGCGCACATCCAGCACGCTGACGGTCTCTCCGTGGGCCGCGTACAGCGTGCTGGGCCGGCGGGCCGAGAACACCACCGAGGCCACGTCCTCCGCCTGCGGGAGCCGCGGCTGAGCCACGGCCGAGCCCGCCCCGTCCCAGAGCGCCAGCTCGCCCCGCTCGGCGCCGGAGGCCACCAGCCCTTCCGCGCTCACGGCCAGGCACAGCACGGAGCAGGAATGGCCACCGCTCCACCGCACCGCCATGCTGCAGGGACACCCTGGAACAAACAAAAACAAGCCCCGAATGAGGTGGTTGCTGGTGTCATTGCAGCAGAAACGCATCAAGCAAGAAGATCATCCTGAAATTCCCGTGTCCAGTTAAATCGGGCACCACCACAGCTCAGGACAGCTCAGTACCCAAGCGGAGCTTTCACGACACCACGGCGCTGACCGGTCTGTTCCAACCTAAATAACACAATGATACTTTTTAAAAGAAGTATTACTAAGTTAAAACAGGTTGCAACATATTTAATTGGCTCTCAGAGCACACCCACGGTGCTCACCAACCTTAACCCTCCGTGGTGTGACTGCCCGCATCAGCCTGTGTCACAGCACTGCTAAGGGCAGCGCATCAGCAGAAAATTAAGATAAGGACGAAAAATGGTAGCACAAAAGTGTTGGAGGGACTGGGACGCTGCGAATAAAAGCACATGGGGTTTGCGTGACAGCCCAGCAGCCGCTTCGCTGCCCTAAGGTCCGTGCATTTATTTAACCACTGGGCAACAAACGCTTGTTTCTGGTGGTTTTACCTTCTTTTGTTTTTTTACAACCACGTTATGTTTTCCATGTGATTTTTGTTGACCCAGATCTAAAGAGCAGCCAGAGCCCATTCATTCCCCCAGAGGAGGAACTTCGCTCTTGGAGACCAAATAACCCTACAGAGAAGGCCGATACCTCCCCCGCAGCTCTCATCGGGGCACATTCGCGGCCGCCGCTCCCCGGGGGTCCCAGGTGAGTCGTACCCCGCCAACCCCCGGGCCCTGCGGCAGCTCGGTCCGACCGCCCCCGTCCCGGCAGGCCCAGCCCTGCGGCCGCCCCCCGGCCCGGCTCAGCTCGGCCCGGCCCGCGGCGCTGCCAGGGCCGTCCCGGGGGGCTCGGGAGGCGCGGGGCCCCCAGCTCTCACCTCAGCGCCCCTCGGCTCCACCGCGCTCCCCTCGCCTCCCCCGGGCTCCGCTCGGCTCCGCCGCCGCCCCCGCCCCTCGCCGGCCCCCCGCGCCCGCCGCGCACGCGCGGGGCGGTGCCCGCGGCCGAGATGGCGGCGCCGCGCGCCCCCGCGCCGTGAGGGCCTCGGGCGGCCCCGGCCACACCGGGCGGGCGAGGGCAGCGCGGGGGGCGATGGCGGCGGGGCCCGGCCCCGGGCCCGGCCCCGGGGCGGCCGCGGCGTCGTGGGGAGGGCCGGGCTGGCGGCTGCCGGGGCGGGTGTTGGAGCTGGTGTTCTCGTACCTGGAGCTGCGGGAGCTGCGGAGCTGCGCGCTGGTCTGCAAGCTGTGGCACCGCGTCCTGCACGGCGACGAGAACAGCGAGGTGTGGCGCAGCCTGGCCGCCCGCTGCCTGGCCGAGGAGGCCCTGCGCACCGACATCCTCTGCAACGTGCCCACCTACAAGGGCAAGGTGAGGCCGGGACCCCCGCCCCGCCGGGACGCCCCCTCACCGCCTCCCCCGGCGCTCGGGGACGCCCCCGCAGCCCTCCGGCCCACCCGCCATTGGAAACCGAGGGGGCGGGAGGCTGGGGAGCGCCGCAGGGTTTTATCTCCTAGAGCCACAATGGTTCGGGTTGGAAGGGACGCCTCCCACTAGAGCGGGCTGCTCGCAGCGCCGTCCATCTCCCCCTCCCGCCTTGTCTCGCCCAGGTCCGTGCCTTCCACCACGCCTTCAGCACCAACGACTGCTCGAGGAACGTGTACATCAAGAAGAACGGCTTCACGCTGCACCGCAACCCCATCGCGCAGAGCACGGACGGGGCGCGCACCAAGATCGGCTTCAGCGAGGGCCGGCACGCCTGGGAGGTGTGGTGGGAGGGCCCGCTGGGCACCGTGGCCGTCATCGGCATCGCCACCAAGCGCGCCCCCATGCAGTGCCAGGGCTACGTGGCCCTGCTGGGCAGCGACGACCAGAGTTGGGGCTGGAACCTGGTGGACAATAACTTGCTGCATAACGGGGAGGTGAACGGCAGCTTCCCCCAGTGCAATAACGCGCCCAAATATCAGGTGAGGGGGTTTGGAGTGGGCTGGGGGGTGCTGGCTGTCACTCGCTGTCCCGGCTGGCTGCTGAATTGCTCCTAAGTGACTCTCAAAGGTCTCTTTGCCTCCCCTGCAGAAGGCAAATGATTCCACTTTGTGAGCTCTTTCCCCCATTCATTTACTGCTTGTGCAGGCTACACCTGTCTGGTGCTCGGTGCACCTGACACCCTGGGTTGTTCCCACACTTTAATCTCAAACTCTGAGTGTGAAACCTGTACTGTGGGTGTCTGCTTTGACATCGTGGTGCTTTTTGGAATAAAACCTGAAAAGACTGTTGTAGCTTTCTGAAGTAGCAACTTGCCCCACAGCAAGGTGAGTGTCTGAGGGCTTGTACCCCTTTGTTGTCTGGCAGGGTGAGCTGAAGTTAGTGCTTAGGTGAGAGTTTTCCTGCAGAAACCTGCAGCAGTGCTGATTGCTGCTGCTTTGCCCACTGGCCACCTTCCTTCTGTGGGTGACATTTCTTATCTGGAATTTGATGTTCAGATAACTTCAGGGTGTTAAAGAGCAGCGGCCACCCTACCTTTTTGTCCTTACAGAAGTGCTTGTCTTGTCATTCTGCCTGCTCACACAACTGCTGGATTTGCTCTTGTTACAACTTAAACTGGATCATTGTTATTTCCATCTCCTATTCAGAGAATGAGTTAGAAAGGCCTTTAAAATAATCCAGTGTGACCCCCAGTGCTGTGACTTTGTTTCACTTGTGGGTGAAGATCTGTCCAGTACCTTGCATGTGATATTCCTAAATTTTGTGTGAAAGTTCAAATCAGTGACCCTTTGATGTATTTTGTGTTTATTAAGACCTGTGCAGTGATCTGCTCATAGAAAATGTGCTTGCAGGAAACACATGTGTGTGTTAGTGTTGGCTAGAAGAAATTCCCAGTGCTGGGGCTGGCTGGAGAAGAGTCAGGAGTTTGTGTGGTGCCTGCTCTGCTTGTGCCTGTTGTCTGGGACTTTCATTGATATCTGAAATAATGTGTGCTGGATATATGCAGGGAGCAAGCATATATATTTATTTCGGTGTTCCATTTTACATTTTGTACCGAAATTTCCTTTTACCTTGGTGGAGGAACACCTCTGTCAGCGACAGCTCCTGCATATTAATCTATTCTGGGATTTTTTTGTAGGTGGCACTTGTCTTTCTTAAACCCATTGTCTTTAAAGATGCTCCTCACAGAGCAGTTGCTGCTCAGTGATTGCAGCAGCTGAACACAGGGCTCAGGTAACTTGGAGCCCATTGCAAAGATTCCAGAGCTCTGCAGTATTTCCAAAGCACACAGCACAAAGTGCCTGCTCTCACAGGTTCATATGGGAAGGGTCATGTTTATTATCATAGACAGGTGGTGGATGCTGTCCTGCTTCAGATCATGGTGAAACTGAGAAATTCCCTTCATAAGAGCAATCAATAATGAGACACAGGACAGCCCTGCTTTAAAATTCTCTGCTGTGTTCCACTTTGCATTATTTTTGTTTCCATCTGAACATGCTGACCCTCTCTGTGTGTTATTTTTACTCTCCCTCCTGTCTCTGTTTCCAGATAGGTGAAAGGATTCGAGTGATCCTGGACATGGAAGACAAAACATTAGCGTTTGAGAGGGGCTATGAGTTCTTGGGAGTTGCCTTCAGAGGACTGCCAAAAGTTTGCCTGTATCCAGCAGTGTCTGCTGTGTATGGTAACACAGAAGTGACTTTGGTCTACCTGGGAAAGCCTCTGGATGGATGACATGGATTGTCTCGTTGGGACGTCGAGATGTGGATGTTTGGGAGGAGAAATCTGCATGTTGGTTAGAGGGAAACGTGTATTAGAGGGAAAAAAAAAAGAACAAAAAAGTGTGGGTGTGTGTCCAAGAGCCATCGAGGGAACCACATGGAGTTTGGAAACGGAGGACCAGCCGTTCTTCAGAACTTGTGTTACATTTCCTCTTTCTGCCAGGCCAGAAAAATCCTCAGGGCTGCAGTTGGTTGAGTGGGAAGCTGACACATGCATGTCGCAGCAGATTTTATTGCTAAAATGGCAGTGTGACCTCAAACATTTCTGAAAGGACTTGATACAAAAATGCTTGAGGAAATTACCCTGGGATTTGTAAGTGGCGTGTTTTGTGAGAGACTCCCATTTCCAAACTGCTTGTTCCTTCCTTCCTTCCTTCCTTCCCTTCTTCCTTCCCTCCTTGGGGCCAGCATGGGGGCTGGAGCAGAGCTGGGGGTATTTACAGTTTTTAGTGTCCTCAGAGGCACGGTCTGTGCAACTGCCCTTCTCTGGTATTACCATACAACACGTGTGCAGCTATTTTTAAGTGTATTTTAAGGATTGTATATAAAGAAAACGTTGATAAGAACAGTTAAAAAGAAAGGGTTTGCTTTATTCTAACTGGGACAGAATTTCTTAAAGGGGGAAAAACAAAACCACCCCCCTCCCTGGCACCAGAACACACAGCTGGTTCAGGTGTGGAGCCTTCATGTCAGTGCAGTTCTGTTGTGATGTGTTTTGGGGTGCTCTTGTGGAGTGAGGTGCTGCTTTGGGTTGTTTCCTGTGAAAGTTTCCATGGCTTCAGTGACAGGTTTGTTCTCTGTAGGAAACAAAGACGTTTTCCCCCCGAGTTTCCCTCAGGAAGGAAGGCTGAGCACAGCACTGAGCCTGCCTTCCTCTCCATGTCAAAAATGGCACCTTTTCAGAGCATTCTCTCACTTGCTGATCACTGTTGTGAGATGTCTCAACTTGATGTGGAAGGACCATTGGGCTTCTGCAACCAGACCTTACTTTCAGCTTCAGTGGCTTTATAAAGCTTTAAGGCTTGCCTGAACCTTTCTTAACTGAATGAAATCCCCCAGCACCCCAACATTCACCTGCCCAGGACTAGTAAAACTCTCACCAGCCCTTTGATGGGGATTCTGGGTCACATTAATGTTTGTGCTCTTCACTGATTTTCTCAAAGCCATGTCCAGACCCCCCCAGGCATGTCTGTGTGCTGGCCTGTGCAGGCTGGGGAGCTGCCAGGTGTGGTGAGGAGGGAATTCCTGGTGGAACCACTTTGCTGTGAGGCTGGAAGGTCTCTAGGGAGCCCTAGGAGGGTCTTTAGCAGGACAGGAAGGCTGTGACACCCTTGGCTGGCTCCTGACTCTGGTTTTGTGCTCGTTGGCATCTCCCAGAGCTGCTTGGGCTGTTTCAGAGCTGCTTTTTTGAGAGAGAAAGGAAATGTTTATCCAACTTCTTTTTGCTTGGTTTTTTTTTTTTTTTTTGTGCTAGAGAATGTGAGTTGCTTGGTACCAGACACTGGCAATTCTCTGAGCATGGAAGAAAGAGGAATTCCTCTTGGGCTGTTGCTCATCCCCTTCCCTGTTCCTCAAGGAAGTGAGTGAGGCTTTGCCTTGGAGTGCTTTTGGCCAGGTAGATCACCAGGCTCTGCCCTGGAACTGTGTAAGTTGTTACAATTTAAAGGATTTAAAAGTATTTATTTGTTCTGTGTGCTCATTGCTGAAAGGCAAATCAAGGTCTGTTCCTCTTGCTGCACCAGACAGAATGTGCTGTGAGCAGTGGAGGTGTTTGAGGTGCTGAGAGCAGCCAAATAAAGGATGTGGGACAGGCATCCAAGTATCTGGACAAATCTGTTACAGGCATTGATTGTACTGGACTGTGAAGTGTCTGCAGAGCAGAACCGTGGGGCATAGAGTTGGGGATAAAGGAAACAAAACCCTGCCCAGTTTAGGAAAATAAATAGTCCCCAGGATGAATGTATCCTCAGTGCAGTCCTGAAAGATGCAAACTCTGCTGTTGTCCATGATCCAGTTAGAGGCAAGGAAACCCCGAGAATTCTGAGGAGTTTTAATCACAAATTCAGATTGATTCCCATTCTTCAGACTGCATCTTACCCTCTAAATAATTTCCCTCTAAATCAGAAGTGCTGAAAGTTGAACATTCCTTAAGGGTGGGTTTGGGCTGACTCACTTGTGTAAGATTATAACTTATTCCTGGAGACCAATGCTGGCTGTACAAAATATTAAAATAAACTCTGCTATCATTCAGAAGGATCTGTTGGTGTGGATTGTTGGAATGGCACCTGCAGAACCCCACAGATGGGGGGAAGAAGGGAGCTGCAGTTTGGTGCCCCAAGAGGACAGAGGTGTTGGGGCTGTGTGACTGCTTAAGGAGGGCTTGGAAACTCAGGGATCTGACAGCTCTGGTGGGAAATTGCCTCCTCTGAAACAGGGATGCTCTCTCCTGACTGTGGGAAAGGCATTCCTGCCTGCTGGGGGCCTCGGGGCTGGAGATGGGGTGGTGGGGACACCACTGCTGCCCCCAGGGGTCTCCTTCCCCCTCAGCCTCCCGCTCTGTCCTTTGCTTTCCCTGTGCAAGTTCAATATTTCACAGTGCTTTTAGGAAGAACTATTGTGGGTTTGAGCTCTGAGGCACTTTCCAAACTCTCTGCACCAAGAGTTTGCTTTTAAGCAGTAAATCCTGGCTGGCACCTCTGTGACCGTGTTCACAGGGGTCTGAGGATGAGGGAAGAGATGAGGATCTGACTCCACGTTTCAGAAGGCTGATTTATTATTTTATGATATATATTACATTAAAACTATACTAAAAGAATAGAAGAAAGGATTTCATCAGAAGGCTGGCTAAGAATAGAATAGCAAAGAATGATAACAAAGGCTTGTGACTTGGACAGAGTCTGAGCCAGCTGACTGTGTTTGGCCATTAATTAGAAACAATCAACATGAGACCAATCACAGATGCACCTGTTGCATTCCACAGCAGCAGATAATCAATGTTTACATTGTGTTCCTGAGGCCTCCCAGCTTCTCAGGAGGAGAAATCCCAAGGAAAGGATTTTTCATCAAAGATGTCTGTGACACACCTCCTGCAGGAGCAGAGAGGTTTGTGCTGGTTTGCCAAGAAGGCAGAGTTGGTTTTTTTAGCCTGAGGTACCTCAGAGTCAGCTGAGCAGTTGTTTGGGGTATTTTTCCTGCCCTGACAAGGGGTTTAAGGGCTTTGGTCAGGGGGAGCATCAAGTGTTCACAGCCCCCATAGCAGAAATCAATCAGATTAGCAGGTCTTGGCTTTAGACTCTTACAGGATTTCGGGATAAGTGAGCCTTTTATCTGTCATTTTAATAAAATCCAAAATTCCTTGTGGTTTGAGTGTGCTGTGAAATCTGTTGGCAGCTGAACAGTCAATCCTCTGTCCCTGCCATACCTCTGGGGAGGTGAGGAGCTCCATGTGGTCACTGCTCTGGGGACAGAGGCTGTTCCTGGCCTTGGTGGCACTTTGTGCTGGCCCTGAGCCTCTTGTGTGACACCTCAGGTGCCGCTGACAAACTGATCAATCAAGGTGGGCTGGGAAACTCCCTCCTGGAAAATGCTTTTGTCCCAGCTGGAAGGTTGCAGTGGGTGCACATTTTTGGGAGCCCTGTGTGCACCTTCCCCCGGCAAAGGCCCTTGGTCCTGTCCCTCCTGGCCACGTTTCAGGTGACAAAGCCAGGCAGGAGCAGATGGCCCCGGTGCTGTGGCTGTGCTCTTCCCTGCCTGCCTCCCCATGTGACAGTGAGAAATCCAACTTTTCTCCCTGCCTATCTCTGATCTACATTTCTAAACTCCCTGAGCACACTGGGTGTGTTTCCAGATGGCTGCCTCTATTTTTTTTTCCCTCTTCCATTTTGGCTGGGTTGATGACAGCAGCGATGAGTTAAAATAACCCTGGGCCTGATCATAGTCTGATCATGCAAAACTGATTTTTTCAAAGTTTTTAAGAGGTGAGCAGTCCTCAGTCATTCCTTAAGCTATGTATTTCCATGTGAATATTTCAGTTTTCCATGTGAATATTTCAGTTTTTACATGTTATAAATAGCTCTTAGATGTGTAAGTGATTTTTTTTTAACTTACTTGCAGTGAAATCTGCAGACAGCAAACAGCATTATTGAAATTGCACTAAGATCCTTTGTACATTTAAAAAGCAAGTTTTTAGGGGGCTGGCAGTGGCCATGCTTGACTCTGTAAGTGACATTAAACCACCTTGTGCTGAAGTGGGATTGAAAGAAAAAATCAATGAAGCAGTGAATGAACACAGAAAGCTTTTCCTGCTGGACCTGCTAATTCATCCCTTAAGCAGTTTTTTCCTTCTGCTGGATGGAGCTGTGTGATTACCAAAGGAACTCTCCCATTTCCCCACGAGAGGGCAAAGTTGTGGGGGACTTATGCTCAAACAAGTGCTGAGTACAATAAATGTTTTTAATGTGGAACCTTCCCCCTTAACAATTACTTCCTGTTCTTTTCAAACACCAAACCAAACTAAAAAACCTCAACAGAAGTGGATGATGGACATAGAATTTTTTTAAATTCACTCCTTCATTTGAACCCTGCATCCTGAAATAGGCTGAGCAAATATTTGCATTTCAGAAAATTATTTTTAGTGACACCAAACCGAGCTAAAGCTCCAAGATCACCTTAAAAGACTGAAAGGGATTTGAGAGGCTCAAGCAAAATGTCAGAGTTGCTGTTCAAGGTCCACTTTTTCCAATACTTGCTTTTTTCCCCCTCAGATGTTTATGATGAAGAAATAGTGATATCAGCAAAAAATTATTTTAAAAAAACCAATTTCAGTTGAAAAAATAAATCAGAGTAATTGAAAGGGGATTTTGAAATAAAACTCATTGTATATTATAAGTGTTGTTCATTCTTCTGCAATTTTACCAAGTCAGGAATTGAAGGGATTTTCCCTCCATGCCTGCACTGGCAGGTGTGGTGTGAGCTGCCTGCAGTGGTTTCATGTCTGTTTGATTTATTTTGCCTTTTTTAATGTGGAGCTTCCTTTGCTTAGGAGAACTCAGCCATATCCCATCACTATTAAAAAGCAATCTAAGACAGTAAACTCTACCAGCCCCAATATGTGGCTTTATAAAGTGCTGGACAAACCTTCTAGTAAGGAAATGGGTGCTAGCCAAAATGCTTTTTTATTGTATTCAAATCCTGCAGGGGTTAGCATTTTTCATGGAATCCAGATTGGTTTGGTCTGGAAAGGACTCATCCATTTCCAGCCCCTGTCATGGGCAGGGATATCTTCCACTGGCTGTACAGCTTTTACCAGTTCCCAAATCACCTTTTGGGTTTCTTTGATGGCTTTCTGTTCGTTTTTCTGTGCTCAGGCGACAGAGGCCACTTTGCTCACACCAGGTCCCATCTGTATTGAGCACCTGACCCCTTCCACGGGCTCTTGTGGAGGGGTTTGGATTCCAAAGCAGAGATCTTGCTTTGGAAGCAGCCAAAAGACCTTATCTCAGCTTCAGCACAAGGTTTGATCTATTCCTGGGTAAATAATCAGCATGAGCAGCGTGGATCAGAGCTGGAACATCAGTGGGGCTCAGGAGAGGGTGCAGGATGGAAACCAGGTGGTTTTTGTGGCCATCTCACCCCAGAGTGCTGTGCAGGAAGGTGGAGAGCAGGAGGGAGCTGTGATATTGATCCTGTGTCTGCCTGAACCTCCCCCTCCTGTGCTCCTGTGCTGATTCAGGTCCCAGAGTGAGCTGGAGCTGCTTTCAGCCTCTCCCAGGGATGGCATTTCAGATACAGCAGTGATGTCACCTCTGTTACACTGCTGTCCTGTGTCAGAGTTTGTTTTAAAGCCCCACAGAAATATCCTGGCAATTTTCCTTTTCTTACCCAAGACCAAGGGATATGTCCTGAGTGCAAGAGTGAGCTCCAAACCCAAAACCCACAGACAGGCTTTGTCCTGGTCCCTCAGGGAACCTGCTAGAAATGCAGGGATGCTGTGCCCCATGGCTGAAAACCTGGGAAAAGAGGGTTTTGTAGGGTGATTTTCTTCCACATCTGCCTGCCAGAGCAGGCTGTGGCACAGGGATGTTGGCCCTTGTGGCCAGAGAGGAAGATGGGTGGGACATGCTGAGCTCTGCAAGGAGCTGAGACAGTTTCACTTCCCTTTGGGTTTGTGACTGAATTACTCACTTCTCTTCAGCAGAAAGGCAGCAGGGAGGGAGTTTGTGGGGCTGCAGATGGGGGTATTTTTTTTTTTTTTTGTCAAAATTTGCATTCCTGAATGATGTCACAGCAATGACTTGTCCAAACCTTCTTCTTCTCAAGCCTCCAGCCTTGAGAGTTTTAGGATAAAAACCAACAGAGAGGAGGTTTAGATTTGATATTAGGAAGAAGTTCTTCCCTCTCTGGTTGCCCAGAGCAGCTGTGGCTGCCCCTGGATCCCTGGAAATATTCCAGGCCAGGCTGGACAGGACTTGGAGCAACCTGGGATGGTGGAAGGTGTCCCTGCCCATGGCAGGGGTGGAACAAGATGGCCTTTAATGTCCCTTCCCACCCAAACCATTCCATGATTCTGTAATAAAAGACTTTGGTAAATGTGCTGGGGTAGCTGGGCCAGGGGGATTTGTTGCTTTCAATGGTTTATTTTATTGTACAGTACAACAAAGGTCAATTTATCCACACATTTGGCAATCCCGTGGGAAAAGCTTGGGCAGCTCCTTCAGCTCTAACTGCAGTCAAAGTCCAAACTAGATGAAAGCAACCTGGTTGTGGGGCTTTCCAGCCCCTGAGGAGATCTAGGAGGAATCACAGGATGGTTTGGGTTGGAAGAGACATTAAAGCCCATCCCGTGCCACCCCTGCCATGGGCAGGGACACCTTCCACTGTCCCAGGCTGCTCCAAGCCCTGTCCAGCCTGGCCGTGGGCACTGCCAGGGATCCAGGGGCAGCCACAGCCACTCTTGGCAAAGGATCAGAGGTATTTCCTGACTTTGGGCACTGGCTTCTCCTGCAGATGTTCTCCAGAGAATCTGGACTGTCTTGCACCACAAGGGAGGGGATGCAGTTGGCTTCCAGTTGCTCAGGAATATGAGGTTCTGCTACTTCAGCATCCAACACATCCTGCTGCACACTGTGCTCTGTCACTGCCCTATTTTCTGGAAAAATCCCTTTGCCCGGGGTTTCTCTCCTGGGAAGCTGAGAAGCCTCAGAGAAAAAGGAAAACAATATTATCTCATTTGCTTCTCCTGTGTTCTGCTGCTTTGGGATGTGGTTGGAGATTGTTTATCCAACATGTGAATTGTTTTTATTTAATGACCAATCATGGCCAAGCTGTGTTGGGGCTCTGGAAAGAGTAATGAGTTTTCATTATTATCTTTTAGCCTTCTATCTGTATCCTTTCAATATAATATAATATAATATAATATAATAATATAATATAATATAATATAATATAATATAATATAATATAATATAATATAATATAATATAATATAATATAATATAATATAATATAATATAATATAATATTTCTTTAATAAAATAATAAATTAGCCTTCTGAGAACATGGAGTCAGATTCATCATTCCTTCCTTCCAATGATGGGGGACTCCAGAAAATACCACAGCACTCTGGACCAAGAGATCCAGATGTTCTCCTGCTCTCCCAGGGGAAATTCACCTCAGCCTTGTGGTGTGGATCCAGAGGAGCCCCCAGACCCCAGCCTGGGAACAGCAGGAGTGTGAGGGCTGTGAGCAGGGCTGCAGGGAGGGCAGGGGAAATGAGATCCCTGCTGCAGCTTTCCCTCTCCAGCCGCTTCCTCCTCATTTACAGCCCCAGCAGGAAGAGCCCTGACCACAGGTGGAGCTGCCTGGGCTGGACCTGCCTGTGGGAAGGGAACTGGGCAGAGCCCACCCCTGCCTGGGGTCTGGGAAGGGGCTGTGGCCCAGCCACTGACCCAGTGTTCCAGATTGTGTTCTGTCACCATCTGTATGGCAGCTGTCTTCTGTCAAGTGGGCAGTTTGCCTTATCTCTTCCACAGTCACTCCTCCCTGGGGAGGGAACATCTGCTGATAACAGCTATTGAATGTCCCTGCATGGCTGATAAGAACTATAACATCCCACTGGGAGATGTGAGCCCGGAGGGAGGAGCCAAGCATTCCTACCCAGATATAATCCAGAGGTTTTGAGACACCAGCACGGCTTCTCCATGGGATTCCCAGAGGAACAGCAGCTGCCTCTCCTTCCACTGGATCTCCAGAGGAAGAATCCATCCTTCTCTACAGGATCCCTGCTCCAACAGAACCACCCCTGACACTGCAGGAGGGCTGAGCCACAATTCCAATGGGACTGCCACCAACACCCTGACCCACAGGGTGTCAGGTTGGGTTCTGACTCTGTCAGTGTTGTTTTGGTTCACTGCATTGTTTATTTTATCCTTTTATTTTCTTCCCTATTAAAGAACTGTTATTTCCTGCTCCCATATTTTTGCCTGAGAGCCCCTTAATTTAAAATTTACAACAATTTGGAGGTGTGGGGAGGGTTTACATTCTCCATTTCGGGGGAGGCTCCTGGCTTCCTTAGCACACTCCTGTCTTTCCAAATCAAGACACTGAGCCACCTCAGGACAGAGCCCTCCTGTGCTGCTAATGTCACTGTTAGGTTGGATGTGACACACACAAGTGATCAGGGTCCAAGAAGAAAAAAGTTTTTTATTCTGCGTGTTCTCCAGTTTATATACTCTTAACAAAGCGTGATCTTAAGTCATTAACTACATCACAATAACTTATTATATTCATTGGTGCAAAGCAATTAACGTCAATGTAATTGGCAAAAGTTTGACAGAAATTTAAAAGGCACCTATACACATCTACTTATGCATGTAGTTTAGCTTACAGAAATTTTCATGTATCTTTTCTCATCTGTTCCATGCTGATGGCCTTGTCTTCTTCCTTGCTATGGATACACTCAAAAATCATCAATTGTTATTTCTTCTATTAACTCAGCTTTGCTTGCAGGCCAGCTGTCAAGCCCCTCCATGGCTGCCTGTTGGAATCAGGGTGAAGCAGAGGACAGAGCACCTTGCTCACTGAACAGGGATGTGTTAAGCACTGTAATGCCAGGCCAGAGCTGTCAACAGTGGATTTGAAAAACTGTTCTTGTGTGTGAATATCTGAATGTCCTTGCCGTGGCTTTACATGTGCAACAAATGCTCCTGGCAAGGAAAGCAGTTGTTGAGGAAATGAAAAACATCACCCTTACTTGAGAAACCAAACGAATAATAAACAGGTAATAAAGAAAACAGCATGAAGGTGTTGGTGCTAACTGTGAAGGCTGGGTGAGTTCTGGTGCCTTCCACACCCTCTGAGGCTTCAGCAGGAGGTCCACTCCCTTTGCAGGCAGCTCTCACAAGCATCCATACCAGTGTTCAGTCAAAAATCCCTTTTCCCTTCCCACCCTGCACTCTCAGGAACGTGGGTTTGCCTCCCACTAAATCCTGTCCCTTCCTTTCTTCTGATTCCCACAGAGGAAATGGGCACCTTTTGGGCACTGAGGGGTCAAAGGTGGGCTCCTCTATGAAGTTCTTGCTGTGGAGCTTCTGATTGGTGTTTAGATCCTTGATCAAATGTCCTCCAAACCCAAAGACATAATTTTTCCCAATTGTTTTTGCTGCAGCTCACCTGGATCCCTGTAGGCTTGTTGCATGTTGTCAGTCTGGGGGGATTTTTGCCTCCCTCACCTCCCTGATCTCCCACAGCCCCAACTCCTCTGGTGTTGGCAGCAGGGTGGCTGAGCAAGCCCAGGGCTCTGCTCACCACAACCCAGAACTAATCCTGGCTTCAAAGAAGTCTTCTTTGAGCCCTGCTTTCCATCAGAAAACCTGGCAAGAGCCAGGAGATTGCTGACAGCTGGAATATGCTCAAGAAATTCCTGGCTGCAAGGGAGGTGAGGCCCTGGCCCAGAGCAGCTGTGGCTGCCCCTGGATCCCTGGGATGTCCAAGGCCAGGCTGGACAGGGCTTGGAGCACCCTGGGCTGTAGGAAGGTGTCCCTGACCTTCAGGCATCAAGCTGTCCATTTCAGCTTTTCCCTTTTGCCCGTGGAGCAAATTCTGTTTTCTTTCTTGTGTTCATGTTTCCTCTTAAATTGAAGGCAACTACAACTGATGGCAGCTCCTGAGATACAGGAGACCTCAGACTTCCCTTGTTTTATCCTGAGCAGGTGATTAAATAAAATAAATTAAATTAAGGATGCTTTGCACCATCATCCCTTGCAGAACCATTTTTTAAATTCTTGCCAGTTCTCCATCCCACTAGGAGTCAAAGAAGCCCATGGAGAAATATTCCTGTTTCTCTTTTCCCCCATTCAACAGGTCCTGCTGCTGAGTGAACCATGAGTGACCCTTTGGTGATTCCACTTGGGAATAAATCACATTTCCTGCAGGAAAACACATGTTCAGTGATGGGGCTGCTGTTTCCTGTTGCAGTTTCCCCTTTCCCAAGGGTCCTGTGCTGGGTCCATTCCAGGAGAAACTGAGAGCCTGCCCTCCTATCACAGCTTTGCTCTTGGGCTCTGTTTGACAACTTGAAGGCTGTTAAGGGAAAAAGACTGGAGGAGGAGGACGAGGGAGGAACAGAAGAAGCTTACTGCGTGTAAAACCATAAGGGGATTCCCTGTCCTCTCCTACAGCTGCAGGAATTGCAGCTGCACGTCTGGACACGGCTCCAGGCAGCTCAATCTCCTTCAGTTTGACCCACCTGAGCCTTTGAGCTGCCCTGGAGCTCCCTGAAGGGCTGATCAGAGGAGCAGCTCAATCCCTGGCCCTTCCCTCTGCTGGTATTAAAAAATAAATTACCCCCTGTGAAAAATGTGTATTTTATGATTGGCTTTTCACAAATATTAAAATGAATGTTATATGCGTTGTGTTAGAAAGTGATGCTGTATTAATTCTCTTAAGTAGTGTGTTAAATATAATTTTAGGTTATAACAAAATGTTAAAATAGAAACTATGCTAGGTAAAATACTTTCTTTAAAAGAGAGGAACAAGGTACTACCACTGAGATAGCAGCCACAGAGAAAGGGAATTTATTGCCCTCTTATCAGAAGAAATGAACTTCTTCCCACTTTGCTCTGCCATGAAGACACTGTCAGGATTCAGAGGAAGAAGCTGACACTGACCAGACAGAATCCTGTGTTTGAATGGAATTTATGCATCATGTATGAGGTGTATGAATATGCAACAGGCTATTGTATTTAAGGGTTAATCCTCTGTTAACGTGGGTCCTTTTTTGGGCTTATTTTGCCCAGACTGTCTGTAACTCTTTATTTTTATTGTCTTGTATTGTCCTAAATCCCAATTGTCCAAATTATCATTACCTGAATTATATTACCATTTTTATAACCATTTTATTACTTTTAAAATGTTAAAAACAAGTGCTTGGCGTTTCTCACACCCCTCTCACACATCAAATCCTTGCTGAGAGGGTGGGTGGGGGTGTGAGGGGAGGAAAAGGAGGGGACCCAGCAGCAGCTTCAGGACCTTTCAGAGCCATCCGGCTGCAGGATGTGGGGAAAGTGTGAAGAGCAGCAGCAGCACAGAGCCCTGGGGTCAGCCCTGAGGTGGGGCTGCTCTCCAGGAACTGCAGGGTGGGGAAAACCTGGATGGGCCCTGCAGGGGCTCTGCCAGCCCCTGGAGCTGCTGGGCATGGGGGCTACACTGCCCTGGCCTTGGGGATGGGCTGGGGGCAAAGCAGGGTGTGAAGGAGGTTGTTTTGTCACCCAGTTCCTGCTGGGCTGCAGGAGGAAGCTGGTTTGACCCCCAGGGCATCACCTTGAGGGTGGCACCACAGAAAGGAATCCATCAGAAGCCTCCCAAATCCATCAGAATGCATCAGGAGCCTCCCAAATCCATCAGAATCCATCAGGAGCCTCCCAAATCCATCAGAATCCATCAGAAGGTCTCCCAGAGCCTCCCAAACCAGAGGGCAGAGGATGCCCAAGCGCTACAGCTCTGCCAGCTCCAGTGTCTCCAAGCACCAGGTGAGGGCTCCTGGCAGGGTTTGGGGTGAGGAGTTTGTGGTCATCAGCTTTTTCTGTGTGCCCTTGAGCAGTGCCATGGGAATTTTGCCCTTCTGTGAGTTTCTGCCAACTCCTGTTCGCTTCTCTCTTCTCCTTCTTGATTTTTATACATCAAACTTCCTTGAAAATGGAGGAAATGAAACCACAGGGCTTTTTTGTGAGTGACAAGGGAGAGGTCAGCCTCCTCCCTGAGAAGAAATGAAATTTAGGAGGAAGGCAAAGAAAATGATCTCCCTGGTCATTTTTTGCTGGTTTCAGGAGTTTGGGGGCCACGTGGTCTGGCAGCTCATCTCCTGACTCTGCAAATATCCCACGGGCACCATGGAACACGTGGCATATAGAGCATGGAGCTGCTGATCACAGACAGGTCCTGCTGCAGGCTGGATGGATCCTTTCTCCATGGTTCTGAACCTTTTCCCACCTGGGTAGATCTGGGCAAAGTTTTCCTCCTCAGAGGCTGGGTTAGCTGGGGACTTGGGGGTGTGTGATGAGCCTGGGAAGGGGGAGACACGGGGTGGGGAGATGGAGAGCAGGGCTGGAAGGGGCTGAGGAGGAAGGGGACCTCCCTGTGCATATTGCCTTGGAAATGGGGATCTTTGTTTCCCGAAAAGCCATTTCTACTGAGTTTCACACAGGGATTAGCACTCAGGAGGTCCCTGCATCTGGGTGGTTCTGATTTGGGTTTGCTGAAATCCCCAGAAGCCCCAGGACACCCAAAAGACTGTGAGCAGGGGGATAGAAACATCCTGAATCTCACTTAGACACTGTGAGGGACAGGCACTGGCATCCTGTGACGGTGTTCACAGGGGTCTGAGGATGAGGGAAGAGATGAGGATCTGACTCCATGTTTCAGAAGGCTTGATTTACTATTTTATGATATATATTACATTAAAACTATTCTAAAAGAATAGAAGAAAGGATTTCATCAGAAGGCTGGCTAAGAATAGAATAGCAAAGAATGATAACAAAGGCTTGTGACTTGGACAGAGTCCAAGCCAGCTGACTGTGATTGGCCATTAATTAGAAACAACCACATGAGATCAATCACAGATGCATCTGTTGCATTCCACAGCAGCAGATAATCAATGTTTACATTGTGTTCCTGAGGCCTCCCAGCTTCTCAGGAGGAAAAAATCCCAAGAAAAGGATTTTCCATAAAAGATGTCTGTGACAGCATCCCAAATTTACTGGACACTCAACACCTGGGACATGTCCAGCTTGGCTTGGGATGCCACAGGAAACAACAGCACCTTCTTCTCCTATAGGACACACATCCCTTGGCTCCTGTCACACCCCTGGGCTGGCTGCTGGAGGAGTCTGGAGGGACACAAGGGGAATGGGTTCCATGCAGGGGTGGCATTTCTCCATCCTGCATGGTTGTGCAGAGCAGAATCACTCTGGTCACCATCTCTGTGTGCTGAGCGTGGGTTCTGCTGCTGGACTGCACAGAGGAGCCACCATGCCAGGCTTGGCTGGTCCCCAGGAGCTGTGTGGCACCCTGGCTGCCTGCTGGGCCCCGTGGTTCCTCCCTGCAGGGTGTGAGTGAGTGCATGACCCGTGCAGGGAGTGCTGTGCTCAGTGAGCAGAGCAGCAGGGCCCGCTCGCTCGCTGCCTCCATGTGACTGCAGCTTCCGTCGCTCCTTCCGCAAAGCCTAAATTGGTGCTCAGCCACAGGGCGGGTGGCACACGGCCCCAGGGGTGGCACACCGACCCCCAGGGTGGCACACCGACCCCAGGGTGGCACACGGACCCCCAGCCCTGTCCCAGGACCCTCTGAGGGGCTGCAGGATGGAGCGTGCCAAAGCCCACGCGGTGAGTAACTGCCCCCCATAGCTGTGCTGGGGGAAACACCCAGCACAGGGGCTCCTGTGCCACTCTGGGGACCTGTGTGTCACCAACAGCCGTGCTCGAAGGGCTGTGGCTGCGTGGGCTCGTGCTGGGGTTGGTGTGAAGCGTGGGGAGCAGCCGGCAGCTCCCAGGGCTCTTGGATGTGGGCTCTGGTGAAGGGCTGCGGCGAGGGTTTCCTGCTGGGGCTGCTGCCTCCTCTCCTGGCTGGCCAGGTGCCATCCCACCAGCTCCAGGGAGCACTGGCAGGATGGAGGAGCTTCTGGTGTTGGGAGAAGCCGAGGAAGGTTGAGGTGGGTGAAGGAAAGTGGGAGTTTCTGCAGAGAACCAAAACTGTGTTCTTTGGGTGCAGCAAGGACCGAGGTCCAGGACAGCAGGGTCGCTCTCCTGCCACCGTGCCTGGGTATGAGCTGCTGCTGGACCCCAAGGACTTGAGAGGGTGAAAGGTGCTGTGTGTCACTTGCAGCCTGGGGAAAGGGGGCTACCTCTCTAGAGTAATAAATTCTGCTTTGATAATTCACCAGTTCAACACTTTGGCTGTCCCAAGGAAGGAGACAGCCCAGGACATGCCCTGCTCCCTCTGCGCCGTGAGGCTCTGGCTCCCTGGGCTGCCCAAAATAACCCTGTTTCTCCTTCATGCAGTGGCAGCTGTGAAAGTGCCGTGTGTCAAACACTGGCTGAGCCCTCACTGCTCATTTGCCTGAGTTTCAGCTTTTCCCCAGATGCAAATGCCGTCAGCTCCGCTCCCACCAGGTCAGTGATGGGGCAGCTCCTGCTGGGGAGCCTCTGCTTCCCTGGAAGGGTCCCCAGCACTGGGATGGGCACTGGGGGGACTTGGGGGGTGGGCTGGTGTCCCCTGGGGAGTGTTTGGTGCCAAGAGGGGCACAGGAGCCCTGTTGGGGGATGCCCTGCTGGAAGGATGCAGCTCAGTGGCCTCCACGAGCAGCTGTGCAGCAGTGACAGTGCCTTCCCCCTGTGCACTGCCACCCCCATGCCTGCCCTTCCCCAAATTGGAGGAGCCCCACCAGGGCTTCTGCTGGGCTGGGTGGGCTCAGTGCCAAGGCTCTGTGCCCCTAATTCCACGGGCAGCATCACCTGGGGCTTTTGGGGTGAGCAGTTTGCAGCTCCTGACCTCCTCCCCTGTGCCTCCCTCTCCACAGGAGTGCCGCCACTGAGATGGAGGCCCCGCTCCCTGGTCTCTCCCTGCTGCTTCTCCTCCTGGCAGTGGGATGGGGAGGCAGGATGGACGCAGCCTGGGCACCATCTCCTGGGGGCTGTGAGCTTGTAAGTCCTCTCTTGTGAACCCTCTCCCCTCTGAGTGCTTGGTCCTGCCGGGCAAAGCCCAGGCAGCTCAGCATCTCCAGACCTTCTCCATCCCAGCTACTGGCTTGGAGTGGACTGGTGTGCCAAGGCTATAAGCAAAGAGCCACCTCCTCCCCCCTTCCTGTGCTCCCCAGACTTGTCCCTCTTCATCTCCTGCCTCCCACAGTGGTGTTAGATATCCTCCTCTTCCTTCAGGTGCAGAGCATCATGGACTGCACTGGCAGATGGCTGAGTTCCATCCCAGGAAACCTTCGAGGCGACACCGAGGAGCTGTTCCTTGATAACAACACTATCCAGGTCCTGAGCAATGCCTCCCTGCTCCTGTATCCCCACCTCTGGCATCTCAGCGTGACCAGGAACCGCCTGGAGCTCATTGAGCCCGGTGCCTTCCTCAGCAGCCAGGGCCTGGAAGTGCTCTCCTTGACAGACAACCTGCTCTTCACCAACTACTCGCTGACAGCCACTGCTCTTTCTGCTCTGCCAGCCTTGAGGATGCTGGATCTGGCTGGAAACCAGCTCAGGGAGGACATGGTGTCAGTTTTAGTCTCAAACCTCTCTTCCTTGGAGTCCCTGTCTGTGGCCAGGAACATCATCATGAGGTTGGACTCATCCACCTTCACAAACCTGACAGAGCTGCTGGAGCTGAATCTGGAGAAGAACTACATCTTTGAGATTGACAATGCCTTTGAAGGGCTGCAGAGGCTGCAGAGGCTCAACTTAGCTTACAACTACCTCCCGTGTCTGGTGGGGTTTGACCTGACCGAGCTCAGGGTGCTCAATCTCAGCAACAACGTCATTGAGTGGTTTCTGAGCATGGAAATTGATGACCTCTTTGAGCTGGAGGTGCTGGACCTGTCCCACAACCGCCTGCTGTTCTTCCCTGTGCTGCCCAGGCAGAGCAAGCTGCACTCCTTGCTGCTGCAGGACAACAGGATGAGCTTCTACCAGCGGCTCCCCAACGGCACCTCCCTGGCCAACGTCACCATGCAGTTCCTGATCATCGATGGCAACTCCACCAACATCACCACGGTCAGGCTCTGGGACGAGCTCTGCCACAGCAACCTCTCCTCCCTGCGCCTCCTGGACATGAGCCAGAACGAGGTCTGGGGCCTGCCAGATGATTTCCTGGCCCAGATGCCCTCCCTGACCCACCTGAAGCTCAACCAGAACTGCCTGGAGGCATTTCACCTGCCGGAGGAGGACCCCTTGGCCAGGCTGACAGAGCTGGACCTCAGCCAGAACCAGCTGGTGGAGCTGGGGGTGAAGGTGGGCACTGGGGACATCCTGCCCAGCCTGCAGCTCTTCAACCTCAGCACCAACAGGCTGCAGGCTCTTCCTCCTGGGATTTTCACCCACACCAGGAAGATCACTACCCTGGACCTCAGCTACAACCGGGTTGCCCTCTGTCCCCGGCCAGGTGAGGCCCAGAGTCTCTCCTGTGTGGACATCAGGGGTGTGGAGACCTTGAGCCACCTCTCCCTGGCAGGCTGTGGTCTGCAGGGCATGGGTGGCCGCCCCTTCCAGGGGACATCGCTGATGCACCTGGACCTCTCTGACAACCGCCAGCTGCTCTCCGGGGACCTGGCCTGGCTGCAGGACCTTGTCCTGACGCTGCAGGTGCTGTCTCTGAGGAACACCAGCCTCTCCTCCACCACGGACCTCTCTGCCCTGAGCAGCCTGGTGCGCTTGGACCTTTCTGGGAACTGCCTGGCCGCGTTCCCCGCCTGGCTGGGCGCGCTGAGGCTGCGCAGCCTGGACCTGCGGGACAACTGCCTGCCAGCGCTGCCGCGGGACCTGCCACAGCAGGCGCCGCTGGGCAGGAGCCTGCGGGAGCTCTACCTCAGCCACAACCCCTACAACTGCTGCACGCTGGGCTGGTGGGACGCCCTGCAGCAGGCCCGGGGGCTGCGTGTCCCCGACGGGCAGCAGGTGACCTGCAGGCACGGCCCCAGCGCGCTCAGCCCCGGCGCGCTGCCCCAGCCCGTCCTGCAGAGCTGCCAGTGGCACACGGCCAACATGGAGCTGCTCTACCTGGTGCTGGCTCTGCCCACCTGCCTGACGCTCCTGGTGGCCTTCGTGGTTGTCTTCCTCATGCTCAAGGAGAAGCTGCTGAAAATGGTGAAAAATCGGTGTGGGGTGTCCAGCCCTTACTGATGGCTGAGGAAGAGGAAGGGCTTGGGAAGAGTCAGTAATAGGAGGTGGTCAGGAGTGCAGGTGATAACCCCTCCGAGGTGGTCAGGATGGAAAGCTGATGGATGCAGGACAGGAGGTGCTGGGAGAGCTGCCATTCCTGCCTTGATGGTACCCAAAGGGTGAGAGCTGTGTCTGGTGATGGAGTGCTGGGAATCCTCAAGGAACGTGTCTGCAGCAGAAACCTTCAGCTGGTGCTGGTGAGAGCTGAGTGGACAAAACATCAAACATTCCTTGGCGGAAAGGACAGGTCGCCCAGAAAAACCTGTGGATGCCCCATCTGTGGAAGTGTTCAAGGCCAAGTTGGAGTGGGCTTGGAACAATCTGATCTAGGTGAAGGCGTTGTAACCAGATGGGTTTTTAAAGTCCCTTCCAACCCAGACCACTCTGGGATTCTGTGACAATTTTCTCCAGCACTGCTTTCCCCTCCACCTTCCAGCAGTTCTTTTTATTTATTCCCACCTGTAGCCAACTCAAAAAATCTCCCAGATCTGCAACCAGCCTCCACAAAGTGCCCCAGGCTGGAGCAAACATCACCTGGGCACTGTGGAGAAGGGTCTCTCTAGTCACAGCTTTCCAGCACTGCCAAACTCGCAGGCAACCCTACTCGTGCACCATATGGATGTGCTGATAAAGACAGGCGCTGTCAGCAGGGCTCAAAGACACATTTTGGGGTGTTGTTTCTCCACTAAGTCACAGTTTGGGCTAGAAAACTCCATTAGAAACAGCCCAAGTTGCAACAAGAGGAGATATTGATTGAAAAGCAGGGGAGTAAATTATATCCCTCAGCGATATTTTATCATGGATTTATGTTCCTCCAGTGACTGCTGGATTAAACATACAAAGGAAACAAGAGAAATCCTTCCTCCTTGTTGTGCAAGCCCTGCTCTGGTGGGCAGTGCCCGGGGGTTTCCTCCACCCAGCCCTGCTCACAGCAGCTCTGCCTCTGCCAGAGCAGCCAGCACTACCTGGGGAAGTGCTGCTCTGCTCCTCGGGGGTCACTGAGGGGAAAGCAGAAGTGGTGGTGGTTTGTGCTAACTCAAAAGCCCTTCTGAGAACGGGAGTGGCTTTATTCCTGTGGCACTGTTGGGATTTTTCTAGTGAAACATGTTTAATAGGAATGGGGCACAGGGAAGTGTGCAGCAGTGCTGGAGTGGAATTCTGGGGGCTTGTCCTGCCTTGGTGTGGTGGGCTCAGTCAGTGATGTGGGGTGTGCTGGGGATCAAACCTGGTGGAGTTGTCCTGTGAGGTGATGGAGGGAGATGGCCAGGCCTGGCCTGAAGCTGGGAGGATGCTAGGGATGGTGCAGGCAGGGGACCCAAGGCTGGCAGCAGGACAAACCCTTCCCAGGCACGGGGCCTGGGCTCATGGGGCAGCCTGGTGTGGCTGCTGGCTCTGCAAGGCTGGAAAATGGATGGGTCAGACCCTGCTAGAGCAGCCAGCATCTCCACTGGGGCTGAGAGCAGTACAGGCTCTGGAAACCCATCTGTCAGATCTGGCTCAGAAATGACCGCTTTCTGCCCCAATTTTAGACTGAAATAGCCAAAACCAAAGCAGGCCCCAACTGGGGAATCCCTCAGCCTATTTCAACTCTTCTTTTGCTTGTAAGCTGCACCCTGGGGGACAGCAGTGACCTATAAATACAGCCCTGCACCGTCCCCAGCTGCATTCTGGTGTCTCCCTGCTGGCAGGGTGAGCAGATGTCCCTGAGAGATCCCCTCTTCCTGGAGCTGGGCTTGGAGAGGGATGTGTGTCCTTCCTCACCTCCACAGCTGGAGAGGGGTGTGTGTCCTTCCTCACCTCCACAGCTGCACAGGGATGTGTGTCCTTCCCCATCTCCACAGCTGGAGAGGGATGTGTGTCCTTCCTCATCTCCACAGCTGGAGAGGGGTGTGTGTCCTTCCTCACCTCCACAGCTGGAGAGGAGTGTGTGTCCTTCCCCATCTCCACAGCTGGAGAGAGATGTGTGTCCTTCCCCACCTCCACAGCTGGAGAGGGGTGTGTGTCCTTCCTCAGCTCCACAGCTGGAGAGGGATGTGTGTCCTTCCTCACCTCCACAGCTGGACAGGGATGTGTGTCCTTCCTCACCTCCACAGCTGCACAGGGATGTGTGTCCTTCCTCACCTCCACAGCTGGACAGGGATGTGTGTCCTTCCTCACCTCCACAGCTGGACAGGGATGTGTGTCCTTCCCCAGCTCCACAGCTGGAGAGGGATGTGTGTCCTTCCCCAGCTCCACAGCTGGACAGGGATGTGTGTCCTTCCCCAGCTCCACAGCTGGACAGGGATGTGTGTCCTTCCCCAGCTCCACAGCTGGAGAGGGATGTGTGTCCTTCCCCAGCTCCACAGCTGGACAGGGATGTGTGTCCTTCCCCAGCTCCACAGCTGGACAGGGGTGTGTGTCCTTCCCCAGCTCCACAGCCAATGCTGCTGCTCCATCCAGCATGGGGAGCAGGGTGCAGATGTAGCAGGAACCCAGGCACCTGGCACTGCCCAGGGCATGGATTAAAAGGAGATATTCTTAATTGTATGGAGCTGATGGGGACATTCAGCATTCCCTCATGGTGCCTGGAAAGCTGTGGCTCACCTGGAGCTGTGATGTGAATGGGATGTTGGGGCAGCAAGAGGAGATTCCACTTTCTGAGGTGTCCTTACAAAGCTGCTCTCAGCATCCTTGCAAGGCCATGGTGATCAGGGAAGGTCCTTGGTGACTGGAGAACCCAGGGGTCCCACCCAGCTTCAGTAATGGCCAAAAGGCCACACCAGAGAGCAACAGGGCAGCCACCCTCATGTTGGGAAAGCCATGGAATGAATGTTCTTTGTTTGGAGCACAGCTCTGGAAAAAGAGGGTGGCTGGCAGAAGTCAGGATGGACTGCTGAGGCTAAGTGATGCCTGCCCAACCTGCTCTCAGGATGACCCAACCTTTCCTCTCAGGATGAAATGGATGGGTCTGTAGGCAAGGGGAGAGTGGTGGATTCCCTGTGCCTCAGCAAGGCTTTGGACACAATGTCCCACCCACAACGTTCTCCATGCAAGTGGAGATGCCAGGGTCTGGATGGGTGGGCAGCCAGGCAGGTCAGGATCAGTGGGAGTGAAGTGCAGAGGGCCGTGGCTATGGGATGTGCTCTACCAGGAGGCTGCTGAGGGGACTGTTATGGGATCTGTCCCATTTTATGTCTTTAGCATGATCTAAAGCTGGCTGTGAAGTGCCTTCCTGTCATGTTCCCAAACTGGAAAGAGCAGTCTGGCTCCCTGCTGAAGGCCTGGGGTGGGCTGGAGGGATGGGGAGCAGGAGCCTCACAATCCAGGCACTCCTTTGGCCTCATGTAGCCCTCACTGGGGCTGGGCACAGGCCATGTCCTGGTCAGGATGAAGCTGGGGGCAGGCTGGAAGTGGAGGAGAGGTTCCCAGGGGCCCTCTCCCTCCCAAGTGGGAGATCTTTCTGTGTTGTTATGTTGCAATTGTTGAGGCAAGGCCTGTGCCAGACCCCTGCATGCCCTTTCCTGTCCTGGGAGAGCTGAGTCAGCCTTTACATTTTTTTTTTTTAATTTTGGCAAGTGAGGGCTCATCTTTCATTTCTCTCCTGACTGAAGACCCCCTTGGCCAAGTGTGAGCCCCCTTGTCCTCTCTAGTAAAGCACTGTGGTTTAACTGACACTTGCTCCATGTTTTTCACAACAGCAACTCATTTTGGGGTGTAGGAGGAGAGCTCTTCCAGCTGCTCCTCCAGCCACTCCTCTTAGTTTTGTCAGGCAGCAGTTTGTTGGGGACCCTCAGTTTGGGATGAAGGCCCTTCTCACCCTCAGCCCTCCCAGCTGCCTGGGTTCAGAAAGCCAAAACCCAGGAAGCTTCTGGAGTTGTAAAATTTCCCAAAGAATCCTAATCTTAGTTCTCCAGTTATTACATGAGAGCAGGACTGATCTAGTAGAGCCCAGCCAAGGCAGACAGCTGCATTAAAACCTTCAGTGGGACGAGTTTGTCTTACTCCAGAACCACCCCCAGCCTCTGACCTTCTACCACTCTGGTTTTTCTGATATTTTAAGCAATTTCTCCCAGAACTGAGCACTAATGAGGAAGCATCACCCAGGAGTGTAAGGATCCAATCATCCCATTTCAGCAGTCTGAAATCAGTCTTTTTAAAAGTACTTTCAAGACTAATTCATTTTCAAGATATTCATTCTCTTACATGTAAGGACTTATTTTTGTGTAAGATAAAACTGAAGATTTAAGCATGCTAGGGAAAGGTGAGAGTAATATTCTCAATGCAGAGTTGATTTATCCAGAATGATTGATACATATTTAACCTCCCAGCAGGCAATAATAATCACCCTATTTGTACAGTACAGCTTTAACAGTGTCCTCAGGACATGAATATTTAACACCTCATTTTCAGCCAAAGCTGACTGAAATGTAAGAAATTGAAAGATTAAATAATTTAAAATTCTTTTATGTAGAAAAAGACTAAAACCAGCCAACAATTTCAGCTATGCAGTTTCCATTTAATCAAGTCTGGCTCCTTAAAAAAAACTGACTCAAGCCTGGGATTGCTGTGGCACCTTGGGTTCTCCTGAGCCAGTGTATGGTGACATTGTTCTCTCTGCTGGGACACTGAGATTTGTCTCTGAACTGCCTATCTTTGTCTGGAATCACATTTCTTCTTCTGACTCCGTGTCCCAAGCACAGGACTCCAGGTGCTCATGCTGTGGGAAATCCACCTCAACGTTGTAAACAAAGTCAGGGTCATCCCTCCTCTTCCTGTTCTTTTCGAAGAGCTCGTCCATGATGCTCTTCCTTTGGGCCAGTTCCTTGTCATCCAGTTTGTTCATGTCCTCCTCTGGGTCAATGGTGTATTCATGGTGATACCTTCCTAAGCTGTCAGACAGGCTCTGTCCTTCCAGATGATCTCTCAGCAGCCTGTGCAGCTTCTCCAGCTGGTGCAGGGAGACCCCTTCCAGGTAGGGCTTGTGCCGGGGGTTGTTCTTCAGCTGCTCAGCAGCGCTGACGCAGTCTGGGGAGAGCCAACACAGCCACCTGCAGCTCCAACAAACCTCTTGCCACTGACACACCTCCTCCCAAACCCTCCCCAGGGTGTCTCCAAACCCTGCAGGCTCAGAGAGCCATTGAGATGTGGCCTCCTCGGAGAGGCAACATTACCCCCGTTGCCATATTTCTCTTCACAGAGAAAAGCAAGGCACAATTCCTCTCAAAGATTTCTGAGATTCACATTCTCTGAACTTAACACAATTCTTATCACTTGCTGTGCCTGTGTTGTACCAGAGTAGAATGCAATATGGAAACTGTTTACTCAAAGTGAAGATGTTTTGTTCCCTTGGCCTCTCAGGACCAAGAGTGTGTGTCAGACTGTCATGGGACAGTCACGAGAGAATCAGAGATGAGTGCAGCTCTGTGCAGTGCAAGCAGTTGTGAGTGAGTGCATGGCAGATTCAGTGTAGATACAAGGTACACAGTATAATATAATGAAGTCATTAATTAGCCTTCTGATGACAGAGTGAGATGCATCATTCTCTCTCCCTCACCAACATCAGAGTCACCTTTGATTTATAACAACCCCAGCACAGCCCCTCCCTGCAGGCTGCTGGGAGGGCACTCAGTGTGCTGCTACCAACGGGCTCCCCTGGAGGAAAAGAGTGAATTCATTCCTGCATTCAAGAAGGAATTTCCCTCACCTGAGAACCTGGAGAAATTCCTGATGGGCATGATGCGCTGGCGAGTCTTCTCCTGGACGTTGTCTCTGTAGATGAGGATGATGGAGGGGGGCTGGAAGCAGATCCCACATTTCTGTGCAGTGAAAGTCATCCTGGCTCCATCATAGTCCCCAGCAGCTCTCCCTGGGAAACAGGGAAAAAGGAAAACAGGGGGCAGAGTCTCTCAGTCGTGGTATTTTCTGGGGTCCCCCGTGGCAGGAATGACATGCTGAATCTGACTCCATGTTCTTAGAAGGCTAATTTATTATTTTATGGTATTATATTATATTAAAGAATACTATACTAAAACTATGCTAAAGAATAGAGAAAGGATACTTTGAGAACAAGATACTAATGAAAAACCTGTGACTGATTCCAGACCTGACACAGCCTGACTGTGACTGGATATTAAGTAAAAACAATTCACATGTTGGATGAACAATCTCCAACCACATTCCAAAGCAGCAAACACAGGAGAAGCAAAGGAGATAATATTGTTTTCCTTTTTCTCTGGGGGCTTCTCAGCTTACCAGGAGAGAAATCCTGGGCAAAGGGATTTTTCTAGAAAATATGGCAGTGACACTCAGTGCTGCTCTTTTTGTCAGGAGTTCAGCAAAATCACAGAACCCCAGAGTGGCTTGGGTCAGAATGGGCTTAAACCCCATTCTAATTTAATTATGAAATTAAATTAGAGGGGACTTAAAAATCCAAATGTGTTGCAGATCTGTTTCCCAACTCAGTGAACAGCACTGAGCGCAGATGTTACGTTTATTTTGAATAAAATAAATTTGTTAAAACCCAATGTTTTTATTGGTTTAAATGTTTGTATTGGTTTAAATATTTTTATTGGTTTAAAACCTATGAAAAATTTTGTTTTAAATGAGTTAAAATATGTCAAACATGAAGGCAATTTCCAAGCTGCAGTAAGGCAAAGTACCATATTTTACTCCCAAAAATCAATGTATTTCTCCACATTAAGAAAAATCGCATTAATGTTGAAAAGCTGCTTTGAGGCAGAATTGGAAACACTTCTTCCTTTGCAAAAAATCACCCAGGAAAGAGTTTGAACATTGAACAGTAATGTCCTTAAAAATGAAAAATTTCCAGTGCCAGGCTGGTGGGGATTTGGAGGAACGTGGAGCAGTGGAAGGTGTCCCTGCCCATGGCAGAGGCTGGAACGAGAGGAGCTTTAAGATCCCTCCAGCCCAAACCATTCCGGGATTGCACGAAGATGAGAAGCACAAACGGGAGCAGCTCTTCGGGTCTGCGGCAAAGAGCGTTTGGCTCTCCCGGTAACCGGGCTGGGCCCTTCCCTGCCGGTGTCACCGGTGGCCTCGGGGTGTGTGTCGGTGCCCGGGGCCGTTCAGAGCCGCAGTTGAGCCGCACGAGCGGCCGAGCCCCGAGCTCCGGGCTCGAGGGGAGCGGGGCAGGGCCGGGCTGGTCCCTCCCAGCCGGGCCCATCCTGGAGAGGCAGGAGGGACCACAGAGTCCATCTGGTGCCACCTCCCCACGGCACACACTGTGCCCAGCCAGCTCTGGGATATCCCCAGTGAGGAGACTCCACACCCTCTCTGGGCTCTGTTCAGGGCTCGGTCACTGCCCAGGAAAGTTCTTGCTCATGTGCAGGTGGAGCTGCCTGGGCTCAGTCCCTGCCCGTGGCTCCGGTGCCATTGCTGGGCCTGGAGCAGAGCCCGGCCCTGCTCTGCCCCTCCCTGCAGCCAGGGCCAGCCAGGGCTGAGGGCCCCTCTCAGCTGGGGCTCCTCTCCAGGCTGGGCAGCCCCGGCTCCCTCAGCCTTGCCTGGGCACCCACACGCTCCAGGCCCTTCAGCATCTCCACAGCCTCTGCAGCCCCGGCTCCCTCAGCCTTGCCTGGGCACCCACACGCTCCAGGTCCTTCCTCCGCAGCCTCTGCAGCCCCGGCTCCCTCAGCCTTGCCTGGGCACCCACACGCTCCAGGTCCTTCCTCCGCAGCCTCTGCAGCCCCGGCTCTCTCAGCCTTGCCTGGGCATGGAGATGCTCCAGGCTCTCCCTCCGCTGGCCCCGCTCCAGGCACTCCCAGTCTCCCTTACACTCTCGCCCTGTCCCCTCACCTCGCGGGGCGTAGAAACACATTTCTTCCTCTTCTCCTTCCTCCTCCTCTTCCTCCGGCTCCATCTCCACCTCCTCCCGCTCCCGCTCCTCCCCCGGGGCGGTCCAGCCGCTCCGGGCGGTTGCCATGACTCCGCCGCCGCCGCCAAGCCCCAGAGCCAAAGGCCCCGTCCGCCCAAGGCCCCCTTCGGGCTGCCCGTATCAACGCCTGCGGAACACGGCGCCGCGCAGCAATGCGTGGGCGGGCCCCGCGCGGTCGGGCGGCGCGAGGGGCAGCCCGCGCGGGCCGTGAGGAGCGGGCCGCCATGGCGGGCGGGCGGCGCGGGCCGGTGCGGGTCGGGGCCGGGCTGGGCGCGTTGCTCTGCGCCCTCCGTGAGTGCCCGCGGGGAACCGCGCCGGGAAAGGAGCGCGGGGCGGGCAGGGTTAGGGAGCCAGGCTGGGAGAGCTGGGGGTGTTCCGCCTGGGGAAGGGAAGGCTCCAGGGAGAGCTCAGAGTCTCTGTCAGTGCCTAAAGGGGCTCCAGGAGAGCTGGAGGAGGACTGGGGACAGGGGATGGAGGGACAGGACACAGGGAATGGCTCCCACCGCCAGAGGGCAGGGTTAGATGGGATATTGGGACGGAATTCTTCCCTGTGAGGGTGGCGAGGTTCTGGCACAGCTTGCCCAGAGTAGCTATGGCTGGAAGTGTTCAGGGACAGACCTGGAGCACCCTGATCTTGGGAATGCATCCCTGCCCAAAGCTGAGGGTTAGAACAAGATGGGCTTGAAGGTTTCTTCTAACCCAAACCATCCTGGAACTATGGCTTGGCCAGTGAACCAAGAAAGCTCTTCTGCTCTTTGGTCACAGTCAAGTACTGCTTCCCTTCTTCTGGGAGAGGTTTGCAGATGAGGCGTTCGTGGGTTATAAAACTTTTCCAGCCCCTGTGGTCGCTGTGCTTACACTGTTGGTTCTGTGTCACCGTAGATGTGCAGGCAGCCTGTCGGGTCACCAGTGTCACACAGGAGCTGCTGAAGGAGGGGTTTCACAGGTGAGTCCTCTCCCTGCCCTCCAGCACCAGGATCTTCTGTTGGAAGAAACTTCTTTTCATGTGGAATTGTATCAGCTCCCTGGGCCATGATCCCTGGGAATGTATTAACAGCACCAAGGGATTAACCAGCTGTAGTGGCGGGAAAATAGGAGGCCCCTTTCTAAAACCTTTGTGGAGGCCATTGGTGGTTCTGAGTCATTAACAAAGAAGTGAAACTTCATTTTGGCCGTGGATGTGGGGTTGAGGTTAAGAAGGCTGGACAGGGAAGTGTGATCAGAATGAGTTGCGCTCGGTGTGAGAGCTCATCTCATCTGAGAAATGTCTCATGGGGATCTTGTGCCCCACTTTTGAAGTGTGGGTGTAAATGTTTTGCTCCTGTTGCTGTTTGAAGGGACCTGCTGGTGAAGGTGGAGCTGGGGGAGGATGCAGGAGGATGTGCAGTGGCAGCTCAGGTGCATCTGCCATCTGGAATCTACGTGGATCCCTACGAGCTGGCAACGCTGCAGCAGCACAACCTGACCAAGGTAATGGCCCCAGCAGATGTGCCAGTGAGCCAGGGAAGGACTCAGGGATTTGGAATGTCTGCTCATTGTCTGGCTCATTGGAACAGGGTGATTATTCCTGGAAGGAGGTGCCAAACAAATTAATCTTCCTGGTGTCTCCTTGTAGCTCAGCTTGCTTGGCATCCCCTGGTGCTGCTGATATTGTCACACACAGGGGATGTACCAGGGAGCTGCTGCTCCTCTCTTAGCCCCAGGTGAGCAGCTGTGCTAAAAGGGCCTGGGGTTCAGAAGGTGGAAGGGAAACCTGTAGCCATGATATTTTCTGAAAAATCCCTTTGCCAGGATTTTTCTCCTGAGAAGCCTCAGAAGAAAAGAAAAACATTGATTTATCTGCTGCTGTGGAATGCAACAGGTGCATCTGTGATTGGTCTTATGTGGTTGTTTTTAATTAATGGCAAATCAAAGTCCAGCTGTCTCAGACTCTCTGAGAGTCACAAGATTTTATTATCATTCCTTTTCTTTCTTTGTTAGCCTTCTGATGAAATCCTTTCTTCTATTCTTTTAGTATAGTTTTAATATATCATTTTCTTTTAATGTAATATACATCATAAAATAATAAATCAGCCTTCTAAAACATGGAGTCAGATCCTCATCTCTTCCCTCATCCTCAGACCCCTATGAACACCACCACAGAAATTCCCAGAGAGGTGCTGGTGAGCTCTAAATCACATGCTGTGTGGTTGGACTGAGCAGCTTCATTTTCAACCCAGCTTTCTGTGCTCTGCCCAGTCTTTGCCTCACTTTAGAGATGTGCAAAGGCTGTGGCTTTTATCTGCTTAGGTGCTTAATTGGCCTAAAACATGGGTGCAAAGGCTGTGGGCACCATGACTGAGCTGACACCTCACAGGTCTGGCTGTAGGCACAGTGACACTGTGAACTTTTCCCACACAGTCTTGGAAAGGTATTTTGGAACAGCTTAAGGCTGGGAATTCAGGAATTCCCAACCTGATCGCCCTGACCACAAAATCACTCTCAGTGTCAGAACAAGGGAGGGAAGCACTTTCTGATTTCCATCCCAACCACTGCTGTGTCTCCCCCTGCTTGCAGGCAGTGCTGTCCCCTGCTGCCATTGATGTGGAGGCTCCTGAGTACGTGGCTCAGGCTGCTGTGCTGCTGCTGTTCCTGGAGCCGGAGTCGCGCTGCTCCCGCTGCTTCCGCGGCACCGTGCCCGTGCACGCCCGCTACCACCGCCCAGCCCGGGGCACACACCAGGCCTGGGTGCCTCTGCAGAGCCCTCAGGTGCTGCTCTGCTGCTGCCATGGTGAGATCCTTACTGGTGCTCCTGGGCATCCCAAAGCTGGCTGTGTCTGGGATCTTGTCATCTTGCTACCACCGCCCAGCCCGGGGCACACACCAGGCCTGGGTGCCTCTGCAGGGCCCACAGGTGCTGCTCTGCTGCTGCCACGGTGAGATCCCCATTGGTGCAGTCCCAAAGCTGGCTGTGTCTGGAACCTTGTCATCTTGCTACCACTGCCCAGGGCACACACCAGGCCTTGGTGGCTCTGCAGAGCCTGCAGAGCCTGCTCTGCTGCTGCCATGGTGAGATCCTCACTGGTGCTCCTGGGCATCCCAAATCTGGCTGTGTCTGGGATCTTGTCACGACCAGTGTTTGTCATGGTCCTGGTTTGCCAAAGGGCCCCTGCTCTGACCACTTTTCCCTTGGCAGCTAGAGATGTGCAGGGTATGTTCAGTAGCCACTGTCACCTGTTTATAGTAATCAAAGTGTTCAAATGGCTTCTGACACTATTGCTGCATTCCCTTTATATGAAGGGGGAATGTAGGAAGCTGTGCCCAAAGCTTGGAATGGTTGGAGTCTCAAACTCTGGTGAAACAAGAACCTGATATCCAATTAATATCAATAATTACATTTTAATTATACATTTATAATAAATTTATAATGTATTATATGGCTTCTGACACTATTGCTGCATTCCCTTTATATAAAGGGGGAATGTAGGAAACTGTGCCTGAAGCTTGGAATGGTTGGAGTCTCAAACTCTGGTGAAACAAGAGCCTGATATCCAATTAATATCAATAATTACATTTTAATTATACATTTATAATAGTTACAATTAATGCATTTGTAATAATTACAGTTAATACTTCAAGTTATGTGAACAATGAAATCCTATATTTTTGTTACAAATTTTGGGTCCCTACACAAAATCATTCCTGCCAAGTCAAGCACACTCATGATTTTCAACTCCTTTTTCTTTACTTTTTCATTATTTGAGCAATGATTTTCTGGGATAAGCACAGGGGCAGGCAGGACTACCTGGTCACTTAAAAAAGGGTGTTAAATCTTCCTGGCACATTTACTAGTTAGGAGCAGGAAAACTGTTATTATTAATGATTAATGGGGAAGGATTTAAAGTATTGGAAAGGAGATGTTTTGTGTGCTGACAGGAGGCCAAGAAGAGAAATGGCCTTACTTACTTTGGGGGAAATTCTAACTACATGGCTGAAGTTGAGGGATCTGCAGGCTGACCAGGAATTCTTTGCCCTGTTAAGGACAGAAGGGCCAAGATACCACACAGGTGAGATTCTTTCTTGGGTTCCTGCTGTATCAGGAAGGGAAGAGTTGTAAAGTCCACAGCAAAGACTGCCCAGTGTCATTTTGGCCATGCAGAGAAGTTTCACCACTTGGCTCCCAGGGAATAGATTCTCTTGAGCTGTTGTAGGGGAAAAATCCCTTATTTGGAAAAAGCTTGCAGGCTGATTGCTTATCCTGCCTGGCTCCTGGTGATGCAGGAATGCTTTCCCTAGGTCAGCTGTCTGCAGAGTGCTGGGAACCTGCTGAAGTGGACACTCCCTGCTCATCTGACACCAACAGTTCCTGTCGATGGCACACCACAAAACACAGACCTGTGAGTTCTCCCTCTGGTTATTTTTAACAACTGTTGCCTTTTTGCTGTGATTCATACCTTTCTGGATTAATTTTTAATCCTTTTTTCCTTTCTGACTGGCTTTTAGTGGGGGTCATTCTGCCCTTCTCCTGTGTTTACAGGGATTGTGCTCTCCTGACCTTTTTTTTTCCCCTTACTAGTTGGAATCCTAGGATGTAATTGGCACTGGTCAAATTAAGAAAAGTCTTTATAATGCTGATGCTTCAGAGGGGAAGATGATAATCTAGCTAAAGTAATGGTAAAACTGCAAAGATTTAAGGAGTAGCATCCTAAAAAAAGGCCACTTCTGTTTGCTTGGTTGTTACCTGGTTGGGTAAATGTTTAGGAAAAGGTGAAGTTTCTTACTGTGTTCAAAACCAAGGAAAGTTGAATCTTTAGCGTGGCCAACAACTGCCTTTGATGTCCAAAAGTACCACAGCAGTGTAGAGATTCAGAAATTAGACTGATTTATAAAAAAAAAATAATCTGTTGTTGTTGTAACACATGTACCTTCCTGTGGTGGTGTTCACAGGGGTCCCAGGACAAAGGAAGAGATGAGAATCTTGACTCCATGTATCAGGCTGATTTATTATTTTATGATATATATTATATTAAAAGAAAATTATATATTAAAACTATACTAAAAGAATAGAAGAAAGGATTTCATCAGAAGGCCAGCAAGGAATAGAAAGGAATGGAATGAAAATAAAATCTTGTGACTGACCAGAGTCCAAGCCAGCTGACTGTGATTGGCCATTAATTAAAAACAACCACATGAGACCAATCACAGATGCACCTGTTGCATTCCACAGCAGCAGATAACCATTGTTTACATTTCATTTCTGAGGCCTCCCAGCTTCTCAGGAGAAAAAATCCTAAGGAAAGGATTTTCCATAAAACATGTCTGTGACACCTTCCTATGTTTAAGGTGCCTGCAGACCACTGGTACATCTGTAGCTGTTGTCCATAAACATTTTGCAGCTTCCTGTATCAATGAAAAAAACCACATGTTTGTTGACTTGGGAGAAATCTGTCTGCTTAGTGGTCTGAGCTCAGCTTGGGAGCTGCTCTCCCTGCAGCATTCCAGACATACCCTCAGTGGCTGGAGCAGGAGCAGAGATCCAGGGGTACAGGTGGCAGCAGATCCATTTCCTGAGCTCTGCAGTGCAGCAGTGGAATGGCTGGGAATTAAAAGGAGATATCCCATCCTGGTTCTGATATTGAATCCCAGAAGAAGCTTTAGCCAAGGGCTAATTAAATCAGGGTCTGGTTCCTCATCCTCTCGAAAAGAAACAGCTGGTCAAATGAGTGTTATATATTTATTTTTCTTTGTAGGTATGTGAGGAATTGATGCTGAGGGTTCCTGTGGGGCACAGGGAGCACAGTTCCCTGGTGTGTGCCCTGACCCTGCTCACCACAGGGCTCTGCTCTGGCCTGATCCTGGCTGCTGCCTGCAAGTATGGACACTTCTCACAGTGACCTGGGGAATGTGGCATGGCTGAGCTCCCTCCAGCACAGCTAGCTGCACATTGCACTGGGCTCCTGGGTGCATCCTGCTCTGCTGATATTTATATCTTAGGGGGTGCAATGTCCCATAATGGGTTATGGTTCCTTTGGCTCATCATGTTTACAAATGCCTTTCACAGCCCACAAGACATTCTGGGTGTGTTGTCAATATCCAAAGCAGATGGAGAGTAGGAAAAAGCCTCAAAAAGCTGAAAGCACTGCTGTGGGCAATGAGGCAACAATCAGGAGTGGGTTTGGGGCTCCTATTCCCTCCTCCTGGCCCAGAGCCTGCTTCTAATATAGTGCTGCCTCTCACAGAGGTGTTTGTATTTATTCACTCAGGGATTGGTTATTAAGGGTATGAAAAACATCATTGAGTAATTAAAATTTTTGAATTTTAAGCTTGTTGTGCAGACGGGTTATGTATGAATTTGTGAAGAGACATTCTGTGCCTACCTGGGATGTGTCAATAATCTCTCCCATCCTAATGACTGAGGAATTGGCTGCTCTTGGCCTAATTAGAATCACAGAGTCATTAAGGTTGGAAAAGCCCTCTAAGATCACTGAGTCCAACCATTCCCCCAGTGCTGCCAAAGCCACTCCTAAGCCGTGTCCCCAAGTGCCACATCCACAGGTCTGTGAAACCCCTCCAGAGGACTCCACCACTGCCCTGGGCAGCTGTGCCAGGGCTGGACAACCCTTTCCAAGAGGAACCTTTCCCAATACCCAGCCTGAACCTCCCCTGGCACACCTTGAGGCTGTTTCCTCTTGTCCTGTCCCTGTTTCCTGGGAGAAGAGCCCAACCCTCACCTGGCTCCATGTCCTGTCAGGAGTTGTGGAGAGAGTGAAGGTTCCCCTGAGCCTCCTTTTCTCCAGACTGAACAACTGGTCAGAATTGAAAGAGTTTAGAAAATCTGAAGAAATTTCACCCTATTTCATGAGTGGAAAGAAACCCTTGGAAGATGAAAGTGAGGGACAGAATAGTGACCAGAAGCAAATATTTAGAAGATGTACCTTCAGTCTCCAGGACAGTTGATAAATAGAAGGAAATGGAGAGGAAATGAGCTAATGGAAAAGCAGAGAGGCTCTGGAGCAGCAAGGCTCGAGCACTGTCTGCAGCTGTCAGTAGGTGGCACTGGGAGCCCACAGTAACCTGTGTGGAGAAAAGAGATTTTATCCCCATTAGCCTCGAGTAAATCAGTCAAAGCAGGGAATCTGGGTGAGTGTGAGAGGGTGAATGATAATTCATTTAATCCTTGTCCTTTGGGCATCTTTCTTCTGTTGGAATTGAACAGAGTGAATCCCTTGGGAAACCATCAAAGAGAGATTTGGGCTGTCCAGCCCTGGGACCAGCAGTGTGTCACTTGTCTCCAAGTGGAGTGTTTCATTACCAGAGCTCAGTTTGTTCCTCTGCTCTGGAGGTTTGGAGCCTGACCCTTGGAATGGCAATAATCCCAGTTTGCCAGAGCTGAGGGACAGGATTCCATTGCCTGTTTTTAAACACCAGTTGAAAATCACAGGTTGAATCCCTCAGCTAAATCAAAAACCTGGGGAAGGGGAATGGGAATGAAACAAAAATATTGCAGGTGGAAAAAATATGGAGGTAAAGTGTATATCAAGATTTCCATCAATCACCTTTTCAACTGAACCTAAGTAATTGATTCTGATTAATGTAAAATATGAGAGGAATGGCAGAGCTTCACAAGGGGTGGGTTTTGTTGTGGTAAATATTTGCTGTTTTTAAATCCACAGCACTTGTATTATAAATACAGCAGACACATTTTTCCTTACAAGCTGTAATTAATCTGATAACCATAGCAGTGTTAATTACAAAGGAATTTGCCAGTGAATCTCTCTCTCAGAGCAGAAGCTGCTGTCACTGAGGCAGCACAGAATTTAGCAGGAGTGCCATGCAGGGGGATTCAAGTGCCAGCTCCAGAGGGATCACAGAGATCAGAGGAGGAGCTGCAAGTCCTCTGCCAAAATTCTGGCAGTTTTGGAGACAGGAATGAAATGTTCAGGAGTTCTTGGCAAGAGACCACCACAAGGAGGGTTGGACACAAAGATCCTCCTTACTCATCCTTAATATGAGTAAGGAGGAAAGAAAAGGGGACGGGGCATTGAAGGTGTGTTGGGGATTAAGGCTTTTTGAATCACAAAGAAATGGGTATAAAAAAAAAAACCCAAAACAAAACAACAACAACAACAAAAACCAAAATAAAAAACCCTCCTTGGGGAGGGAGACAGAAGGGAGGGAGGGGGGTCAGGATTCTGCAAATGGAGCTGGAGCTGAGAGGGATTTGGTGTAGGAGGCCAAGGCAGCACAGAGAGGTGAGGAGGGATGGGGAGGAAGGCCAGGGAAGGGTGAAGCCACAAACCTGCTGTGGCTTCTCCAGGAGTGAATTAGCAGTGGCTGGGCTGAGTCAGAAAGGAAAAGCAAACGTGGGAAGAGCAGTGAAAGCATGGCTGTGCCTGCAGGGGATTGGGTGGGGGTCACTTGGGAACGGTGTTCCTGGAAAATGGGCACATCTGCAGGGACAGGGGTTCTGTGGCTCTGCAGAGCTTCTCTGAGAGTGAGGGAGCACACAGCACACAGGTGCTGGCTGGAAGCCACAAGCTGGAAATTGGGATGTGCCTGGAGCTGCAGGGAGGATTGGGGTGTGCGTGGATCCTTTCCCTGAGAGCTGGGGAAGGGGAGCTCCTGCTGTCCTGCTCCTTGCACAAGGAAGATCAGATGTTGCTGCAAACTTGGGTGCACAGAGGAGTTGAGATCCAGCCCCCAGGGCATGTGGAAGCTTGGAGAGATCATGGAAGATTAAATGGACCACGGGAATTTTGGGGGAGAAGCCTTGAGGGTACATATGTGCTGCGTTCCTGCTGGATGTCTTGGAAGTAGCATTTCCAGCTGGAAGGGGCAGCACAGAGCTCTGTGTGTCCTGCTGCTGCCAGCAGAGGTGGGACCCTGGGCCAGGTGGGCTCTGAGAAGACCCCCAGGCTGGTGGCAGGAGGGATGGTTTGTTCTGAGCTGTATCCACACAGAAGATACAAAATGAGCCCCTTTCAGGGCAGGAGGGAGAGCTGAGCACAGAGGAGGAACAGGAACAGAGAAGCTGTGGCTGCCCCTGGATCCCTGGCAGCGCCCAAGGCCAGCCAGGGGCGGACTACAACTCCCGTCATGCCCCGCGGTGACTCAGCTTCCGGCGCGCGGCGGGCGGTGCCCCCGCGGCAATGCTCCGCCCCGCCCCCGCCCCCGCGGGCTGTGGCCACGCGCGGCGGTTCCGCTTCCCCTCCGGCCCCGCCGCCGCCGCCCCGCCGGCTCCCGGTCCCGCCGCCGCCCGCTCAGCCCCGTTCCTTCCGTCCGTCCTTCCGTCCGTCCGCCGAGGCGGCGGCGCCGCCCCACCCGGTGAGTCCGCTCACACCTGCCGGCCGCGCCCCCCGCCCTTTGTGCGGCCCCGGCCGGGCCGGGCCTGCGGCGGGCGCGCCCGGGTCGCGGATCGCCCCTCGCTGCTTCCCCCGCTGTCCTTCCGCTCCCGCCGCTCCGGCCCCGCTGCCCCCGCCCGCCCCGGCCGCGGCCCCGCCGCTCGGCCCCGCTTCCTGCGGGCCCCGCCGGCCCCGCCTCGCCCCCCGCCCCCGGGAGCGCCGCGCCGGGCGCTGCGGGCAGCGGGGCGAGCCCCGGGAGCGGCGGGGACAGCGGCGGGAGTCAGTGCGGAGAGCCCCGGGAACGGCGGGGACAGCGGCGGGAGTCAGTGCGGAGAGCCCCGGGGACGGCGGGGACAGCGGCGGGAGTCAGTGCGGAGAGCCGCGATCGGGGCCCGGCCGGGGCTACAGCGGGGGAGCCGCGCTCCGGGCCCCGCGCTGTCAGAGCCCGCCGGCCCCCGGTGCTGGCGGCCCCGCGTCTGTCCGTCCCTGCGAAAGCTGCTGCCGCTGCTGCTCCCTGTGTTTCTGCCTGCTTTCCGTGGCTGCTTTCTGTGTTCATCCCAAAGGCCAAGCAGGATGGGTTAGAATCACAGAAATGCAGCATGGTTGGTATTGGAAGGGACCTTAAAGCTCATCCAGTTCCACCCCTGCCATGGGCAGGGACACCTTCCACTAGCCCAGGTTCCTCCAAGCCCCATCCAAACTGGCCTTGGACACTTCCAGGGATCCAGGGGCAGCCACAGCTTCTCTGGACACCTGTGCCAGCACCCCCACAGAGAACAATTTCTTGCTATTATCTGTTCTAAATATACTCTTAGTAGTTTAACAGCAGTGGGGAGCGAGGAGAGTAAAGCTGGATGTAGCCTGGTCCATGTGGCAAGTGCCCAAAGGCTGCTTTGGGAGCAGAGAGTTCATCAGCTGCTTTCGAGGAGCAAGGCTGTGCTTTGCTGTAGCCAAAATAAACCAGCTCACCAGCTGCCCTACGGCCAGCAGTGTCTGGGTATGGAATATAAACATTGCTATGGAGGTCCTGCAGTAATAGCAGTGTAAGGTGCAATTCAAACATGGTATATTGTGAAATTTTTATTGTTTCTGTCTTTTCAGGTTTTGCCTTTTTTTTTTTTTTTTTTTTGGTGGGTCTTTAATACTTCAAAAAGCAATGCCTGCTCTAGAGAGTCTGGGATTTGCTTTGCAGCTGGAGTGTCCTCATAATGTGAGTTCTGGGGTGGTATCTCCTTAAAAAAACTGAGATGAGCTACTTCAGTTTGTTCATTTCAGAGACAATAGTAATTAAATTTACAGGGATATTGGGCAGGCTGGTTAAAGCATATGTTACCAGGGAACTGGTCGGTTAGTACAGACTGAAATAAAATAGAAGGAAAGTAGAAATACAAAAATGCAAAATTGTTGTTTTACGAGCTTTTGAATAGAATCTTTGAGACAGTAAAACTATTTTAAACAAAATGCTCTGGGTGATGTGTTTTAGAGGCAGGAAAAACCTCACTCTAAAGTTCACTGGTTGGATATGGCAGTTCTGGAGGGCAGAAAATGCTTGAGGGAGGGTAACTTGGAATTTCTGTGCTAAGTTGCATATGGAATTTGGCTGGTCTTTGTACAGAGGTGGCTGTTAAAACAAAAACACCAGGCTGTTAACTGTGGAATATTGGCTCTGTCTGTATATTTTGCACTTTTTATCACCAGGCAGCTTATTCAGTGCATCTGAGGCTTGTGCTCTGCTGGGCAGCTGTTTGTCAGAGGCAGATTTACTGGGATGAAGTTTGTGCTGGGATACAGCTTGGACCTTTAACAGTGGGAGTTTATTCCTGCAGGCACCTGGACTGGATGCTGGGCTAGGTGGGTGGATGATGCTTCAGCCATGTAAGGCAGCTCCAATCTCGGGCACATGTTAAATTAATACCCTTTTAAAATCCCAAGTTTTAAAACTTGGGTTGTTGTTGGTCAACATTCTGGTGGTGTTAAAAGGGGGAAATTATTCAAGCACCTTTGGTTTCAAAATAACTTCATAATTCAGGGTTTTGGTTGATGCTGCAGGTTTTGTTCTTGTGACAGGAAAAGCTGTAGGACCCCAGTGTAGGTCTGTGTGCTATTAGTAAGATTCTTCTGCTTCAGAGCTCTCACATCTGTCTTGGGTTGGTTTTGTTTGGGTTTTCCCTCATTTTATCTGTTGTGTGCATGAGGAGGTTTGTGTGCTCTGAGGTTTGTGCCAGTGTTTTCTGCTTGCTCACAACACACGCAGCTCCTGAGTGCCTGTGAAGCAGCTCTTTGTTCTGCAAACAAGCCCCAGTCACAGAGGCTGCTCTGCATGGCCCAGCCCAGGGACAGCACCAGCACAGCTCCCAGTCCTGCCTCCCACACCGGGACAGCCTTTGGGAGGGAGCTGAGCGTCCCAGGAGTCCCTGGGGACACGGAGCAGAGGCTGGTGCTGGGGAAGGAGGGGACGTGAGCAGCCAGGCACCTGCTGTGGGTTACACTCATCCTGGCCTCTGCTGACAGCTGGGAGGAGGCAGAAGTAAGGTGGAGGTGGATATTTTGATTTTATTATTCCCCTTCTTCCTCTTTCTTTTCTTTCTTTCTCTTTCCTTCTTTCCTTCCTTCTCTCTCTCTTTCTCTCTCTTTCCCGGAAGCATGATCAAAGCAAAGGCACTCCTTGGGGCTGGGATTGATTCAGCAAGGCTGTACCTTGCTCCATTTTCAGTTTCCATGCAGGTACCTCCCTCCTGAATCTGAATTCACAGGATGACCAGGTTGGAAGAGACCTTAAAGACCATGGAGTCCAGCCCAGCCCCAACACCTGAACTCAACCCTGGCACCCAGGGCCACATCCAGGCTTGGTTAAACACACCCAGGGATGGGGACTGCACCACCTCCCTGGGCAGCCATTCCAGAACTTTATCACCTTTCTGTAAAAAACTCTTTCCTAATATCCAACCTCAATTTCCCTTGGCAGAGCATGAGACCTCTGGTTGTGTCAGTGCTGCTGGAGAAAGAGCCCGGCCCCAGCTGAGCACAGGCACCTTTCAGGAGCTGCAGGGAGTGATGAGGGCACCTGTGAGCCTCCTTTTCCGTGAAAAAATGTATCTGGAGGCTGTGCCCTGGCCTTGGAGGGCACGGTGTCCTCTCAGAGAGGGACTGAACCTGTGCAGGTGCCTTGCCCTGGCTGCCACCTGCCCTCCCAGAGATAACCACCCAGCTGGGTGCCAGGCTGAGCTGCCAGGCTGGCTCCAAGGAAAGATAAAAGTCCAATTAATGCCGAGCTGGATTGGTTCTGCCTCTTGGCAAGGGCAGTTTGACCAGGAAGGCTCCATTGGAGGAGGCAGAATCTCCTGGCAGCTCTCAGGAGGAGGTGGGGAAGAGAAGAGTCCAGAGTGCTCACCTGGGGGCAAAGGACAAGGAGCCCTTGGGCAGGGCTCTGGTTCATTTTAGCCAGGAAACTCTGCAGTGTTCCCTGGAGGATTCTTATCGTGCTCTGCTTTTCTGTGTCTCGAGCTTGATAAGCTTTTGAAAGCTCTTATTTGCATTTAAATGCAGGTGGTAAGAGGTAGTAGAGCTTGCAGGTGAGAAGAAATCTCCTAGTGACCCACAAGGTGTGAAGTGCAAATGGAGCTTAGTTCAAGCCTTATTTCACTGTTCAGGGTTTGTGAGAACTCAGAGCATAATTTTATCTAAAGCTGTTAAAGTTGTTTCCTTTAAAGGGCAAACACACATTTCAGTGTTTGTATTTTCACTGATGTAGTGGGCAGTGTCTGCCGCTGAGAGCTGGAAATGCAGGTTTTGGTCCTGGTTCTCTATCTGACTTGCTGGTTTTTTAAGTGGATCATTCTAAATGTTTTCTGAGCTTCCTTCTGTTTTCTCAGCTGGAAATGGGGATTAACCAGGCTTTGAAAATGTCTCACCTGGCAGGCAGGGATTTAAGTGTTAAGAAGATGATTTAAAACTGAGTTTCAGTTTTTCTGTTGAGATAAATTTTGATTAGATACCCTGTGAATTCATAGGAATTCCTCGTGCTCTCTAAAAGTTACAGTACATTGAAATGCTCCAAAAATTGGTGAGGCAGCTCTTTACCTTCAGGCAAAAAGCAAGTGGATTTTGAAATTCTCAGATGGACATACCTAATTTATATTTATGAATTTGAAAATGCTTTTAAAAATCTTCACTTCAGTCTCTAATAATGTATTTGTGCTTAAAATTGTTTGTGTGAATACATTTTACTAGGGATATAGAATATTTTTAATACTCATGGAAGTACTGGGGGCTTTGTATAATTGATTGTTTCCTAAAAGATCTGAGCCTAGCACTGGTGTTGGTGTAGCCCAAAGCTGAGTGATATTTGCACCTTAGGTTGGGGCTGTTTTCTCAGCTAATTAGCAAAAGTTGTTTTATATCTTGAAAGGAATTATTTTGATAAGACAGGTTTAATTATTTTTAATCCTGTAGTTTGATTTAACACAGGAAGAGCCAACATACTGGGGCAGTGGTGAGTGTGATTTAAGTGGTGCTCAGTGTTGTGAGAGGGATTTAACATCATGTGAGGGCAGCTGGCAGGTGTAGTAAGGAGTGGAAATACACTGAAAACTTTTTCCAGTTCAACTTCTACTTTTTTTTTCCCCCCCCCTAAAGTTTTCTGCTTCCTGTTTTAGGTGCTGGACTTTTGACTCAGTGTGTACCCACTGTCAGCTTTCCCACAGCTTCTTTAATGAGTAAAATTAGAGTTATTTGATGGTGTGGGGTTTATTTTAGAAATGGGATGTTTTCTACTCTGCGTTGCATTAGTTTTTCATTTACAGTCATTTTAGAACTGCTTTAGCTAGCAGAGGTATCTCCTGGACAAAAGCAAGAAAAAACTGGCTTCTGGAGGAGGATTTTTAAAGTCACCTTTGAATATTTAACCCATTTCCTTTTGAAAAGGTCTCCAGTAAAGTGAGAACCTGGAAGAATGACAGTATCTTTCCCCTAAGCCTGTCTGCAGCAAAAGGCTGTTTAAAGGGATCTGGGGATTTGGGCTCCAGGCAGGACCTGGCTGGGCAGATTTCTGTGGAAATAGCTCATTGGCAGGGGCTTCAGCTTGTGAGTTATCTGCTTTACCCTGAAAAATAACCAAAATAATAAAATAAACCCAAATAAAATCACCAAAATAATACAATAAAAATATCTTAATGTTTGAAAGCGAGCAACTTCTAAAATTCAAAACCATTACTTAAAAGGTAAAATTGGTATATTCTACTTGTATTAAATAAGCTGAATGCTTGGGATTTTACCAGGACATTAAATCCACCTGCTGGCATTAATGGAGACAAAAATACGTGACCATGAATTTGTTACTTGGGGCCACCTGGGCAGGTGGCAGCAGCCACAGTTTGGGTTTTGCCCTCCTCTGGCCCCAAACCAGTTATTCCAGCCATCCCAAAGTCCCTCTGTGGGGATCCACATCAGGGAATTGACAGCTGGAAAAGGAATTCCTGATGTTAAACTGGGTTTGGGAATGTTGCTGAGTGATCTGACACTAATTCTCTGTAACAACCTGGGAGTGTGTCTGGATTTCTGCTCCTCCTGCTTTTTTCAGGTGTTTGCTGAGCTTTTGGGAATGCTGCTTCAGATCAAACACACAAAAATGAGCAGGATCTCACAAAACACCACCATCGTTTTCTGTGGCATAGCAAATAGGTCCCTAATGTTGTTAAGTGATTTTTGGCTTTGAAACAGCCTTTTATTTCCAATGTGTGAAGTGCTAGCTGTCACTACTATAAAAATAAATTATGTGAAATCTTTGATTTGTCAGAGCTGGGGCATTATCACCAAGTGTGAAATATTTTCTGCTTTTACCCCTTCAGTGGAAAAAGCAAAGAGGAGAGTGAAGTTGGGGATTTTCAAAGCTCTTTAGCAGCAAGAACAGTTAATTTTCATCTGATGCCAGCGTGCTAAGGCTCTCTGATACCAGTGCCCAAGCTTAGGAATTAATTCTTTGTGGTGAAGAGAGCCTTGACTGCTGCAGCCTGGAAGTTCAGGCAAGCATCTCCTTCTGATTTTTGGGATGAAGCTATTTTGCAGTAACCAAAGTATGTGTTAGCTGAGGGCTCATTGCTTTTTCTTTTCAGCCCTTTTGGGCCTATTTACAGGGATTTTATATTTTTATAGATATATTTTTAGAGGGAATTGGTGTTGAGATTTTTGGATGTAGATTATTTTCCCAGGTAGGTGCTGGAAATGAAAAATAAAAAATTCAGGATAGTTCAGTAGAGCTGGTTTGGGTGGTTTCTTCACAAGCAGGGCTCTGTGTTTTAATGTGTGGTTGTGATGCCTTTTATTTCCTTGTTCATTAATAATTATTCTATTGTAAAATATTTTACTTCTGAGAGGCATAATTCTCATTCTCCTTGGCTTGTTGTGTGCATGCTGGAAAATCTTTTTGCAGCGCAAGGAAATGTACTCAGTCTTGGTAAAACCTGGATGGAGTTTTGCTGTGGGAAGTTAAGAAGTTGAGATTTCTGATCAACCTATACATCCAGATCAATCTGACTGCAACTTGGAACATCTGATATAATAAAGTTTTAGTGTTTTAAAAGAATTAAATGAAGGGTTAGGGAATAAGCTGAAAGAATGAAGGATAAGTGAAAATACTGAGATGAAATGATTTTTAATTTGGTTTAATTTGTGGTAGTGATGACTGTTACTCCTGCAAAACAAAATTTTTACTAACACCATCAGGATTTAAATGACTTTTTTTTTCATTCCAACACATGGTTGGCACTGAGTTTTATCTTGTAACACTTTGGGCAGGGCTCCTTGGAGATCTCTCTTGCTCTGGGATTGAAGATCTTTGGCTGTAAATCTTTGGCAGCACCTTTGTGCCTGCTCGTGCTTGGCTGAGGGACTGATGGTGGGTGCACTTCACTTCCTCAGCACTTCCAAAGCCCATGGACCAGAGTGAGATGCAGTTTCCTAAATTTAAACCCATCTGAACTGGAGAATTCTTTGTTTCCAGGATCTTGGTCAAGATTTGAAGTAGATGTGACTTTCATTCCACACACAAGTGACCATGTATCCTGCACTACTGAAGCAGCTTTTGCTGCCCAACCCTGAAGGTTTGGGCAAATAAAGTTATTTTGTCAAATAACTTGTCAATAATCCTCAGCACTTGGGGTCTTTATTTCCCTTTATCTTGGCCATGTTTTTAATTTCCTAAATGAGATGAGGATGCCGTCAGTGCTTTGTTTTGGTCTCTCACTCACCGCCTCTGCCCTCAAACCTGGCTGTGGAAACCCAGCATGGTTTGGGTTGGAAGGGACCTTACAGCCCACCCAGTCCCACCCCCTGCCAGGTGCAGGGACACTTCCCAGTGTCCCAGGGTGCTCCCAGCCCTGTCCAGCCTGGCCTGGGACATTTCCAGAGGGATGGGGCAGCCGCAGCTGGTTGGCAGTGGATGATGGGGCATTCCCCAGTGGGACAGGCTGGTGGCAAGGGGCTGCTCAGACTGATGCTCTGTGGGTTTTATCTTTGCTGCCAAGTTTAATATAGAGATCTTTATCTCTTGTTTTACTCTATTGAAATGGCTTACTGAAATTTGCTTCCTGTTTTCTTAACAATTGAAAGGACCTGAGAAAATTTTCCTTTAGATGACAAACTTTTGGAAAGCTGATCAGTTCTAAAGGTATGACCTTCTTCCCTAGTTACAATAAAATTTATGAGGAGAATAATTTTTTTTAATTAAAAATATAAGCATGTGGATTTTCATAAACACAAAAAGTGTAAGCCTTCCATGTTCATTTGTTGCAGCAAAATTGTTTTATGCCCTTGTTTCTGTGTTCACCCTTGCTGGTGGCAGCTCCTGGTATTGTGAATTAAAAAGAGGAAGATTTGGAAGGCATCAAATTGTTGTGCTGGGTGTTGTGAGTTGCCCCATGTGGTGGCTGCAGTGTCATTGGGATGGTACCAGCTTAGTGGGAGGACTCTGTTAAATGGGTTTTTGGAGCTGGGACGTGGCCCAGGATTTGCTTGGGCTGCTGTTTGTATTCTTGTGGCTGAAGGAATGGATTATTGGTGCTGCCTCCCTCACCCTCCTGTGATCAGGGCTCAGTGTGTGTGTGATGTTTTTCCATAATTATCATCATGCATCCCTTGCAGTGAAATTAGACCCCTCAGATTAGTGCTGTCTCTGTTATTTCTATTAAAATAAACAGCTCTAATTTGTAATTGGGGTGGTGTCTGTGTGTGAGGACATCATGGACAGACACCTCAGTGTTGTCACCTCACTGAGTTTGTGTTCTGTGGCCGTCAGACATTGCTCTTGGAGATCTGTTTTATATTAATTCAGTCTCACTCTCACAGATACCTTCATCTGCTTTAGAATTGCACAGCTGTTATTGGGGCAAGATAATAAGGTGGAGCAAGGACTCAGAGCTGCATTCTTTTGGTGTGTAAATACCTGGGCCTCATGAAAATGCATTTTCTGGAGATTTACTCCTGCTCTGTCATATTTCACTCAAATCTTCTAATTCTGCCTATAGGAATGCCATTCATTGTTTAATGAACAGGCACAGTTACCTATGCTTATGTGTTAAACTCAGGATTTGTACAACAATATCAGTAGATTTTTTTCAAGTCTTTTGCAGCTTTCTAAGTGCAATATTATGTTTTGTCAACTGTTTCAATATTATTTTAACTTGACAGCTTCCTTTGGAAGCTCTTCAGATTCCCAGGGTGCTGGTTGTAGTTTTCACAGGCCTTCTGTCTATTCAGTTAATAACTGTGTTTTTCATTTTGTATTTTTATTTTTTAAAGAGTATTTCATTCCTGAGCTGTAAAATTAGTTTTTGTGGCTGTGGTGCTGCTGCATCCTATATAAACAGCCATGGTTAGTAACTCCCTCAGTGTACTAATATTGGTGGGATGTATTAAATCACTTTGAAAATTCAATTTGTTTAACCACTCACAATTGGTGTTTAAAGCATTGTACATTTATTTAAATATCTATGTTTAGGGCATTTTTATAATACATTTGACTTTCAAATTGTAAGTAGTGTATGGGATAGTCATATTATCACAAATGTTGGGGCTTTTCATATTTTTTCCCTACTAACTGACTCCTGTACTTGTCCTGTAGGCTTGGCAAAAATCAATTTCTACATCAGCATAAGAATTATTTAAATATTTTGAATTATTATATAGTTTCAGGCTTTTTCTGGCTATTTAATCTATTTTGATGTGTAGCGTGTGTACAGTTATAGTTGGTTTGGATTTGTTTTCTTTGGCACTTCAGATAAAAACCTGTTTATGGGCAAGAAGAGTGAGAGATGTAGTTTTACAAGGAATGACTTAAAAAAAGAAAAATCAGAAAGTTAGTTTAAAAACTCATTCTGGCAGCCAGCATTTTCAGTGGAAATTGTTATTTCCAGTGTCCAGATGGGTGCTCTGGCTCCCTGAAAAGCACACAACAACATTATCCCAAATTTCAGGGAATTTGCTGCATTAAGCCGTAAGTGAATGTGTTGCTTATATGTGTGCAAGTAATTTTAAAGTAGAAAATCTGTAAGAGCACACAAGGAAAAGTCTGGTAGTGTCACAACAGGAGTGCTGGGATGTGAACTGCAGTAAGTGATTTCCAGAACACCTCTGCCTTCCTCATTGCTCCCCTTTTTAAAGCAAAACATGATTACAGTATTTAGTTTTTCTATTGAGGAATCCAGGTCTAATGTTCAGAATTGTGTCTGAGCATTCAGGATAATTTGAATTTGTGGCTGTTGTGCTTTGCACTTTTTTACTGTTTATTTTGTCTTGAAATAATGGGGAAGGGTTTGCCTGGGCTGCAGAATTGGTTGTATACCTCATCTAGGTACTTCGCCTCTCCTAATAGACCCAAAGATGCCAGGAAAAAACAAAATAAGGGATTGTGTCCTTATATAAATCTGTAAAACTTCAAACCTCAGCAGTGTAAGGAAGATGTGTAAGGAAACAGTGCAAAAATGTGAGTGAGGTTTCACCACGAAGCTCTGAGAATATTTTAGTAAGATCTGATTTCATCCTGAGCTGCTGTTGGCAGGGAGATATTGGGATGATCCTTCCTGTGTTGCATTCTCATTTAATGAGAAGATCGCACTGGGAATATCCAGCTCCAGAGTCCTCAGCAGAGGAGATGTGGACCTGTTCAAGTAAGTCCAGAGGAGACTGTGGAGATGCTCCAAGGGCTGGAGCTTCTCTGCCCTGGGCTGGGAGAGCAGAGAAGGCTCCAGGAAAGACCTTCCAGTGTCTAAAGGGGGGTTACAAAAAGGAGGGAGAGGCTTTTTACACAGTGCAGTGAGGAGTGGTTTTAGGATAAAAGAGGAGAGATTTGAATGGGATAATATTGGGAAGAAGTTCTTCCTTCTTCCAAGGGTGCCCAGAGCAGCTGTGGCTGCCCCTGGATCCCTGGCAGTGCCCAAGGGCAGGCTGGACAGGGCTTGGAGCCACCTGGGACAGTGGAAGGTGTCCCTGGCCATGGTGGGGATGAAGTGAGCTGAGCTTTATGGTCCCTTCCACAAACAGCTGTCCCAGCTATCAGCAGTGAAATTCCTGGTGCAGAAGTGGGATGCTGCAGGGAACCCAAGTCCTGTAGAAGTTTCCATGTGTGAAGAAGCCAATGTGGTCTGTTGTGACACAAATGGAATAAAGCTGTCCCAGGAGGAATGGTCTCTAATTTCTGTGTGGTGCTGCTGAATACACTGGAAATGAGCTATGTCCACCAGAGCCATCTCTGGAAGGGGTTTGGTTTTGCCATGCTCAAGTGCTTTTGGTATTTTCAGCTCCTGCATTTGATCTCTTGAAGCCTTTGGCCTCTCTCTGCTGGATTTGTGTCCAGTGTGGGTTTGAGAAAGGAAGCACCTTGAGCTTGTGTCATGCAGGGGTTTCAGCAAACTGGTGAACCTTCCCCAGGGGCTGTGGCTAGCTGGTCAGCATCTGTACTGGTGTCCCTTGGGATTGCCCCCTGTGGCATTTTGTGGCAGGTTGGCACTCCTGTAAGAAGAATCAAGGTTTGGCCTCAGGACTGCTGTGCCAAGCTGAAGTTCCCACTATCCTCTGGTTCCTGTGGTTGGAGCAGCCTTGGGCAGCCACTAGAGAGAAACAAAGAGCTCTATTCTGAGTGCCTGTGAAAAAGAGAGCTCTTCTGGAGGGAGATGTTTCATTTTCCCCTTTGTCTTCTCCCTTGTTACTCCTTTTTCCCTTAGCTGACATTTGACAGCTCTTCCAGTGTGATGGGGGAGTACCAGCTCCCTTAACCTTGGATTCTTTCTGCTTCTGCCACCCTCATAAACACTTCATGTTACCTCTGCTTTTTCCACTTCATGTTACCTCTGCTTTTTCCACTTACCTCTAATCTGGATGAGAAAGCCATGGCCTTGTGTTACCATTGCCCAATAATATTTCTGGAGGTTAAAAGAAAAGCTTAAAAAGCACTTTCATTCTGTGTTGGCATTACTGGTGACCCTTCAGCACTTTGCCAGCAGTCTGAGGTTTTTAGAGCTCTGTTGCATGGTGAATCTCCAGGTTAAAGATCTGGGAATGCTCTTATTAACACAGAAATGCACCAAACTGTACAGGTGCCTCATGTGGGGCAGCCTTTAGTCAAATAACTTTTGCTCTGGAATGTGTGGTCCCTCCCTGCCTGTAAATGTCAGCTTTAATTAAGAGAGAATCTCAACAATGAGATGCAAACCTTTTTTTTTTTTTTAATTTTCATGTAAACTTTCCATACTTGCCCTTTTCCCTATTCTCCTTTGATCTTTAGAAAACCTCAGCTATAAAAATAAAGACTGAGAAGTGTCTGCTAGGTGGTGAAATATGAGTAAGCACAAACACCCCGACTCGAGTCGTGGATTTGCATGCGCCGCCGGCTGCCTTGTCTGCCTTTAGTTGACTCAGGATTTTCAGCAGGCAGAAGAAAGATAATTTCCTTGTTCATTGCTGAACAGGCTGGTTCAAACACCTTGGAGCACGTGTTATCATGATGCATCTTTGCACAATGGTTCCTTGAAGGAAAACTCTGGCTGCGGGCTGGATAAAACAGAGCGTGGCCTGAATTTGGTGGGTAGGAGGCAGCTCCCCAGCCCTGGGGCACAGGCTGGGAATGGATCCCTTGGATCCCTCTGGTTTCATTCCTCCTCCACCAGGCTCCTCAGATCTCTGTATTCCTTCAAGGGCTGCCTCAGAGAAAGGTGAGATTGGTGTTTGTGTCCATCAGCACATCCCTCTGCCTTGTGTCTGTGTGCTGCTCTCATCAGCTGCCTTCCAAAGTGAGTTTTCCTGCCACATTTAGGGGAAATCAGGGAAATCACTTCTGAGGCCCATCTGGTGCTGTCACCTGTGGTGTTTGAGGTCTTTCAGAGGCAGTAAAGCAGAGAAGAGGTTCCTGGTTTGCTGGTGGTGAAATGGCACCACAGTTCAGCAGAGCCACATTTGTTTCATGAAGCAGAAGTGATGACTCGGGTGGGCGTTGGGTGCTCTGCAGGGTTCAGGGGACAAGGTGAAGATGAATCACTGCTCACAGGTGGCCCCAGTTTTCAGTGACCCAAACATCATTAATTTGCTATTACTAATAGCTAATAACTTACTGGTTTTTACCAGGACTCTTGCACATCTGGGCCAACTCAGATTTTCCCTGTTTATTTTTTTCAGCCGTGATCCTCCTCAAAAGACTGAGATCCCTTTTTGATTTCAAAAATGACATTTTTGCAGTCTGGTCACTCATTTTTGGTGCAAGACTTTGCACATCTGCTTTATGGAGTCAATAATTGCTTCAGGTTGTAATGGACTTCGGCAGTGGGTTTGAAGAATATTTTCCTTTAGGAAAGCTTAGGAACCCTTTCAAATACCCCTCATTACACATTTGTCGTGTGTAACTCAGTTCATGATAAGCACATTTATTACAGTTTTGGCTATTCCTTTTTCTGTTCTAAAGATAATTTCCTCTCTGCTTTTTTTATTCCTTCCGCTCAACTATGATTTTTATCTTCTTTTTTCCCCTAAATCTCTTTATCACTTGGCAATTAACAGTTGTTTGTGCTGTGTTTTCCTTCTGTTTGTGTGACTCAGCAAAAATCCTAAGGAAATTAATGGGTTGGAAAAAGACAAATTGGAAAGAATTTAGTTGGGTATGTTCTGTGTGTCATCCAGTTGGATTTTGTCAGGCCAGGCTGAGGTTCTCCTGCACCCTTGTTAGGAGTGGTAATATTATGTGTTTCCTCTGTAGCAGTAAAGGGAAGAGGCAAGGGAGGGACCTGATCTGATTATAAACTTCATATAGTTTATAATCAGGTTATACCATTGGTAGTTGGTTTGGTTACTGTGTTCCTTTGTAAATCTTAAAGATAAATTGGTTTGGTTCAGATATTTTTATTTCTGGGGTTTTTTTCAGCTGTTCTCTTAACTGCATCGTTTGAAGAGTGAGTGTCTTGCTGAGGCAAGGAGGGACTCGACCTGTTTATAAACTTCATGGTAGTTTAGTTTGGTTACTGTGTTCCTTTGTAAATCTTAAAGATAAATTGGTTTGGCTCAGATATTTTTTATTTCTGGGCCTTTTTTCTGCCCAGAATGCAGTTCTCAATGATGCAGTTCTCTTAACTGCATCATTTGAAGAGTGAGTGTCTTGCTGAGGCAAGGAGGGACCTGACCTGTTTATAAACTTCATGGTAGTTGATTTGCTTGCTGTGTCCCTTTGTAAATCTTAATGACAAGTTGGTTTGGCTCAGATATTTTTTATTTCTGGGTTTTTTTCAGCTGTTCTCTTAGCTGCATCATTTGAAGAGTGAGTGTCTTGCCTGTTTGTGGTTGTAAATCTGAGCTTGGTCGGAGGGTTTTAGGTCAGCGTAGGTTCCTCTGCACTCCCTATAAAGAAAACTAAATAAAAATAACTCAGTTTTCACGGGTGTGTGGTTTGGCATTGACCAAATCCTCTTTTCTGAGACCCCCTAAAGCTGGAAGGAGAGGTTCCAGCACATCCCATGGAAGTGGGTACCTGCTTTTCCAGAGGGCTGGCTCTGAGCATCCGCGGCTGTTTCCAATAACCGTAGGTGGAACAGATGATCCCTCTGCCTCTTCCTGGCCACTCTCACAGTTACTCTTCTCCGTGCTTTTGCACGAGTCCTCTCTTGGCAGGCAGAAGATCTAGGATTATGTTTGCCAAGTCTGCAAGAAAGCAATTCTTTGTCTGCCTCTGCTGGGTTTTTTTTTTTGCACGGTTTTCTCAGTTGAAATGATGAGATAAGTATTTTCAGTCTCTGAAGGTAGTCTCATTCTGTTCCAGAAAACTCCTTTTTGGAGCTGATTAAATAAATCTCGTGGATCCAAATGCTTCAAGTTGGAAAGCTAGACATCCCAAAAGACTTGTTTTGTTTTTCATGGAGAAGACAGTCTGAGATGTGCTGCTTTTGTGAATTTTTCTGCAGCAGTGAAATAATTTCGAGCTGCTGAACTAAGAGGCTGTTAGTGATGGGGCAGGAAGCTGTGGCTAGGTAGCACCATCTGAATAAAAACTTGTCAGAAAGCTGCTTTCTGCTAATCCCTGGGAGGAAGTGAGCTATAATCAGCACTAAGTGAGCTAATCACAGGAAATCTATTGCTCAACAGGAGCCTTTGAAAAAAAAAGGAGGGGTGCAGGGAGAAAAGAAGAATACCCATGGAGATTTTTCATTTTGCTTTTGGACACCAAAATCTGTTTGATCGAAGAAAATCGAATACCTGATGAAGTAAGGATCCCTCCAGTCTCCACTTTAAAACTGCACCTCTTTTCCAGAATAATGAAGCGTCAAGTCTCCTCTCTTCCAGTGTGGTGATTTTCAGGTATTAGGAGGCGGTGGTGTGGGGAGGCTGTGTTTAGGCAAACTACCAAAACCACTGGAGGCCTGGGGGGGATGAGAATGAGTCTCTAGGCATTTTCAGCAAGGATTTTTATGATATAAAGCCAGAGTGGGACATGACTACCTTAAATCTGCTTTGCCACTCCAGTCTTCCCTTGGAGCATCACACACCAGCTCTTGTGTTGTTCTGTGCTCCTTTTCATGTGACGCCTTCTGCCCTGGAGATTTCTTTCCCGGACGCCTCCTTTGCTCTTTTCCTCTGCTGTGGCTGTCCCTGATGCAGTGACAAGTGTGGCCAGTGGCCCCATGAGGCCCCCGGGGCAGTGGTGAAGGCTCTGCCCGGAGATCTGCAGTGGAGCCCTGGTGTCCTCTGCAGGGACTGCACCCACCAGCAGCCCTTCCTTCATTTCTGTTCTCTTTTCTTCAGTTCCTTCTCTCAGGCCACAGGCAGTTTTGCTGTGTTGCCTTCAAGCTGTGTGCGTGGCTCAAGTGTTTCAGGTGTTGTCCCAAAAGTGTCCTGCAGCTGTAGTGGCACATTAAAAGCAAAGTGGTTGTTTCTTAATGCCTTAATAGCCTCAAACTTGTTACTCCTCCGTTTTGCCAAATGGACTTAAATGTGATGTTTGTGCTGCTCCTCCTGTGTTGTGCTGCTGATAGTGAATGAGCTGAGTAATATTTACCTGCAGTGAAGAGCTGAGTTCAGTTTGCAGTCCTCTGAGGCTCCTCTGGCAGATTTATTTGATGCATTTCACTGATTCTGCTCAGAGATCAGTGGCAGTGTAAAGCACAGTACTGTGTGCCAGCAGCAGGAATTTAGGGACATGTTATCACGCAGCTCTAATGTGGATCTGTTTTGTTTTGGTTTCTTTTTCCAAGCAGTAGCCTGGTGTAGTTCTGCATTGCATCCCAGGCAGTGAAATACAGGTGCAGCCTAGACTGCTCAAATACATTAATTTGAACATTTTAAGAAGACAAATTCAGGTCATTGTGGTGTGAGAACTTCCTACACCAGCTGTTTGGTTTGGCACATGGTGCCATCTTCCTACCCCTGCTCAGGGCTTTGTAAAGCTCATGTGAGTGCACTGTAATCCAGATTTAAAACTGAATCTGCTCAAATACAACTGCTCCAGGGAAAATGTGAGTGTGCACTAATAGCAGAATGATTGATTTCTATTTTGTTTTATTTCCTTTCATCCTTTTATTCAATTTTCCTTTTATTTCCTTTCCTTGTCTGCAAGCCAAGTTGGAGAAGAAAAATGTTTGTTTTTTTCCAGAGTCAGGGGGGCTGAAGGGCAGCCCAGAGCTTCAGCTGGGATGGGAGTGCGTGTCAGGCTCCATCCCCATCACGAGGGAGCTGGGCTGGCACCAGAGCCGTGCTTAGGAAGTCCTTCAGGAAGCAGCCAGCTTTATGCTCACACAACGGGAACTGGGGGGGACAAACAACAAAAAAGGGCAAGTCAAAGCCAAAGCATTCATGACATGCTGCAGCAGTGTGTGTTTGTCAGCTTTGTGAGAGCGCTGCCCAAGCCTCACTTCGGCTTTTACTCGCTGGCAGGGTTACGTTTCTCTGGGTGTTTTCCCACCAGGGACAGGAGTGGCTGTCTCTCTCCTGTGACCTGTCCTTGACCTTGGGTTTTGGGGCCCTTTCCATCCCCAAAAGAGGAAAGACAGCGAGCAGCAGGATGTAGATTGTAAAAATGAAACTTGGAGCATGTGAACGTGGTGGGCAGGTCCCTGCAGGGGCTGGGAGGGGACCAGAGGTGGGTTCAGCCACACCAGGAGCTCCCTGTGCTTGTCTTGCCTCAGCCTCTCTGGGCAAGGGTGGGGAGGTTAATGGTGCTGAGTTAACTGTTGGACTCAATGATCTGATGGGAGAGAGGAGTTGCAGTTGTGAGGAACTTCTCCAGCTTCTCCAAGTGTTGGTGGTGAGGGATTCAGGACACCCAGACCCTTCTGGACCCTCTCTGCTGCCTCTGCAGAAGAGCACATTCGTTCTTTGGCTGTGTAGAATGGAGAGAGCACTTCATTTTCACTGCCCCAGTGCAGGGCAAGAAACTTTTGTCCAAAGGAGGAAGGAGTGTCCTGTACTGGGGATGAGGACTGATAATCAGAGCCCTGTGGTCACCAGCACTGGCACCTGTGACTGTGTTTGTGGGTTAAGCAGCAGAACTGTGGGGAGAAAAGCTTTTAGCTTTTTTTGTCTGTCATTTTGGGCTGCAGTTGTGTCCTGTGGTGGGACTGAACCTGTCTGAAGGCTGTAGTTAAGTGTTATTTGCAGCTTCTCAGCTTGTCTCTGTGGTTCAATCCATTGCTTTCTAGTTCTTGTACTAAATGTAGTGTGAGTAGTGGTTGTGGGGGAGCTGCTGATGTGCTTGAACACATTATTATTACTGGCATTTCCTCCACTGGCAAAGATGAAAGTGAATCCCTCTTCCTTGTATTACCTTTAGCATATTTTTGTAGGGCTGCTCAAATTCAGGTTAACTATTTGAGAAAATGTCTTTCAGCCAAGCTAAAAAACCCATCATTACTTGTGTTGTCTGATTGTGTCAGAGAAATATGAGCCTGACATCCCCTTTGCTGGGTTACAGATTCCTGGCAGGCACTGGAAAAAAATTCCCCATGTCTTTGCAATTCCCTGCAGATCAGCAGGGCAGGCAGTGGGTGATGGTGCAGGAGTGATTCTGTCTGGCTGCTGCTCTGAACAGGCTCCTTCTCTTTTGGAGAGAGCAGAAACAGAGCTTTGGGGGTGTTTACACTCTTCTTTTAATTTTTTTCCATTTTTCAATCCCTGCTCCAGTCATTGTCTATAATGCCAAACCTCTGTAGCCATTTCCAAGAGCTTCCTGACACTGTGGAAACTTTCCTTGCATGATAAAGGCAGGATAAGGATAAAGGAGATGGGAACTGCTCTCCTCTTCAGCTGAGTGCAGAAGAAAGAGGGCTCTTTGGATTTGAACCTGGACAAAATGATTGATTTTTCACTTCCCATGGTGACTGAAGAATCAGAACTGTGCTTCATGATGTTCTTGGCCTGAGTGGATCTGTTGTCATTTATTTAAATGATTAATTGAAAGCTTTGAAATGGACCTTTGTGCAAACTAGGTTTGAATTCAGCACTTAATTTTATTAATGATCTTTGAAATGGCCACTCAGAAATTCTACCATGTCTTGTTAAATAAATCACAGTTTAAATTGTTCCTTGCAGCTGAGGTTTTCCTAGACCACAGATTGAGTGAGCTGGAAGGGTTTTGGTGCTGGAGGCAGTCCTTGAGGTGGGAAGCTGATGCCTGAGCTCTTTGTGTCACTGCAGTTTGCTCTACCAGCCCCGCAGGTTGTTTTTCTGCTTTCCCTGAGCTCCTGGGCTGTACTTTGGGCAAGGTCAAGGATCTCTGTGAGCACTTGGACAGTCAGCAGCTGATCAGAGCTGCAGCTCTCAGGGTTCTGCTCAGATGCTCTACACCAGTTCCTTGGAGCGCTGATTTCCTCCTGTAATAAATTTGGATTTCCATATCCTTCCTTCCAACTTGTTATTTCTCTTGAGCACACAAGATACTAAGGAATAATATGTTTTGGCTCAAGATTGAGTATGTGATGAGCTGCTTGTCACTGAAAAGGAAGGATTTTTACTAGAGTGAGAATTTGATTTTAAAATTACAACAGCAGAAGCGCAGTTGGTTGATTTTTTTTTTGGCGTGTTTCTTTTTTGTTTTTTTAAATTTGTAGTCTGAATATCACATGGCAGTGTTGTTAGTTTAGTGACTGGCCTCTCTAAGGGAGTGTGTGGGGAACTGCTGTGGGTTTGGAGTGCCAAGTCTGTTCTTGTCCAGTTTCAGGTGCAGGTGAGTTGTTTATCCTTGCATCCTGCTCTTGCCCTTATCAGACACCTCAGAAACACTGCTCAGATTAGGGAAATAATAGGGTTTGCTTTAGAAAAATACAAAAGGCCACTCTTGATGTTGTTTTCTTTGCCCAGTATACCATTTGGGCATACAAGTTATGTGATGCACTTATTTACCTGCTATGGTTTATTTGGCTGTCTGATTGCATTTGCTGCAAAGAAGACATTTTTTGTTTTACCTGTCCCCATTTGGATACCTAATGATCCTATATCCACCTTTTTTCTGAGTTTTGATTCACAGAAGTGACATAGATTATGGTTCCCTGTATTACCATCACTCCAAACTCAACTTGAATATATATCTATATATACAAATATATATATTTATATATATATGAATATATAAAAATACATATATGAATATATAAAAATACACATATGCATATATATGTATAGGAATATATACATATATATGAATATATCAGTTTGATTTGGTGCCTCTATTATATGTTAATAAAGGAAATACCTTAATTGATTTATACATCTCAAATGGGTGGCATGTCCTTGCTGCAGTGTCTTGTAAGGGAAGCATTTGCAATTAAAATCCCTGTGGGTTGGCTGCTCAGGCCTGCTGTTGGATTGCAGGATACTTAATTTTTGTACCCCATATTATGGTGGAAAACAAGAAAATCTTGCAGATAGCTTGCAACACCTGAAATAGCAATCAGTAAGTTGATTTGGAAGAGTGGTGGTGTTACTGTCAGGTTGGATGTGCCACACACACGTGGTCAGGGTTTAAGAAGAAAAAGGTTTTTTATTCTGTGTGTTCTTTAGCTTATATACTCTTAATAAAAAGTGTGATCTTAAGTCATTAACTACATCACAATAACTTATTATATTAATTGGTATAAAGCAATTTGCATCAATATAATTGGCAAAAGTTTGACAGAAATTTAATAAGACACCTGTACACATCTACTTAGGCGCATAGTCTAGCTTACAAAATTTTTCATGTATTTTTTCTAATCTGTTTCCATGCTGACAGCCTTGTCTTCTTCTTTGCTGTGGATACACTTGAAAATCATTAATTGTTATTTCTTGTATTAACTCAGCTTTGCTTGCAGGCCAGCTGTGCCTGGTTCACAGGTGCATCCCTGCAGCCACGTTCAGGTGGCAGGTCTGTTTGTAATCCATCAGCAGAGAAGGCTCCGAGGCAGGGCTCTGCAGGTGGGTGCTGCGCAGCTTGGAGTGCTCTTCCTCCTGCCCTCCAAGCCATGGAGCAACCAGCACACGTCCAGTTTCTGCTGTTCTGCCAGAACATTGTGCTGCTGGTGCCTCTGATGATATATTACAGAAATTACATTCTCTCATGGTCATTTATGGGAATAATTATTGTTAATCTCCTTGAGCTTCACAACATAAACCAGAGTGCTGCTCCAGTCCAGGCTGCTGGCCTGACTTGTGTGTCTCTGTTGGGGTTTGGCAGCATTCAGGCAGCCTGTGAGATGGCAGGGAATGACAGCCCACGTTGTTGTAGCTGTGCTGCTGGGCAGGATGCAGGTGTTGTGCTGTTTGGAGCACAGTAACTGCCAGGGGATGGCACTGCCTTGCTGTGGCTCTCGTCAGTGGCACTGATCATGTGAGTCATGCCTTGAGATGTGATGGGGAAGCTGGTGGGCACCAGGAGGCCATTCATTTCCCAGTGAAATTCCCATTTCCCTCTCCAACTGTTGTGAGAGGAGAAGGAAGTCAACACAAAGATGTGTTGGCTCCTGTCCCAAAGAGGTAGCTTGTCATTTGAGGGAACAGAGGAACTGAGGGTACATTTGTTACTGTTTGTTACCTGTCATTGAGAAGTATTTTCTGTACATCTTTCTTTGTGCTCTTTACTCTGTAGCACACAGGCTGCCTGTTTCCTGGTGATCAGAACAAAAATCCCTGAAATACTCCAAGGAGGGAGGAAATGTTAGCAGAGATCTTTCTGAATGGGGAATGTGTCACGTAGATGTTTTATTGTGCTGTGGTTGCAGCTCCAGCAGCTGTTTGTCCCGTGTTCTCACTCATGTTTTTGTTGAGGATTCAGGGGATTGTGGTGATACTATGTGTTATTTTCTGCAAGTGGAGAAAGTTTGGCGCCGAGTGGGGAAGCAAAGCAAGCCTCATTCAGAAGTGGGTCCTGTGGATCTCAGTGCTGAGCTCTTTAATGTAGGCTGTGTGACTTGGGTAGAGATGTTTTGAGTGCCACTTAATGTGGATAGTGACCTGAATTATGACTTACAAACATAATCTGTTCCTTTGTCTGATAAATGACAAGAAGGGAAGGCTTTCAGAGCTGTTTGGTACTAGAGCATGAAGCTTTTTGGACTAGAGCTACCCCCAAAGGATGCTGTACTTTGTGTGAACAGAACCAGATTTGGAGTTGTTCATTTGGTCTGGGTTACTTTTATCACTGGAAATGTTTGTGGCTCCATCCCACAAATGCTGCTGCTGGCACAAATGAATGGGTGGCCCAGAAGTGGGAATGAGGAAGGGATTTGCTTCCTTTGGTGGAGGCGGCAGCGTCTGCGTTCCTCAGAGTTGAATTCACGCCTCCTTCCCCTGTGCCAGCAGAAGGAATGGTACATTCATGTACTCCATGCTCTTTTCCTGTGTTCAAATCCCATTTTTTTTTCTCTTCCAGGGCTTCCCCTAGCTATTGAGAACCATGTCTGACAACGGAGAGCTGGAAGACAAGCCCCCTGCCCCTCCTGTCCGCATGAGCAGCGCTATCTTCAGTGCAGGGGGCAAAGACCAGTTACCAACCAACAACAGCTTTAAACCCCTGCCCTCTGTCCCAGAAGAGAGGAAACCCAGGCATAAAATCATCTCCATATTCTATAATGAAAAAGGTAAGATGCCTCCTTTTCCCACTCCTATTTTTATTCTTTACTCTCCTTGTAAGTTTTGGTGGTGCTTTAGATGTCAGAGTCCAGCCTGTCCAAGGGGATTGGAAGAACAGCCCCTGTTAGTAATGCATTTCCAAACAGCCCTGATCAATGTTTGGCATTCTTGGGGATCATGTTACTTAGATGCAGAATTCTGATTCAAGCTGAGCACCCAGCTGGTTTGGAAGTTAATTCATGTTGCTGGTCATTTATGTGGCACCTTGACAAGGAAAAAAAGTCAGTAAAGAAATAGTGGTGAAGGTGCAGTTGCATGAAAGAAAACTCAGGGAAATTACATATTTTTGTCTGTGGAACTGCACTGTTAGGATTGATTACTAGTGGAGATAAACCTGGATTGTTATAAAAAAGATTATTTCTGAGAAAAAAAGTTGCTATAATGAATACTAGACTGTATTTGTGTGTTATTTGTCCTCTTTTCTGTATGGGAAGTGCATGTAGAGGTCTTTATCCTGGCTCTCCAGAATGTGTGTCCATGTACAATAAAACAGTGCATAGATAGAAACACTTCTAACGGAGATGATAAAACTGCACAGAGACTTAAGCCTGACCTAAATCTGCTAAGCATTTTATTAATCTGCTGGTTAACATGACTTTTAATATGCACCTTGGAGAGGACCCTGCTGCTCTTGATGCCTTCTGTGCTCTTGGCTCCCTGTGCCTCTCTGCTGGTGTGCTGGGCAGGACTGGTTCAGTCATGCTGACACAGGTTTGGTTGTTTGAAGAGATTCTGCTCCTCTGGTTGATTATTCTCTTGGCTGAGTGTTTTCCCCAGGGCTGGTTTTCACTCTCTCTCAGCTGTGTGAGCAGCTCTGCAGCCTGCCTCTCCCTGGAGATCAAACCCAGAGAGACAGGTTTCCCTCTGTTCCCAAGATCTGGCTTTCTGCTCTCAGCAGTAGAAGGTGTGTTTCCTTTTTTGGAGGATGGAAGGATTTGGCCAGTGTAGCTTCTGGAGGGAGAATATTTATTTCATTTATTGTGAAATAGCCTGTTTGTGGCTGTAGCAGTGGTGGTCTTTCTACTGACATGGGTGAGCCCCAAAGTACAAAGTCTGCAAGGAGAACATGAGAAGCTACCACAGGTTGGTGGCAGCACCCCAAGAGAGACTGCAGCCCTTGGGATGCTGAATTTGGGTGCTGAAGGTGGCAGGTCTGGGTCTTGTCAGGTCAGTGCAGTGCTCTGTGTCTGGAGCAGGTTCTGCCTTAGCCCTTCAGTCCTGCAGAAATGGGTGTTTGGCCATGTTCTTGTTGGTCCCACAAGGAAATACTGCAAGGAAATCTCGTGAAAGGATCAAATCTGTCCATCTTCAGGCAAGATTAGGAGTTTAGGAGCTGGAATGGCACTTGCCTTTCTTTATGCTGTTGCATTGGTGGCTCATCAGAGCATTTGAGCCCTTTTACAGACAGGGATGAAGCAGAACATAATGAAGTAGAACATAAATCCCACGTTAAGGAAGGTTTTCCTTGCTCTGAATTAGTAACAAATGAATTATGAATGCAAGTGAGAGCTTTTTGTCATTCCATGGCACCTTTTTTCTCTTTTCATTTAGATGGTGGGTTTGTTCATTGCTGCAATGGGGAAGTGATTGAAGAATTATCTAAAGTTGTATTGGCTCATCTAAAGTTGCTTTGGAGTCCTTTGATGATTATTCAGACCACTCTAGATATTGACAAGTACCAACTTTGGGCACATTAATCTGCATATTTATTTAGCATCTACCTTCTGATACTTTGTGTTGCAAACTGAAAGTAGGAGAAAAGATTTCTGCAGAGAAAACTACATTTTAGAGGAAATGAGTGTCAGTTTGTGTTTTCTAGATGTTAAAAAGTAATTCAGCTAATGTCCTTCTGAAAGAAAAGCAGGCTTTCCTGCATGGCAAGATATTAGGAAAAATGAAAATTGAATTACCCAAATTAGAGAAACTATCTGGAAGTTGTATCTTTTTAATTTGGAAGAAACTTGTCTATTGCATGACCTGCAGCAAGGCTAAGATAAATATCCAAAGAAGGATTTTGGCCCTCAAGTCTGCAAAACTGGCTGTTGAGTGTGAGCAGAACAGAAGTGGGCACAGTGTCTTTCTGGCACTCACACAATGGTCAGATGTTAGTTGTTTTGTTCATTAGCATGGCTGGGACACACCCTCCCCAGAAATGCCCATTTAAATCCTTCTTTTCTTTAAATTCAGCTGCTGGGAAGCTTTGCAGAAATATTAACTTTATGCTCAGATTTAAAAAATACATTGGGACTGCATGCAAAATAATCTGTCAAACTGGGGTAGAAATTTTGTCATGGGAAAAATGTCTCCAGGCACTGTCAAAGTTTAACAAATCTCTCCAGAAATGTTCAATTTTCCTTTTCAGAAAATGAAAAAATCCTTGCCATTATCCAGGAATGTTGTTTGGCTTTGTCTGCACATCTCTGTCCATATGATTTTGCAAGGTCCCTCCTGGCCAGCCTCATCTGCTCCTGGATCTTCTCTTGGGAGGTTCTTGTGCTTTGGGGGACTTGCAGATGAAGAGATTTAGCAATTACACAGTTTCTGTCCCAAGTCTGAGCTAGTTCTGTGCTGAAATAATCCTAAGGGTTTGAAGGGATTATTTAATCACCAGTCATGGAAGATTTTTTTTCCCCCCTGGTTCCATTGTTTAGGATAAATGAAGTGATACTCATCTTCTTACTAGAGCACTTTATTGCCATGAATTTTCTTGGCCTGACTTCTGAAATGAAAGGAACCTCTGTGTGGTTTTGGAAAGCTTTAAAATAGTCCCCTAAAACCAGAAATGTTTGTCTTTGAGCAGAAAGCACTGAAGGAGGTGCTGAGGGCATCACCCAGATCCTGCACATCACGTGTTTGGGGGCACATTTCGGTGTGGTTTCAGCTGGAGCTCAGCAGCTCCAGGTGCACATCTGGAATCAGCTGCCTGCTGCCTCCAGCTGTTGGGAAACAGCTGTGCTTCTTGAATTCTGTATGGAATTGGGTTGGTGGGAAGCAAGGGCAGCCTGAGGATGGTTTTGCCCTGGGAAGTACTGAGGCTGACACCTTGCTGAGTGCCTGGGGAAGAGTCTGCTTGTATTTGAGGCATCTTCTTAATCAGACAGAGCCTTTTTCCAGCTCACCAAATCCTTCCAAAGGACCTGTGTGTCTGCACAGGGCCAAATTCTGGGTGCCATGACCAATAACAAAATGATCAAACACCCATTTCTGCAGGATTGAAGGGCTAAGGCAGAACTTCTGCACGGCACAGCGCCCAGACCTGCCACATTCAGCACCCTCAGTGGGCTGGAGTCTCTTTTGGGGTGCAGCCACCAACCCGTGGTAGCTTCTCATGTTCTGCTTACAGACTTTGCTCTTTGTGCCTCACCCTGTGCAGTTGGGAAGGTGCATTGCCCTGCACTGGAGGAATTCCTGTTTCCATCCCAGGGCTGGGAGGCAGCGTGGCCTCACCATGGCCTTGTTCTCAGAGCTGAGGATGTCCTGCCAGCACATGACTCACCGGGCTTGCCTCTGGCTGGGGCTGTTTGTTTGAAGTGCTGCTCTGCTGTTCCTGTGGGCAGAGCAATGGCTTTCAGTCTCCTTGCCTTGCCTACTCATGGGATCTGTGTATTTTTGGAAGGAGTGGGTTTATTTACCCAGCACATGCTGAAGGGTTTGAGCACCAGCTCCTGTTCACTGCATGTCAAGTGCTCCCAAACAGGAGCCTTCCTGAGAAATACAACTTTATATATATATATTTATATTTATATTATTCTCCTTTGCTTCCGCATAAAAACCTGCAAGAAATAGATCAGAAATGGTGCTTCCCTTGCTTCTCACAGCAGTGAGTTTCTCCTGTGTGTTAATGAAACATCTGACAGCCTGTTTGCTTTTTGGCTCTGCCCTGTGCAGCCATATTAAAGATATCCTGTTTATAACAGCCGTGTCTTTCCACGGCATTGTTCAGCTCCAGCAGCCCACATGGCTTTTCATTCTGAGTATTGTCCTCACTCCCCGTGCTTCCCTTCCCAGCAGGAGGGGATTTCACATGGATTCCTGCCTCTGAGCAGCACCAGCTTTGCTTGCTGTCTAGTAACCAAGAGAGTGCTGCTTTACCTGCTTTTTCTATACTCAAACAACAGGACTTTTAAGGTGAATTTAGAAACAAAGCAGAAAAATTAAATTAAAATAAACCCCCCTCCCTCCTGAGCCACACCCTGAAAACTCCCAAAACAAACAAACAAAAATCCAAAGCCTGAGGTGTTAGAAAATATCTTATAAATTCAATTGACTCTAGGTTGGATTGTGCATGTGGTCCTTCTAATTATTTGTTCCTGCTTCTGGTACTTATTATGCTTCCCCCACCTTTAATTTAAATTAGGTAATTGCTCTGAGGCTATAAACTCTTATCTTCATCACAGGAAGTCTTAGTTTGCATTAATTACCTTGAATTGAAGTAGTGAGGCAACTGAGTTTTAAGTGTCTTTAGGGTGAACTTGAGGTTGAACTGAAGTTGTCTTTTCTGCTGTTCTTAATCTATATTAAAATGTCCTTTTTTGCATTGTAAACATTTAATATGTTTAGATTTCATGTGCTCAACTGAGCACTCAGGCGCTCTTAATCTCTTATTTTCTTACTGCCAGAGTATACATTATTTGAATGGAACAAGGAATTACAGAATCCTAGCACAGTTTGGGTTGGAAGGGAATGAAAACTCATCCAGTTCCACCCCTGTCATGGGCAGGGACACCTTCCACCATCTCAGGTGGCATCAAGCCCTGTCCAGTTTGGCCTTGGACACTTCCAGGGATCCACAGCTATGCCAGGGCCTCCTCATCCTCACAGGGAAGAGTTTCTTTCTAACATTGAGATCTTTGAATGTCTTTTTCAGGAAGCAAGAAGAAGGAAAAGGAAAGGCCAGAAATCTCCCCACCATCAGATTTTGAGCACACCATCCATGTTGGCTTTGATGCTGTCACTGGAGAGTTCACTGTGAGTATTCCTGCCTTGGAGCAGCTCAGGGAACACCATGGGTCAGTGCTGCAGTGAAGCCAAGGCAGAGCTTTAGAATAAAGTGCAATTTAGTCTTTGTTTTTACCAAGGAGCTGTTTTTCCTTTGTGCTTGCACAGCACACTGTGACCTGTTAGTGCTCCTGCAATGCCAGTGGCACCTGGGAGAGCCCTCCCTGACAAACCCTCTTCAGTTTGCTTTATTTACTGGGTGACACTGGATCTGCTGAGTGTTTCTGTGTTCCCACTCCTCACATCTGGCCCAGCATACCTGGAGGAATTGTGTCCTGTGATCTGTATTTCCACCTTTGGCTCCCCATCCTACTCATGTGCTTAAGGCTGTGCATGTTATGCTTTTATAGAGGGAAGAAATTGGTTTTGCTTTCAAAAAACCTTTAAAATACAAAAAGGATGCCTTAAATCCCCTATATTTTTTAGGGAATGCCAGAACAATGGGCTAGGCTGCTGCAGACCTCAAATATCACCAAGCTAGAACAGAAGAAAAACCCCCAGGCGGTACTAGATGTGCTGAAATTCTACGACTCCAAAGACACAGCAAAACAGAAATATCTGAGTTTTTCTGCTCCAGGTGAGAGCCTAGTGTGCAAGACACTGGAGTTGGGAATTTGGAGCACTGTCTTCCTCTATGTCAGAGTGATAAATCAGGTTCAAGTGCTAAAATCAAGGTGCATTTCAATGAGGCACAGATATACAAAGATGGATTTAAAACTGACTGGAAACTGGCGTTGTCCAGTTAATTTCCTGTTTTAAGTGGAGAGGGGAAGAAAGGGAACTGCATCATTCAGAAGAGCAGCCAAAATGAGCTTGAATGGGCTGTGTTTATCAAGCTGGGGCTCTGGGACTGGGATGAACTGGTTTTGTGCTGGAGGCCTTGCTCCTCACAGCTGGCTCTGAACTTGATGTCACCAGCTGGTGACATCAGCAGTGCAGAATAATTTGTGACTCCTACATGGGGGGCTGAGAGAAGGACTGTCCCATAAACAGGTGCAGTTTCACAACCTTTCTTCCAAATTCTTTCCAAAAGTAGCTTAGTAATTAAGCTTTGTAATATTCTTACCCTGTACTTGACAAAGTTCACTTTTTATTACTTCTTTTCTGATGATTTTATGTATTCTGCTATTTGTCCTGTTTAGAAAAAGATGGTTTCCCTTCAGGAGCACCAACGGTGAGTGTGTTTACTATTATTTGGATATTTTGTGGTGCATACAAGTTCAGGTTTTCTGTACTTGTAGTATCCTGAATCTTGAAGTATTAAACTGTGTAAAGATTAAAAGTATAAAAATTAAGAATTTTTTTTGTGGAATAGAAACATAAATTTGGGTGGTCAGTCACATATTTTACTGCAGCAAGTGTTTGAGTCGGATAATAAAATGTAATAACTGAAGGGTAGACTGAGTGGTTTAAGTTATTTTCTTTTGACATACGTAAGAATTATTTTATTTTAATGTGAAGAAAAAAAAGTAAAATCTTTAATACTGTGGGAGAGAATTCATTTATCTTTTTTTAAACTTTGGTAAAAATGTAGACCAATGCCAAAGGTTCAGAACCATCAACAGCTGTGGCAGATGATGATGAGGATGATGAAGAGGCTCCTCCTCCTGTGATTGCTCCACGGCCAGATCACACAAAATCGGTGAGCAGCTGTAAAACTGACAGACCTGCATTCCTCAGCTTTGCAGAACTTCTGCTTTTTAGGAAAGTGTTTTATTTGGGCAATAAGGTGCTGTTAGTTTTTGGGGGAAAGTTCTGTTTTTTGAATTTGCTAAGAAAATACCTAATTTCTGAGTATCAGTTGGCTTAGAAGTCCTGTAGTTAATAGAATCATAGGATCATTTAGGTTGGAAAAAACCTCTCAGATCATTGAAATTTGTCAGTTTGTTTGTTAGCTTGTGTTGAAGACATCCAGTTATGCTTATCCTTCAACTCAAGATGTGAGGAGGAGGAGGATTCTTATTCCTAAATAAAACCTGTAGGCCATTTGTGTAACTTTCTGCAGCACAGTGATACAGGTGTAATGTATTTGCTTTCCTTTATTTGATTGGGCTGCAGCGTGGTAGCCCCTCCAAGTACACCACCTAAACCCCAACCAATGCAAATTTTAGATTTGAAAGCTTATTTCACTCACAAAGCCATCAGCACTACAGGAACAGTGAAATGCTAGAGAAGATGTTAATTAAGTTTTAGGGCAGCCCTCATCTGCACACCTTGGTAATGGTGTCCCAGGGGTCCCACTTAGTCCAGCTCCTTCTTTTGGCTGTGGGAGCTGTTCATTTTGCCTCTCCGCTGCCCACTTTTCCCAGGAGTGCAAATGTGAATTATGTTTATTTGTCTAGGGAATATTGCTTTATAATTTCCTACTCTTGGGATTTAGACATATAAAAGGTGAGAGATCCAGAGCTGGATATTTCTGGAGTAGCTGTGTATATCTGTGTACAGCTCAGGAGGAAGTTAAATAAAGCTCCAAGAAATTAAATCCCTTAAAAAAACCTTAAATTGGGGACAATTGGGAAATATTTGAGAATCTTATCCTTCTTTTCATTGCAATCAAGTATCTTTTTCCTTCAGATCTTAGCAGAAGTTGATCTCACTATTAAATAGTGATTTCTGCTCTGTTAACTGGTATGGGTTATAAAGAATAAGCAGATAAAAATCTGAGGAACCCACTGTGGAATCTCCTGGCATCCTCTCTGTTCAGGAGATGCCTGGATCTCTTTGAGGGGTCAGTAATGTTGCCAGCATCTTGTTTAATGGAGCTTTAATGTGTCTCAGCTCTAATTTCTGCCTCCTCCCTGTTATAAAATGTTGCTTGGGGATCTTTGAGGGCTGTGGTGGCTTTCAGCTGCAGGTGAGTGGTGGCAGAGCAGCTGCTCAGGTCTCTGGTGTCCCTTGCAGATTTACACCCGCTCTGTCATCGACCCCATCCCTGCCCCGGCCGGTGACACCTGCGCCGACAGCGCCTCCAAAGCAGGGGACAAACAGAAAAAGAAAACCAAGATGTCAGATGAAGATATCATGGAAAAACTACGTAGGTGCCTTCATTTCAGATAAGCAGGGGAGCAGTGGGAGAGTTTTGGCCTCAGCCTTGCTTTGTGTGCAGTGCTTGGGTGGCTTTGTGTGCAGCAGCGCTGGCTTGGAGGGTTTGTAATGCTTGGAGCCCTGGGGGGTGGAAATTAAGGACAGAACAGGTTTGGGATTTTGTCATACATGCACATCACAGTGTCACAACAATCAAACCATAGTAACAAAATAGTTTCTGCTGTTGCTTGTTCCATAATCATCTTGGTGATGATTTTCCACTGTGTTAATGCTCCCCTGAAGCTTTGGCTGTTGATGCAGCAGCTTTGCTACTTGAGCTGAGCCACTCTTGTGTGTATCTTGGTCAGGCCAGCCCTGCTGTTGAGGGGCAGTGAGATTGGACTGAATTTTAATTGTTTTTTTCTTCAGGCACTATTGTAAGCATAGGAGATCCCAAGAAAAAATACACCAGATATGAAAAAATCGGGCAGGGGTAAGTATTGACCCCAACTTTTATCCCCAGTGAGCCAGTGTTAGCAGCAGGGTGCTGTTCTCTGCCTCACACCACTGCCTGTGCAGGCAGAGATGTTGGCTGCATTCAGCAGTGATAAATCTCAGAATCCCACTCTAGTTAGGGTGGGAAGAGACCTTAGAGCCCATCCCTTAAAGTTCCACTCCCTGCCATGGGCAGGGACACCTTCCACTATCCCAGGTTGCTCCAAACTCTGTCCAGCCTGGCCTTGGACACTTCCAGGGATGAGGCAGCTGTGACCTCTCTGGGCAGCAAAAGTAAAGTAAAGAAGCAGTGAAGGCATCACTGGAAAAGTGGTGGAAATTTTGAATTGAAAACTGAAACAATTTTGTGTTTTTGACTTGGCTGTTCACGTGTGTGTTTGTTACACAGGGACATGCAACTTGCTGTAACATTTTTCTTTCTCTTCACAGGGCTTCAGGTACAGTTTTCACAGCTATTGATGTGGCAACAGGGCAGGAGGTAAGATTGCTGTGTTCATTTTTTGTTAAAATGTTCTTCTGTAGGTGGCCAGAATGATTTGAGTGATTTCCTTCAGTGGCTCCCATTGTTGCTATCACCTCTCAGATCTGTTTGTCATAGTCAGTTTTAACAATGTGCCTTGTTCTATAGTAATCAGATGGTGAAAGCTAAAAACAGAGATTTGTCTTTCCAATGAAAAGCAGAGAGAGTGAGGTGTTCCAGAAGTGAGTTTGTAAAATGGTTTATCCTTCAAGAATTGCATACTTTGTTGTGTTATGTTTTCAGAAATAAAATTTTGTTTAGTCTTTGCACATTTGGCTGTGGCTGTCTCTAGGGAAGCAGCTTGTCTCATGTGATGCCCTCAGAATGTCTTCTCCATATCCTGCTCTTTGCTTTTATCCCTTGGTTTCTCCAGTGGAATTGGTGGCATCAGGAATACTCTGCATGTTTGTCACCCACTGGCCATACCTTGGGAGACAGAGGGCTTTTGGGACTCAGAATTTAGGAATTATTTGGCTTTGTTTAACTTCAGATTTCCTTCATTTTCTTTAAATTCTTTCCTAAATTTTCCTTTAAATATCCCCAAGCAGGCATTCTTTAGGTCACTGATAAGTAAATGTCCTTTCAGCAGTAACCACATTCAGCAGTCCTGCAGTGGAGGAATACATCTTGATGCAACATGAGCCTTGCCATCACCTCAGTGTCTCTTAATTTGCTCTCTACACACTGCAGTATTTCATGTCCTCTTACTAATTGTAGAGTGAATTTTGGGGTCCAGGGCCTTTCTTTGCCCTGCTCTGCACTTTTCCAGGCAGTTGATGGCTTGCAGCCTTCATGCAGTGCTCAGATTTCCTCTGCTTAATGCCTGAGGACAGAGTTAGGTTTGTTCAGTAAGAGGAACACTCCTCTTAGAGCTGCACAGTGACAGGACAGGAGGGAACAGACAAAAATTGCCATAAGGGAAATTCTAGTTAGATATTAGAATTATTTCCCTCTCAGACAGAATGATTTGGCATGGCACAGGAGCTCAAGAGAGGTTGTGGAATATCTGCTATTGAGGTCTCCATTCCAAAATCCCACAAGACCCTGCTCCACCTCCAGTCGTGGTTATTTTGTCACTCTGTGCTGCAGAATGATGAGAATTTCTTCCTTTAATGTCCTTGGCAATATAATAACAATCATTTTTACAGGGTTATGTTGGTTCTTATGTTTGGTTTTGGAGTCAGCCCAGGTTGTCTTGCAGAGCTCCAAAATGCCTTCTCAGAGTGTTGGAGTTAACAGAGCTGGGATGATTCTTCTCCATTGTAAACTCTCTAGTACTTGTCCTTGTTATTTATTTCCTGGACGAGGTGGGCCTTTATCTTCCCTTTTCTGTCTTGGGTAGTTCATTAATGGCTTTGAGAGGAATTTCCTCTGCCTCCCAGCATTCCTTATACCCAAACACCAGTTTGGTCAGAATAAAGAACAACAAATTGCTTCACCTTGCATTGGTGGGCTCAAATTTTCTCTTTGAGTGCTACAGGATTCTCTTCTGCTTCAGGCCTGTTGATATGGAATTGAGTGAATATCCTTCTGTCTTCTGAATGCCCTTTGCTGTTTGGTCTGGCCTTTCTCACTGTTTGTGGATCCTTTCAGCTGCAAGAGGATGATGTTGGCCATGGGTGCAAGTTGTGTGCTGATCAAGCTGAATTCTTTTAAGTTATATGCTGATAAATTAACAACTTGCCAGCCACAAACTCTTCTAAATTCCTTTAATCCAGTTACAGGATTCCCTCTGCCTTTTCACTGTATTAAGTGTGACTGAAAGGTTTGAGTACAGAGGTTTGAGATTGCTGTTTTATTTTTATTTTGCCCTATTCAGGTAGCTATTAAACAGATCAATTTGCAGAAACAGCCCAAGAAGGAGCTGATAATTAATGAGATCTTGGTAATGAAGGAGCTAAAGAACCCCAACATAGTCAACTTCCTGGACAGGTAATTGCAGCCAGCTGGCTGATTCCTCATCCCAAGGGGGTTATCCCTGCTCAGACCTGCTCTTCCTCTACCTGGGGGTCTTGGAAGCAGGTGAGGCTCTCTGTAGAGTGTCACCCTGATGGCACAGGGACATGCTTTTGGTTTTCTCTCTGTAGTTACCTCGTAGGGGATGAATTGTTTGTGGTGATGGAGTACCTGGCTGGAGGCTCTCTAACAGATGTGGTCACAGAGACATGTATGGATGAAGCACAGATTGCTGCTGTGTGCAGAGAGGTGAGTGTGAGGGGCTGGGTTTGAGGAATGAAGGTGCTCCCTATTCCCCTGATTTTTATGGCATGCTCAGGTCAGCACTAATTGCCACAATTGCTGCTGAAGTGAAGAACGTTGAGTAAAGAATGAATGGTACCACGAGCAGAAATCAAAATTGCAGAAAATAACAAAATTAGGTTAACTCAGAAAACTGGGGCTTTGCAAGTTGTGAGACAGAAGAGCTACAGTGGTTTTTGAGAATGTTTGGTGATGGAGCAAATAAAGTCTGTGGGTTTGGTACCTGGGGTGCCTCGTCCTGCTGACAGTGTTAACAAAAAGATATGAATAATGTGGACTATTATTACCAGAATAATGTGAATAAAGTTCAGGAGGGAGCAATAGAGAAGTTTAGCAGCTGGAAGGAATGGCTTTTTTAATTTGGACTAACAAAGAACATTCAGAGGCACTAAGGAAAAATCTGCATATTCATGTGTGGGTAATGTAGAAAGGAGAAAAGAGAAAGAAAAATAAAAACTCCTGAAAGCTTTGAAGTGTTTTCCAGAAGGAAGAAGGGGAATGGTGTCTGCTCAGTTTGAAAGTGGATCTGCTGAAACAGGAGTATGTTGAACATGCACTAAAATAAAGATGAACTGAGTGCAGACTATCCCTTTCTCACTTTAGTCATTCCCATAGTGTGTGGCATCTATAGTTCTGTGCCAGCTAAGCTTTATGGATTTCTCAGGAAAATAATGCTCCAGAAGACTGTAGATGGAATAACTTGGTGGTTGCAGTAACATTTCAAATGGAAGTGTTAAAAGCAGCTGATACCACATCTTATCAGTGGTTTCTGCCCTGAGCAAGTGCCAGTATCCAGCTCAGGCTTGATTTTATCATGGCAGGAGGAGAATTGTGTTATCTGCTGTGCAGGAGAAACTGGAGGCTTTTAAAAAGCCCATCTGACTCCATCAGCATGACGAGAGGTTTTGTGACTCACCCCAAGGGAGGGGAGGGAAAGCAAACTTGCACAGTAACGTGTATGGACAGGGAACGGTTTCCAGAGAAACCAGAGCTGGAAGCAGAGAACCAAAAGAGTAACTATTTACTGTGACACTAATCAGCTTTTCTGAGGAAGAGATCAAATACTGAACTATTGTACTTCATCAAAACTCTGCTGCTCAGTGTTTTAGATACATTTAGTTTTACAAATCAGTGTCACTTTGCTAAAGCAAACCAAGATTTTAAAAAAACTCAGTGGGGACATCTGTGCCAAGCTGCAAATGGCAAATATTCTGCTTAGATGGAAAGAGAAAAATCTGGCTTTTGTTCTTTTGCCTTTTATTCTCAAATAACAAAAGTAAATTTCATTATGGTTTTGGGCAGCAACTTAGTGTGAAAGGTTTTCATCTGAAAACAATGCAAACCAGTATTAGAGCCTTTCAGAATGAAGATGTTTTACAGCCTTCACTGTAGAAGCTGTGTGGATGTTGGACATGAAGCCTCACCAATTCCTCTTGGTGAGACCTCAGCCTGAAAAGCTCTCACTTAATCCTTTATGAATCTGTGGAATGTGCCAAAATTAACATCAGGGATTTCTGAGAGCATCTTGGGAGATGAGGAGTTTAAAGGATTCATTTGTTAAAATAGAGAAACTCCACTGTGAAATAATTTTTGAGCTCCTGAAATCCAGAGTGTATTTTTTTAGCCCAAGAGCTTCCTCTGCTGGTTATTTTCAATAATACCTTTCTATTCTTGCACTCAGAGCTGGCTGAGGGTGTGAACTTGGCTTTGAATTTGTGCTCAAGTGCAGCAGTTCTGTTCCTGGATGCTGAGTGGTGTTTTGTTCTCTCCTATCCAGTGCTTGCAAGCGCTTGAGTTCCTCCATGCCAACCAGGTGATCCACAGGGACATAAAGAGTGACAATGTGCTCTTAGGAATGGATGGATCAGTTAAATTAAGTGAGTAGCCAACAATTGTTTCATGTTCTGTTTCCCTTTTCCAGGAATCTCTGCCTCAGAGTGTGTAAATTGGTAGAAGGAGAATTAGCAGGGAAATTTAAGGTGGTTTTTATTGACTATGAGTAATAGAAACCAATTCTGTTATAAAATATGTGTCAGACAGCAGGTGCTGATACTCTGAGGGCCCTCAGACTGGGGCTGTGAATGTGTTGGCCCAGAAGGATGATGAAGCAAACCTGTGGCCTCATGAATTCGTTGGTAAATAGGAAGTAACTGGCACAGACAGTGAAGCAAAATGGGAATGATTGCAAGAGCAAAGTTGCAGCAAACTGCAGTGACTTTGTTAGGATGTCAGGAGTTGATATTAATGCTTTGCCCCATTCATGAACAAGAAAATTGGGCATTATTGGTCATTTATTGCAATCTAGTCTAACCCTGTACCTTTTCTTGGACTGGAAGTGTAACACTTTTATGAATATAATAATGACAAAACAAACTGCTTGCTTTTCAGGTAATGGTTATGCATGCATGGGCTTGGACAGTAAATCCTTTCTGGTGTGTGTAAATAAAAATTATGTGGAAGCACTGGTAGCTGTCAGGACTGTTGAGAAAGAGATGCATTATCTGCTTTTCTTGTATGTAGGAATGTACAAAGCATATAACAATCAAAGAGTTAAGGCAAAAAGATGTGAAGCACAAAGTGTTTTCAGTAGGAATTTGAAGTGCCATGAAAATGTGTCTTAGCAATATTCTTATTCTAGATGGTTTGCAGTCTCATTTTATTTATGAAATGGAGTGGGAAGAAAGATTACCAGCAACCTGATTCTCATGCCAGCAGTGTTGGATGCACTGCTTGCTTGAATAGGGAATTTTTATTTTAAGGATGTGATGTGTCTGTGCACAAGCTGTGGATTCAGAGGCTGAAGAGAAGTGAACAGTTACAGCAGAGGATGTGGCTGAGAAGAGTTAGCTGGAGAAGGATCAAAATTGCAAAAGAGGTGTCAAAGCAAAGTGGCCAAAGGACAGAGTTAGTAGCTGAGTCAAAATCATCATGCCAGCACATTGGGGGAGGATGAGGAGGAAGGAGACACAGGAGGAGACAGGAGTCAGCTGTAAAAATTCCCTGTATGAAGGGGAGGTGGTGTAATCAGTGCTGAACAAGCTATTCTGGGCTGTGTGGTTATGGTGCTTTAGCAGAAGTTTAGGGTGGGAGAAGCTGCACCTTCTTTTTGAACTCTTGCTCTTCTCTGAGGGAGTCTGGTGGCAGGACAGGTGTCACCACTGCAGCTACACATGCTGCTGGTGGGTGAAACTGTGCTCCTGCCTGTCTTCTTCCTCTGTGCTGGTGGCTGGTGCTGCAGGCCTGGCTGGAAGGTCAGGAGAACACAATGCTGCTGCTTCCCTGGGCTGGTCACAGAAAGGGGCCATGCTGGGAGGTGGCTGTGACACCTTGATAAGGCCAAAAAGTGCAGGAGGACCTTGGTGGCTCCTATAGGGTTGGTTTTTGTTTAGTTTTGTTGTTTGGTTTTTTTTAAGGCATCATTTTGACTGTCAGGGTGGGTTAGTTCTGTGTTAAATGGTCTTGGCACAACTTGGCACTTCCATGACTTGGCTCTTTCCTTAGCACTGCTTGGCATAACACTTCCAAAATCGCCCTGGAATTTAAATTTCTCTCTCTCTTCTCTCCCTCTCTCTTTCTCTCTCTTTCTTTTTCTAACTTAGTGTCAATGATAAGGTAATATCTGTCTCCTGCCTTAACTGTGTTCTTATTGATGCTTTACATGCCTGGGAAGTGGGAGTGCTGCAGCTGGATAAAGTAACATGATGGGACATGCATTGCTGCTGCACCTGAAGCTATAGGAATAGGTGACTTTTCTCCTTTTCTTGAGTGTGGTTGTTCTCTTTGGTAGTTACCTTGTGGAAAGGTTTGTTTGTCCAGGTTCCTGCTGCTGAGTGGGGTAGCACTGCACTTCCCTGGAGCCTTGTTTCCATGTCTGTCAGCTGTAGTACCTGTATAGATGGCCAAAGTGCTGTGAAATGTTGACCTCAGTAGCTGCACAAGTACAATCTGTTTAGCAGGGCAGAGGCCATGGAGTGTGGATGGATTTCTTCTAATTCAGGCTGTGTAACACACCAGATGCAGAACACTCTGCCTGTGTTCTGCCTGATTGCTTATTTTGGCTGTTACCATTCTAGAATTCTTGACTGGGCAAAACACCATTCTTCTGCAGGGTATTTCTTGTTTCCAGAGGACAAAAGCCTTGTCTTCACTCCATGGAATTCTGCCCTGCTTAAGCACCTTCAGGTTTTGTATTTTCATTGCACGTTGGCTTTTTTAAATACGGAGAATGTAGTGGGGGAGGAAAGAAGAAACCGCTCCCAAAACCCCTCTCAATGAAATGTATGTGTAGCAATAGAAAAGTCTTGTAGAAAAACTTCTTGGTGTGCACCAGTTTGACCTGTTAAACTTGTGTTGTCCTGCAGCTGACTTTGGGTTCTGTGCCCAGATCACCCCTGAGCAGAGCAAGCGCAGCACCATGGTGGGGACTCCGTACTGGATGGCTCCCGAGGTGGTGACACGGAAAGCCTACGGCCCCAAAGTGGACATCTGGTCCCTGGGCATCATGGCTATTGAGATGGTGGAAGGAGAGCCCCCATACCTCAACGAGAACCCCCTGAGGGTAAGAAGCTCCTGGTGTTGCTGGAACTGGGTGTTCACCGCTTGTTCGTTAATTGCATCTGCATTAAAAAGAAAATTAAATGAAAAAGCCAACAAGCTTCGGCAGTACAAGAAAATTCCTCCAAAGGAAGACAGCTCTCTTGAATTTGCAGTCAGCCTTACCCTGACTCCCCATCCCTGGAAGTGTCCAAGGCCAGGTTGGACAGGGCTTGGAATAACCTGGGATAGTGGAAGGTGTCCCTGCCCCAGGCAGGGAGTGGAGCAAGTTGGGCTTTAAGGTCCATTTCAACCTAAACCAGTCTGGGATTCTGTGATGATACTTAGAAGATTTGCCTGCCTGTAAATAAAACACAGGACTTTGACCTCAGGCCTCTGTGATAGTCTGGGGAAAGTAAACCCAAGATATTGTTGAAAGTGCTGCTGTGTCACAAACTGATGTTTGCTTTGCTAAGATCAGTATCTGTTGCCAAAAGATCTTGAACATTATTTTGCTACTAGCAAGAAGAGGTCATGAGTGCCTACATTTGTGGCATTTTTACATTTCTAATCTCTGAAGTTGAGGAGAAGTAGCTGCAGGGCCCTCTCATCTGAGGGCTTGCCACAAGGCAGGTCACTTTGGCATCTTTTAAAGCTTGGTTTTGGCCACATCTTATTCTTCATTTTACAGGCTTTATATTTGATAGCAACTAATGGCACACCAGAACTCCAGAACCCCGAGAAACTGTCCCCAATATTCCGGGATTTCCTGAACCGATGTTTGGAGATGGATGTGGAGAAAAGAGGATCAGCCAAAGAATTGCTACAGGTGAGACTCTGCTGCTTCTCACAGTGAGGTCCAGAAGGCAGAGTCAGGTCAGCCTGTGGTGAACCACACCATAGACTAGCATCCTTTCTTCTTTTTTTTGTTTTTTCTTCTGGGAACTGTAGTGAGAGCAGTTGGCAGAAAAGATTTATAATATACTCCAAAGTTATTCCATCATAATCTGTGATTTTACTCTGCCACTGCCAAAATGCCCAGGAGTTTAGGAACTCCTTTCAGAGGGTGGCCATTGATAGCATTTGCATTGCTTTTCATACTTCCACTTGCAAATGTGCCCTCAGAGCTCCTGATGAAATAATCTGCTGGTTTGACATCACTGTTCAAGCCTTGAAAAGAAAAGTTTCCTTTCTACCCGCTGGGTTCTGCCTTACGAGCTGAGCACCTGGAGCAGTGATACCATTTCTCCTTTTAGTTTTGATTTTAAATACTTTCTGTGCACTGGGAAAAGGCTGGTTTGTTACAGAGATCTGCTTGTAGGCAGCATTGTGTGAAGGTGTGAGGGAATTGCTGATGCCATTCGTGAGGAGATCAAGGAGTAGCTCTGAGGCAGATGGTGTTGAGGCTTTCCCAGTAAAGCCAGCTGCTGCTTCTTACCTTTCTCTGATTATTTCTTGTTTAGATCTTTGTTTTGCTCATTGCAAGTGTAGTTTCAATACTCACCTTTTCCAAAACCAGTGAGATATTCTAGGAGAAACTCCACTGGGCAAGGCAGTGGGATCCTAGCCAGCTTGGGATCGTGCTGTCCTTGTAACCATCAGGAGAAACACATGACACAATTGAACAGTTAAAATGCAGAGTCACTGCTGCCTAGCTCCATGGAAACATGAATCCTGCTGGAAATCAAACTTTTAAAAGTGTGTCTTTCACTGATTCCTCGTGTTTCTGTCTTCCTGGCAGCATCCCTTCTTGAAACTGGCCAAACCTCTGTCCAGCTTGACGCCACTGATCCTGGCAGCCAAAGAAGCAATGAAGAGTAACCGCTAGCATCCTGCCACAGCCTTCTTCCTTTTTTGTTGTTTGTATTTTACAAATCTTTATAATATATGAAATTGTTACACCTTGGGGGGGGAGGGAAGGGGTTTTTGTGGGGGTGGGAAACATCTGCAAAAGGGAAGAAACTCTCATCCAGAAGACACCCAAGTACATTGTGGCGACTCTAGAGATCCCTGTCTGGGGTCCAGAAGGAATTGAGAGCTGAATTATTGGCCTTTGTGGGGTTTTTTTATTCTGATTTTTTGTTTCCCAGACAGCCCAGAAATACCACTTGCTGTGCCTGGGGCTTTAAGGGGTTTTAACGACTTCGCTGTAACAGCTCCCATTGTACCCTCTGGGTACTTTCAATACTTGAATGACAGATTCAAGCTTTCAGAGAGCAGTACTAATTTTACCTGCTGATCTCTTTGACTCTCCTCTTCCTCCCCTCTACCTGCAATCCCTGTGGGAAGCTCCCAGTGACCAGATTCACGGCAGGTGTGGCGAATGTGAAGGTACATCTTGCCCCTCGTTTCTTTTTTGGATTAGCTGTCACTGTACTGTAGAATCAGCAACTCGGTTACTTAAGGAATCACAATGTATGGAGATTCTTTTCACTTTTTATGATGAAAAAGGAGAGAGAGAGAGAGAGGGGGAAGAGAAGTATTCAGCTGTTTCTCATACCTGTGCTCTGTGGACATTTTTTTAAATCAAAAATGTGGCCTCTTTGTAGAACCTTAATGATCGGTCAAGTCTTTGGATGTGGGTTATGGATGTGTAGGTTGGGGTCAGATACTTTATTTATGATCAAATGATCAGTTCTAGTCAGGGCAAGAAAAAATTCCAGCTGTCTTCCTGTCTGCTCTTTTTTTCCCTGTTAGACTTGCTGGCCAGAAGCTTGAGGGATAATGTGCTTGGTGCAGTGGGTGGTTCACAAACTTGTATCTGTGCTCTGACTTGGGCTTTGGAAGTTATGCTGGTGCCTTTGACTTTTTTTATTTTACATTTCCCTTCTTTGTATCAAATACATTTTTGTATATGTTGTAATTTCCCCCATCCTCCCCCCACCAAGCAAATAATGCATCAACCTATGGAGTTGTCAGAGTTTAAAGTATTAGAGCTATTTTTTTCCAGTTTTGTATGTGCTCCATTTGTACTAATGAAACCAGAAGAACAAATAACCAGATCTGAGGACACTGACGATACAGGATTTTGGAAACATGATGTGAACAGATGATGATGAACACCTGGAGATGCCAAAATTGTGAGATGAAGCAGAGGGGAAGCAGTGCTGTCAGACCATCGTGGGGCCTGTTGGACTGGCTGGTGTCACTCTGATCTTGTCATTGAGGATTCTGTGCTAGCCAGGATGGCTGCAGCCAACCCTTCAACACAACAAAAAGTGCCTTCTTCTGAAGGACAGCGACAGCCTGAGCAGTTGAGTTCTTGGGGTGTTGCCAGGGTTGAGTTTAGCAGAGCCTGTGCCCCTTCTAATGCTACAGTCTATGCATTTCAACCTCCCCAAGTGTTTAAGGAAGAGCCAAGTAGTACCAATGTGCCAAATGAGTCTGTGAAAGAATAACCATGACTTTAGTGGGATTGTATTGCATTCCCAGTGGGGCAGGGCCTGGGACAGACAGAGCTACCGTTGGGTGTGGACAGAGGACCCTGAATAAAAATTTTTGCACACTGATCCAAACATTGCTGGCAGGGGATAGAAATCATTTTCAGAGAATTTCAGTATCTCTATAGATAGAATGACATTTTGGGGACTGGTAGCCAAGGTATGACAAAACAAACTTCCAGGTGAGAGTGGCTGGGCAGGATGGCAGAGGCAGTTTGGGGGAGATGGTGGAAAGGAGCAGGGCTGGGGTCTCACAGCACCTGGGGGTCCTGTGGGGCCTTGTTGGGCAGGTTCAGCTTGTGTTCTGCTCCTGTGTGGCAGTTAAAATCCATGTTGGGTTAATTATCTTAACTGTTCCTCACAGGGATAAATCTCTCTTGCTCTAAGTGTGAGAACAGTTATGGCTTCAAATTTTAAATTCAAGGAAGTGTCTCATGCCAGGTAAGGTAATCCAAGTGCATTTGCCTGGAAAAAAGTTTATTATGAGCCATGGGCACTGTAATCACCCTGTTTTGAGTGTGTCCTGGCTCCCTGGTCAAATGGAGCAGCGAGGAGGCTTGGCTGAGGAAAAAACCTGTTGTACCAGTGGTTCCCTCTTTGTCCATTGCTGGCAATGGACTTGGTGAAACTCCTTGTGCCAGAGTTAAAATGGGAGCTTTTCTTTCTTTCATCTTTTTTTTTTTTTTTTTTTAATGGCACAATCTAGATAAATTTAGCTTTTTTAAATAGAAAACAAGAAATCATTAAGTAATTTTAACTTATTAGTTCACTTTTACTGGTGAATGAGAACGGTTTAAAACATATGTTGCAAAATTTGTCCAATTTAGCCTGCTTAGGAGACAATTTCTGAAGATTCAGCCATCCTGATGCACAAAACTTGGCCCAGTCCCAAGTTCCCAAACTGTGTGTGTGTGACCTAGGTTGATGTTCAGCTCCAAGGCTGGAAGTGCCAGCATCTGCCTGGCCCCACGCAGCAGCTGTTGTGTGGTGAGGTTTCCATGGGGAGCAGAGGTGGGGCTGGCAGGAGAGGAGGAGAAGGAGAAGGATTTTGTGCTGTGCTTTGTGTCTGGAGGGTCAGGCATCGCTTTTCTGAGGGCGCCTGCAGGGTGAGGAGCTCCAGGGTGTGGGTTTTCCCTGCTGGGAGCAGAGCGGAGTCCTGGGGTGGGTGCAGGGCTGAGAGCTCTGCCGTGGCACTGGGGGCCAGCCAGAGATGGAGGAGATGATGGGAAGGGATGAGTTGCATCCAAATGTGGGGATTCCTGTGCATCCCTCTTGGGTGCCCACCCAAGGTCTGAGTGGGGATCAGGTGTGCACACAATCCCTGGGAAGTGTCATTTGGGCAGCTTGTGGCTGAGGTGCAAGTGTGCAGGGAGTGTGAGATTCCTGGGATGTTGTTATCATAGAACAAACCAGAGTTCTTAATAAAAATAACCATGGGAATGAGCACTTTGCCCTGCCTTAGGTGTTAATGAGATTAATTGGAGCCTTCCCCCCCCGGCTCTCTGTGCAGGGAGATGCAAAGTTTTGGCTACAGCAGATGGGTCCCCTTGTCAGAGGGGCTGGGGAGGGAGCAAAAATGTGATTAAGGGTCTCTCCAGCTGGAATTGAGTCAATAAATCTCTCTGGTCTGTTTTTCCCTCTGTTCCTTATGCTGTTGATGGGAATGGAAGTAGGTGCAAGCTTTCTTTTTATTTTTTTAACTGTCTTCAGATGTTAATGTTGCCTTTTGTGTAATTTAATCCCATTATGTTATTTAATTGTTACTGCAATATTAACTACTGTATTTGTTGACTTTGTTTAATAACTGTTCTTTCAGGGCTAGAAATAAACCTTTAAAAAACCTTTGGGGTTTTTTCTCCCCTTTTCCCTGTCATGAGTTTATGCCTTTGATAACAAGAGTATCTGAAAGGGTTCATGTGTCAGTGTTTTACTGAGATTAACAGAATGTATTTGTAATTAAGCTCCTTATGAATGCTTTAATAATGGTGGATATAATTTTATGCTATACCAGCCTATTTCTTTAAAGTTTTATTACTCATCAGTGTCAGTACCAGCCTTGGGATCCCCACAAGCTTTCCTGGATGGCTGATGGGACGAGAGCAGCTCCATAACACCCTTTTCACCCACTGTGGAAGAGATCCATGTGAAGGGAGCAGAGCAAGCACCAGCCTGGCCCGTCCCAGCTGCACATTCCCCCTCCTTGGCCAGTGCTGGGGTGGGACCGATGGGCTCAGTGACCTCTGGAGATGTGGTGGTGATTGAGGAGCTGCTCCCTAGAGCTCTGCTTTGTTGTACCATGGGCACCACGCACCATCCTGCTTATCATGGCACAGGATCCATGGGAATGGAGCTGTCCTGCTGGCTGCTGGGAAGGTTTGGGTTTGCTCCGTCGGCGCTGATCGGTGTTGGACCATGGGAGTGAGGGCACCGGGTGCCGACAGCTCTTCGAGGATTTGGGATGAGATCCATGGTGCCTCTTGGCGTCCAAGGCTGCAGAGAGGCACTTCTGTTTTCCACTGGACCTACAGAAAGGCTGTGGGATGTTGGCCTGCCAGTCCAGCCAAGGACAAGGAGGGATTTGCTTTGGGGTTGAGGCCGGGTCAGTTGGCTCCGGATGAAGTTCCTGCCTCAGTTGTGAATGGTGAGGACTTGGCACGTCCTGTGTTCCCTGTGTGCTGCTGGGAAATGGGCTCTTCCCCTTTCTTGCGTGTTGTACAAGCTTTGCTGCCACACTGACAAAGGGAAATGAAGAAACCACACATCTCCAGCAGCTGCTTCACCCACACATGAGAATGTTGGTTTGCTCAGAGCCTGTCTCTTCAGGGTTATAATTTGTTGTAGTATCTTTGTCTTCCTGTATGATTCACTCTTTGTGCATTTAAACTGGTGTTCTTTAACCCTGCATTTAAGTGATTTGGCATTTAATTTCTGGGGGAAAAGTGGACAGGAGAGGGTGCTTAGTGGAACTCAGGACTGTTGGGATTTTGATACTTGAAGGAGAGTAGAGCTTTGGCTGATTTTGGCTTGCACAGCTGAAAGTTGCAAGTGTTTGGTAAATCCTCCTAAGTCTTGTGTGAATTTGCTCATCCCTTGCATTGAGCCTGAGACTAAACCCAAGAGCAACCCCATTTTTAGAGATCAGCTTATTCAAAATTGGGTTTTTAAAACACAGTTCTTGAAGGCAGTGAATTTGGAGGCAGCAATTTCTCCCTTTCTGGGCTGCTGTTTGGCTGCAATGAGTTACTTCAGAGCTGAGCACAACTGTTTGGACTGCACCAGGGTGGGTGAAAAGTGAGGATCCTCATTAGCAGTGTTTTCATGGTGGTGCCTGAGGAGCATTGTTGGGTTTCAGTGCAGTTCCTGTGGTGGAGCACTGTGCTGCCCATAGATCCCTGCTCCCAGGGTTTTGTACAGCTGCATTTTCCCCCCCTTTTTAAATATAACTTGTATTTTGCTCTCAAGATTATTTTTAATAAAAACAGCTGTCCTCAGTCATGTGAGAAAACAGCATGCAAATTTGCTGAGCTCAGCCAAACTGGCTGTTGCTCTCCAGATGTGTGGAGGAAGCAGGTTCTCCAAGAGCTCTTTTCCCTGCTGTGAATCCAGCCTAAGGAAGGATTTCTTTTCCTTGAGGGAGGGAAATACCAGCAATGAGAACAATGACTTTGTGACTTCTCAACCTGCAGCCTGTTGGAGGGAGCAGGGCAGCACCAACACAGCTTGTCTTGCTTTTCCCAGCTGGTGTCTGCAGTGGGAATGTCCTCCAGCACATCATCACTTCAAATCACAGAATCATCAAGTCAAATCCATCAAGATTTCAAATCCCTGTTGACCTGAGTGTTAAAACAGTCCTTAGGGACCAGTGGTTGGGGTTTTCTAATGGGATTTTCCCAGTGGGAAGTTAGGAGTTGCTCATTCTCTTTCAGGGTCCCCAGACTTCTGCTTTGGAGCTGTGTTGAGTCAGTGCAGAGGGGAGGCAGTGTCAAGGCATGGATGTGTCTCAATGCACAGGCTCCACGTCCTGGTGTTCCTGGAGGGCTCTGGACAGTGAATCCAGCTTGGTACAAGTGTGGATCAACTCTGGGGACACTGATGGGACTCAGGACAGCTCCTCAGAATGGTCTGGAGGGGAGATGTATCCACACCATGTGCAGGGCTGACCTTCCTCAGGACTGATGTCCTCTGGAATTCCTTGAGGTTTCTAGAGCCAAGGATGGCCCATCTTTGTTATTTTTTTCTCTCAGTGAATGCTTATTCTAAGGATTCAGGTCCTTTCACAAAGCACAGTTAACTCTTGGATCCCCTGGAGCCCTTTTCCTGCCTGACCATGAAGGGAAACCTGCCCCAGGTTCCTGCTGCCTTGTCACAGCAGCTGGGAACATGTGGCTGCTCCTGGAAAGGTCTAATCCACCCCCTGCCCAGTGAAACTTCCCTTGAATAACCTCATAACTCTTTTTTCCTGTAGCTGTTGCCTCTTTGAGAGTGCAAACAGCGAGGGAGCCAGGGTGGGTCTGCTCAGCTCTTGTGACTGTTCAGTGTTTTTGGGGAGTGTTTATTTTGCTGAAATCTGGAAGTGCCAGCTTATTCCTGTCCAGTGGCTAAACTTAAATATCTGCATTTTAAGCCCTGAAAGCACGTTTGGTTTAGAAGGACATTGATGTTCCAGCTACAGAAAAGGGTTTTTTGGTGGGAATATTGGAATTTTTAGATAGTTTTGTTCCTAGAAGAGCAGCCCTGCAAAGCTGCATGGAGTCTGCTGTCAGCACTAACATAAATGAGGGAATGAGCCCCTGGCCTTGTTTAATCCCATAGTTATCCTTGGAATCAACAGCTCCCAGCTCCTCTCTCCAGCCTGGGTTAAATGTCCCACAACTGTGCCATGGGCAGAATTGTGAGCAACGGGTGGGAAATAGTTTTTAAACCTTGGAATGTTTATTTCCTAAGGCCCAACTCTTACAATGGTTGAGAAGAAGGGGAAATTTATTTCTGGGGGAAGGAAAAGATGTTGGAATTTCTTTCCCATTTTTACCAGTCTGTGTCCTGTGATCTGGTGGTTCTTTTCCAGGGACTGGATTCAGGCTGTGTTGCTGGGTCCTTGGGAGGTTTTGTTTCTAAACAGGAAACTTTACTGGTTTCTCTACTCCTGAGGAACACAGGAGGAGGGAGGGGAGGTGGAAAGAATTGAGTTGGATTGTGATGTTGGGTATTTTATGGTTGGTTTTGCAGTAGCTTTGACCAGCACTTTGTTGCTGCCAGAGGTCAGTTTTCTTGAGGACAAAATTACTAATTTATGAGACTCTTAAAGAATATTTTATCTTCTGTTATTCAAGCTAAGTCATTTATTCATTTGGGGTGGAAGATGGGTGCTTGTCTTGCCATCTGGAGGGCGAATTGGGGTTAAAAGGGTTAAACTGGGAGAAGTTCTGAGGCAGGCTGGCCAAAAGGTTTGTGGGGGATGAGAGGAGGGCTTGGATGGTGGGTGGCTGGCAGCTGCTCCCTCTCCTTGCCCAGACCTCCCATGGTTCCCAAAGCCAGGGCTGGGAGCAGTGATACCTTCCCAAAACCTCTGCAGGGTGGGCACTGGGGCATGGAAAGGAGTGGGGAGGGATGAGAGGAGGAGGGTGGTGCCAGGGGGATGTGCTGAGCTGGGGCCTTCACAAGCCACCCCCACAATGTCCTGTTTCTTCTCTGCTGCCAAAGACTGTTGAGGGAGAGGCTCCAATGCACTTGAGGCCTCTGCTCCTGCTTTTCATGGCTTGGGCTGCTCTGCTGGAGCCACCTTGAACTGTATGAAGAGCCTCATGCCTGCCCAAGTGTGCTTCAAACCTGGGTTTCCTGAAATTTCTTATTTATAAATGACTTGGAGGGAAATAAAATGGCCCAAATCAAAGCTGTTGGCTCTGTGTGTGTGTGACAGGGCAGTGAGAGGAGCTGGGTTACCTGCCAGCACTGCCTGCCCTGTAGGGATGGCAAATGTGGGCTCAGAGTGGTGACACTTCTGCTGCAGCTCAGGGAAATGACCCAGAAGATGCATTGTGTGTTGTTTACCATGGAATCCCAGAATGGTTTGGGTTGGAAGGGGCCTTAACCCAATTTCTTTCCACCCCTTCCATGGGCAGGGACATCTTCCACTATCCCAGGTGCTCCAAGCCCTGTCCAGCCTGGCCTTGGACACTTCCAGGGATGGGGCAGCCACAGGCATTGGAGCCAAGCAGAAAGCAAATGAAGTTTTTTGTTCCTTCTGGAAGAGCTGTCAGCTCTGGGGAGCTGCTGTGGCCTCTCAGGTGTGAATGCCAGGGCTGAGGGGCTCAGTGCCTGGTGGAGATAACACCAGGATTTGCTGGGACAAACAGCTTGGTGGCTGCTCCAGCTGCTGTGAGCCCAGCAGCTCCCTGTGGCACTGGCATTGTCCCATGGGGGCCACACGTGTGGCCCTTCCCAGGCCTGTCGGGCTGTGCCACGTTTGCTTTTGCTTGGCTTTATAAAGAGGAGGTGCAGGAGCCTCCTCTGCTCCTTGCCAGACTCTGCCCCCAGCACAGCCTTTGCTATGGATGGCTTGAATGTCTCCATTGCTTTTTTCTTCCTGGCTTTTGGGCTGTGCCAGGTGCTCAGGTGGCTCTCCAAGAGGCTGCTGTCCCCTGGGACACGTGGCTGCCTTGCCAGGGAATTTGCTGGCTCCTTCCAGCTGTGCATGAGCTGCCTGGAGCTGAGGATGCTGATAGACATCGGCCCCTGGGGTGGTGGCTTTGGCCTGGACGTGGTCCTGACCCTCCTCTTCCTCCTCTCCGCTGTCCACGGCGCCTCTTTGGATGGAGCATCTGCCAACCCAACGGTGTCCCTGCAGGAGTTCCTGCTCCTGGAGTCCAGCCTGGCAGCCACGGGGGCCAAGCTGCTGGCCCAGGGTGTGGGTGCAGGGACAGGCTGGGCTCTCACCCGGCTCTACTGGTCCTGGGAGCTGACGCAGCTGCACTTCATCCAGAACCTCATTGCTCCCGAGTGCAGCTCCTCCATCCACACCTCCCTGCCCCACGCTGCCTTCCTGGAGGGCTCCTGCTCCTTCCTGCTCCACCTCATCCTCCTCAAGCTGCGACAGAGCCACCCCCTGTACCGGGTCCCTGCGCTGGCAGCCACTGTCACTTTCCTGACCTACGCAGGTGAGCAGCGCTGGCGTTTCCTGTCCCCAGTCATTTGGAAAAATGCCTCATTTGGGGGGAATACAGCCCCCTGTTTTTCATCTTCCAGGACTGGAGAGGTAGGGGTTAACAAGGTAATGACCACTAAGGTGTTTGTTTTCTGTTATTTTTGGGGAGTGTTAATTTTGGGATGAAGATGGCGCTTTGGGCAATCTGGGCTGCTCTTGTATTAGTGGGCTTCCCATTCCAAGGAGGAATGATGAATCTGACTCCATGTTCTTAGAAGGCTAATTTATTATTTTATAATACTATATTATATTGAAGAATGCTATACTAAACTATACTAGAGAATACAGAAAAGATACTTACAGAAGGCTAAAAGATAATAATGAAAACTCGTGATTCTCTCCAGAGTCCTGACACAGCTTGGCCCCAATTGGCCAATGAGTGAAAACAACTCACAGCAGAATCCAATGAAACAATCTCCAAACACATTCCAAAGGGGCAAAACACAGGAGAAGCAAATGAGATAAGAATTGTTTTCCTTTTCTCTGAGGCTTCTCAGCTACCCAGGAGAAGAATCCTGGGCAAGGGGATTTTTCAGAAAATGTGATGGTGACAGGCTGCAGGTGAATTTTGGCTCACAGCCGTAGCTCAAGACTGGGATCCTTTCCCTGGAACCTCCTCTCCTGCAATCCTCCAGTCTTTCACTGAGCTTTCCTGCTTCCCTCAAAGCTCAGGGCCACAAGGGTGGGATTTCCCCAGCCTGAGAAGGCAGGCAGGAAGGGTCTCAGCCCTTTGTCAGTGTTCCAGAGGATGCAGTGGGACTGTTGGCCGTGTTTCTCTTCCCACACAGCCGGACCGTACACGGGGGCCTTCTTCAACCCTGCCCTGGCCACAGCCGTCACCTTCCACTGCTCGGGGAGCAGCTTCTGGGCCTACATCCAGGTCTACTGGCTGGGGCCCCTCGCAGGTGAGAACTTCCCAGGGGCAGGAGCTGGCATGGGGACAAGGCAGAAATGCTCAGTGTAACGTGGACTGTTCTGGCAAAGGGCTGAAATTAGAGTTGCCAGTGGCAAGTGTCACTTTTCACCCAGCCTCGTTGACTCTGGGGTTATCCCTTTGCTATTCAATTTTTAAAATCCAACTTCTGCGTGGTACAAGGGCAGGAATCTCCTGAAGCCCAAGTCTGGGTGAGGTTTAGCAAAGGTGTTTTAGGGCAGTGCCAGGCTGAGCTGTGCTTTGAGGCTGTCCCCAGCTCCAGCATGGTCACGGGGAGCTGGATGGGTGCTGAGAGTGGAGCCAGGTTCGGGTTGGGCTCTGCTCCCAGATGGACAAGAGGAAATGGCCTCAAGCTGCCCCAGGGGAAGTTTAGGTTGAGTATTGAGAAAATTTCTTCCCTGAAGGGTGGTCAGGCACTGGCACCCTGCTGAAGGCAGTGGTGCAGACCCTATCCTTGCAGAGATTCAAAAGCCTGGATGTGGCACTGGGGTCATGACCAACAGTGAGGGAATGGTTGGGCTTGATGGGCTCAGAGGACTTTTCCAACCTTAATGATTCTCTGCCAGAAAACTGGGGTGGTTTATGGGTTGAAACAAGCATTGTTTGTTATGTTAAGCACAGAGTGGTAAATTCTCCTTAAAGCAGAACAGCGAGGGTCCCTCAGCTCTCGGTGGGGACTTCAGTGGTGCTCAGCTGCCTTTTGGCCATGGTGAAGGTTGTGACAAGGACCCAAAGCCGCTGCTGAGCTGTGGGGAGGGTGGAGATGCTCCCCACAGTGCCTGGAAGGGGTCTGTGCTCTCATTGCAGGGATGCTCGCTGCCCTCCTGCTGTTCCAGGGCAACATCCCACGCCTCTTCCAGAAAAACCTCCTCTACAGCCAGAAAAGCAAATACAAGGTGCCCAAGGCAAAGGTGACAGCACAGGCGGAGGGTGACAAACCACAGAAGAAGAGGAAAGGAGGGAAGAGCAACGCGGAGCCCCGTGCCTGAGCCCCTCCTGGCCCTTTTCCTGGGAAAGGGTTTCCCGATGTGGAGGATTTTGCAGCTCGTTCAGTCCTTGAAGCACCACAAAGGAATCCTGCAGGATGCCCCTGAGCTCCTTTGGGAATTGCTTTGAAAGCCTCCCTGGAGAGCCCGAAATGTTTCAAGCTCGCTCTGCTGGCTCAGAAGGAAAACACGGAACACTTTTGCATCAATTGCTGGTTGCCTTGTTCTGCCAGGAATCTTACAGAGAGCTGGGACCGTTCCATGGGCAGGCTTGAGCAACCCGGCATTACTGCACCGTGCAGGGCCTGCAATAACCCCAGTGGGTCTCTTGCAGCCCTAAAAACAAAGTATAAGCCAGTAACTACCTTGCACACTTGGGATGGGGAGGAAACAGGCTCTGATCTTTAGAGTTATTAATGGATACTGGTTAAAAATTGGTGGGGTTTGAGTTAAACTTGGCCTGAAGTCCTTGCGTTGCACAGGCTGAACCTGGCAAGTCTTGGAAAGGAATAAAAAATGCTCCAAGGCAAGAGAGTTCACTGGCCATGGGAGAACCTGCTCCTCTGGGGATGTGCTTGGCTTGGGTTTTGGTGCTGTAAAGCATCAAGAAATGGTGTGCAAAGGAAAAAAAACAAACCAGAAGAGACCCAGGCAGCTGCTGTGCATCCCTGTGCTCTGCTCCATCTCTAGGTGAAATATTCTTAACTATAAAATTACAGTTTGTGGGGAAAAAAATTGCTGTGGTTGGCATTTGGGTGAGTGATGTCATTCCTGGGAGACATCCCTGAAAATGGGAGTCACTGTGATGCCCAAACCACCTCTGCCCTGCCTGCTGCCTGCTCTGGAAAGGGGGAAACACCTGCTGGAAATGGGGATCCCTCTGGGCTGTGCTGGGGCCCGGCACCCCATGGGAGCTGCACCCTGGGTGACAGCACAGGGACATTGGGATGCTCTGGCTGGCCCGGTATCTCTGCCCTGGATCAGAGCTCCTGACAGGAATCACCTGCTCCCATTTCCTGAGGTGCAAACAGGGAATGAGCAAGTGGCACTCACTGAAAACCTGGAGTGGAGGTGTCAGATGCAGGTTTGGTACCCAGTGTCCAGCCCCGCTCCTCCCTCCCCTCTGCTGTGCCCATGGGGAGACATCCCCAGGGTGCTGCTGGGCCTCTGGGCTGCCCATCCCAGGTGATTTCCTCTGGGATTGCCCTCTGGAGGCACCTGCAGGAGCCCCAGACCTCTGACACCACATCCCAACAGGAGAAATGAGGGAAGGGACCCACACAGCCATGCACAGATGTGCCCCAGAGGTGAAACTTCATGGAGCAAAATCCCCAAACTGTGCCATCTCCATCCAGTGCCTGGCTGGATACTTGGCACTGCCCCAGGAAGGGCTCTGGGAGCACAGTCTGGCTTTTTTTACTGGTTAAACTGAGCAGGAGACCTTTGGGTGGAAGCTGAAACCTTTGAGACTCTTTGTACCTGCCCCAGGGACACCCTGGGATGCTCAGATCCCCCTGGGCAATTTTTTCAGAACCTTTTTTTTTTTTTTTTTTTGGGCTTTGTTTTTTGGTTTCCCCCCCCCCCCCCCCCCACTTTTCAGGACATATTAGGACACACTCAAATGTTTGGGATGTGCTTCTGGGGCTTTTGGGGAGGTCATCTACTGAGCAGACTGATGTAATTAAGTGGAATTTAAGGAGTGACAGTGACTGTTGTTATCTTCAATTAAGAAGCTGCTTTTCCAGCATGGTAATATCAACGGAGCAGGGACGAGGTGCAGCTGCACAGACAGACAGACTCATTCCCATGCTGTAAATCAAGCCTTTTGGGATTTTTTGGGAGAGTCAATCCTGCTGGGATTTTTTTGAGAGAATAAATCCTGCTGGGATTTTTTGGGAAAGTCAATCCCACTGGGATCTTTTGGGATCTTTTGCCCACAGCTCTGATTTACAGCTTGGCCCTGTTCTGTCGCACCCCACTGCGGGGCTGATGATTTGGGCTGCCCTCCTGGACCTGCTCCTCGCTGCTGGAGCTGGTGCTGTCCTGAGGCTCCAGCTGCTGTCTGAGGGGATTTCCCTGTGGAAAAGTCCTGTCCATCCCCCGAGACCCCCTCTGCGGCCTGTCCGGAGCTTGTGCCCAGCAGCGGGGCACGGACAGAGGGCCCGGGCAGGGCAGCCCCGGCCTGAGGGCCGAGCCCCGGCGTCCTCAGGAAATTGAGAAGGATGCCCGAGGGCCGAGCCTCGCTGTCCGGAGCAGATGGGGAAGGACGCCCCAGGGTCCAGCAGGGCTCAGTTTCGGGCGGGCTCCGGCCGCTGCGGAGGATGGAGCTGGGGAGGCAGCGGGCCGGGGGCTCTCAGTTTCGGGTGGGCTCCGGCCGGTGAGGCAGCGGGCCAGGGGCTCTCGGGGGCCGGCGGCGGGGGGAACTGCTTCTTGTAGAGCAGGCTGCTGTACTGCAGCTCCGGCGTGACCAGCCGCCGGCAGGTCCGCTCCAGCTCCCGAGGCAAGCCCTGCTTGAGGTTATAGCCCAGGATCCGGGCCCCGCCGTGCTGCAGCGGCCGCAGGGAGCTGTCCTTGATGTCCTTGGGGCCCACGCTGCCCGTGCCCTGCAGGCAGGCCCGGGCCAGCTCCGCCTGCCGCTGCCGCAGCGCCCTCACCTCCCGCCGCAGCCGCTCCCGGCCGATGAGGCGGTCGAGCCTTTCCCAGAAGGTCCTGTTAAAGTGCGTGTAGATCTCCCAGTCCAGCCTGTTCCAGGCTTTCAGCTTCTCCACGACGGAGTCCGGGAGCGGGGACTTGGTGCTGCTGTCCCTGCTGTTGAGCGGGAAGGAGACAACGCTGTCCAGGTCCCAGCACAGCATCTCCTTCAGCAGCACCATGGACTCGTCAAAGTACTCGGAGATGAGCAGGAAGTCGAAGGACGCCTCGATGGCCTTCAGCATGAGCTGCACCCGCTCGGGGGACGCGTCCCCGTCGGGGTTGAAGCCGAAGTCGAAGGTCATGAGGTTCCTGGCGTAGTGGCGGTCGCCGCTGGCGGGGTCGTAGTAGCGCCAGGGCTGGCTGAGGAACTCCTCCAGGCTGCGGACGCGCGAGAAGGCCGAGGCGCCCTTGTAGTACACGAAGGAGGACTCCATCAGCTGCACGGGGTTCCTCAGGATGGAGAAGTAGATGGCGGAGTTGGGCACCACTTTCTGCACCTGCAGAGGAGGAGAAGGAGGGTTTGAAGGTGGGGCAGGGAGAGGGGACCCGCTCACCCACAGTGCTGGTGGGCAGAGGCACCTGCTGGGGCTGGAGATGGGGGATGCTGGGGAGGATTTCAGGGTGCAGCTCATCAAAGGAGCTGTGGGGATGTAGGGGATAGAATATAAGGAAATAAAGATAGTGTAGAAAGTAGTCTTACCCCTAAGGAGTTGCAGCTGGGCCAACTATCAAGGATTAGGAACAGGCCTGGCTTTAACAGGCCACAGCTGCAAGCAATGAGAGGAAGAGTGCTATAAAAGAGTGGGGTGGCTGGTTGAGAAGGGAACTGGGGTTGGCTACTTTGTGGAGAAGAAAGCGTCAGTGCTCTGAGGAGCAGCCCATGAGAAATACCAAGAAGGTATGAAACTTTTGAGATAAGGTGACAACAGTATGGAACCCCTGCGATAAGATGACAACATGGAGAGCTCCAGAAGAGTCACACGGGGAGAGCAGTGAGCAAAGCTCCCCACAGTGGGCTGCCACAGCTGTGTGGCCGGGCTGGGATGGAGATACTAGCCATGTCCTTCCCTTTGCCCATGTCCACCTGTCCTCAGGTGGCACCAGAGGGGTGAATGCTGGGCATGGCTGACCTGAGCTGATGCACTCTGGTTGTTCTCTTGCAGCTGGTCCCCTCTGGGCCTGTCCAGGGAGCAGGACATGTCCCAGGGCCCACCAGGCAAGAAAGAGATGAGAGTTGCTGGCTGCTACAAATGCTGTCTCCCACTTTGCCATGGCTCACAGCACTGGGCTTCAGCAAACCTGCTCACAGAATCTCTCGGGAGGTGCCAACAACATACCAGGTACCCGTGGGCCATCCTAACTCTCTTTAGCTCATCCCTGCAGAGTTTATGTGCTCGACAGGTGCCTCTCCTTGTGCCCCCCGAGCCCCTGTCCCCGTTCCCTGCCCGTGCCCCCAGGGTGGCAGCGTTGCCCGTACCTCTGGCTGCAGGAAGCGCATGTGGTGGCAGAGGATGTTGAAGCGCCGGGGGCTCAGAGGGGAGAAGCCCTGCACGAACTTGGCCAGGAAGTGGTGGGGGTAGTAGAGCTGGAAGCCCCCGCCCTTGGGGAAGGCGAAGGTGAGGTTGTGCGTCTCCCCAAAGCGGAACAGGATGTTCATGACTGTGCTGCTGGCGCTCTTGTGGACCTTCAGGAAAACAATGTCAGTCTTGGGCTTGCACGTCTTCCCTTGAGAGGTGACTCCTCTGGCCTGCCGGACTTCTCCAGCTGTTACCTCCTGGATCTTAAAGGCTTCTGTCCAGCTTGGGAGAAATCCTGTCTGCAGGGCTGTTTTGTAAGAATCCTCTGCCTGCAGAGGTTGAGCTGAGTTTGGGATGGGCTGTGTAAATGAGGTGCCCCACTCAGGGTGAAGAGAAGTCACAGCTTGAGGCTGAGTCTGGCTCTGTACCTCCACCTGCACCATTCCAGGTGGGGACATTCCCCTCTGCTCCTCTGTGCTCAGCCTGTTTGCAAAGATGATGAACTTGCTGGTGATAGCTTCTGCCAAATCTGCAGTGACCCTCCCGGGAGGGCCTGGAGAAGGACTTTCCCTAGCTGCATTTTTCAGGCCAGGAAGCTGGGTTTTCAGCTCTGTGGGTGACAGATAGGCTCTCACCTTCTCACTGCTCTCCCCAGGCTGCTGCATCCAGCTCTCCTCCTGGCTGCTGCCCGGAGAGGTCTCCTGTCTGGGGTACAGGTGCATCCTGAAAACATCCTCGGTCGAGGCAGGGGCTGGCTCAGTTTCCCCTTGCCCCTGAGGGGAGTCATCCTCCCACAGCAGGTCAGGGCTGTGCAGGGCAGAGCTGAGCTCATGGCCCGTGGTCTCCTGCAGGTCCCGCTCCAGCTCACACTGGCAGCTCCTGTGGTGGGGAGGACACAATGCTCAGCTGCAGGAGGTGGGAGGACAATGCAGAGGCAGCTTCTCTGCAGCCCAATGAACCTCCTGACTCCCTAAAGTCACCCCAAAACACATTCCCTCCTTTTCGTGGGGTGGGTGCCCTTGCTGATGGGCTTCACTGCTGCCCTCAGGGGTGGGGTGTGGGGGTGCAAGAACTTTGGGCTTGATCATCTTGGAGGTCCTTTACAACCTTAATGATTCCATGAAGAGGAGAAGGACAGGCCAGCGGTGATGTGGCAGTGTCTCTGTCTTGCTGGAGCATGACAGGACAGTGGAAGGGGTGCAGCAGGAGAAGGCAAGGAGAGAGAAGAGCTGGTGGTCTGGAGAAGCTGGAGGAACGATTGCAGATAACCCCAGACTGGGAGGGCTGGGCTTAAGGGCTGTAGGGTTTTGTGGTGAGCCAGGACAAAGCCCAGAGCAGCCTTGTGTGACCCAGGGTGGGCTCAGCTCTGGCCAGGGCACAGGGGTGAGCTGTGGGACCCTCAGAGGGCTCTCTCTCACCTGGATTTTCCTCCCTGTCTAAGGATGACCTTGCTGGGTGTTTTTCAGGAGGGCAGTTCTGAGCCCACCTCAGTGGCCAGCAGAAGGCTGGAGAAGGAGGTGCAGGTGCATAATTGTGCTCAGGACCTACCCAAGAGGCTGCAGCTTCTCCACAACCTGAAGTGTGACCAGGAGGAGGACGAGGAGGCTGAAGGAGATCCAGAGCCGACCTGGCTGGCACCTGTAGATTGCACTCAGCTTCCTGCAAGGAAACAGACATTTGAGCGCATTTGTGGGGAGGAAATGCCAAGACCAGGCAGGAGAGATGCCTTGAGGCTTTTTTATTTTTATCTTTATTTAAGGTAGGTCCCGTTTTCAGGGGCGGAAATGATGCAGAGGCAGCGATAACTGGGGAACCTCCAAGGCTGTGCCCCAGCAGTGCAGCCTCATGGAAATTTCCAGATGGGCCACAGGCATTGTGCTGAAAAGCAAACAGTGATAACCACTGAGTCCCTTGGCTGCTCAGGGACGCCTTCCTGGAGCAGCCTGGGCTCCCCCCAGGCAGCAGGAACAGGGCACTGCCTGTGTGCTCCCTGCCCTGCCTGCCCAAGAAGGATCAGGATCTTGTCTTTATCAACATGGACAATAAAACTCTTTTTTTCCCTGCTCTCCCCACTCTCTGCTGTTGGACTGCCATCTGCACAGGCTCCAGCTGTGGCTGCAGATGTGGTGCCACCATGAGGGCCCCAGCAGTGCCTGGATTTTGGTCTGATTTTAGCCACGTCTACAACAGCAGTGTCATTTCTTCAGGCCATCAGAATTGTGCTGTTGTGTATGGTGACATTAAAGCCATGGAAATGCTGCCACAGGGCTCCTTCTCTTTGTAGGGCTTGCTGCAAACCCTGGTGGAGCTTGATTGTAGCTTTAATCTTCAGTGGAAGAATTGAGGGGCTGAATTTCCTGGAAAAAAAGGATTTATTTGTATTTTCCTCTTCACAGAAAGGTTGTCCAGTCCCAGGAGATGTGACACTTGGAATCATGGGTTAGTGGTGGCCTTGGCAGCGTTGGGGGAAAGATTGGACTCGATGATCTTTGAGGGCTTTTGCAACCTGAATGATGCCATTATTCTGCTGGGTTTTCCCCTGGGAGCTCATTGTGGCACAACAGGAGATGATTTGTCCTGAGGATCTGGTTAAACCCTCTGGGATTGGGCTCTGATGTGGGGGAAGTCCAGCCAGTCAGCCTCAGGTGGCTGCTCTCCCCTCTCAGGGAGGGAGAATCACAGGCAGCAGGGATCCTAATGGGAGGAATTAATGACAGCAGAAATGTGGGCAGAGCCTGCTTGGAAGCCACATTTCAGCCAACCTGGGTTTGTTGTCATTTCTGCCTTCCTGCAGTGGTCAGCTTTGGACCAGGACAGTGGGACTGCACAGAGCTGCTTGTCCTCACCTCCGTGGTGCATTATCTCCTGCTCTGGGCAGTGCTGTGACATTGGGAGCAGAGTTCTCTTGGTGAGGCAGCAGTGACACAAACGTGGGCTGTCCGAAGGGGTCACGTGCATCCCAGGGTACAGGTCAGAAATTCAGGTTTGCTACTCAGAATGGCTTTGTTCCAGGAAAATCATCAGCTGTCAGGATTAAGTAGTGGTTTGATAATGGCAGCACTGCTTGCAGTGGTTGGATACTCATGCACACAGTTCTGCCCTGCTCCCAAAAATGCCCCTTCACTGAGCTGAAAGTCCCTGCTGCTCCCAGGAGGATTTCAGTGTCTGAACTGCTCAGGGCTGGAAAGGCTGGGAGCTTTTAGGCCATGGCAGTGGTGCTGAGGATTCAGAAGGTGTCATCACTGCATGGGATTGATTACTGCCCATCACAGCATCCCCAATCCCCACAGCAACCTGGAGGTATCCATGCTCTTTGCTACTCCAGGAGCAGGCTGCCAAGCTCAGACGAGACAGGAGGTGGCAGATGCACGTGTGGGTCACTGCCTGGCCATGCCAGTGGCACAAGGAGGCCCTTGTGAGGTCAGAGATAAGCAGATGTGACAAATAACAGAGCAGGAAAATGCTTAAACAGAGCTTAAAATGCCAAGAGGTGTTAAAGAGGGAGGGTTGAAGCAGAGACCAGGGCTGGTGTGAGGAAAGGTTTGTTGAAATAACTCCATGTGGAAGATCAGAGACCACAGAGGAAGAAGGCAATGAGGGAGGAGATGCTCCACAATGAAGTGATGGTTGGAGACTCGATCCACCTTTCCCATCACTCCAGGCAAGGCTGATCATCATTTTGTCTGTCTGATCATGGTAAGATAAGCAGCAATGAGGGAATGAAGAGCTGCACCACTGTGATATTTAGGGATACACACAAACTCTTAGGAAGACCTGTAGAAGCACCCAGTAATGAAGGCAGAGCAATGGAACACTTTCCCCCAGACAGGGCTGGGAGCAGCACCCTCTGCCACTCCCTTATCTGTATCTGGTGCAGGTATAACCCTGGCCTTGCTTCCACAGAGGTCCTAAACTTTCAACCTGTGACAATCTGTGAAAGATCCAGGTCCTTTGGCTCTTTTTTGGTGGCTGGTGTGTTGGTGGAACACCCAGCTGACAACACACAACACGTGCTGGGCTGACATGTGTTGGGGTGGCCAGGCTGGCACAAAACCACAGCCTTTCCTTCCTCCTCTGGGCTGGCTCTGTGAGATACAGGGACATCAAGGAGGGTGTGCTGAGAAAGTGGCAGTGCTGAAATTGCCAAGAAGTTGCACTGAAGGCAGCAAAACACCCATTAAGTGGCACATGGTGCATGAGCAGCCCTTGTCTTGGAGGCTGGAGCAGGTTGGCAAGAGGTACCTGAGCAGCAAACCTTCAAAAGGCTCAGCTGCCCTCTGTGCTGCACAGCTCTCCATTTACACTCTGGGATGGGATCAGGGATGTGGGGCAGAGTTAAACACCTGAGACCAGAGCACCAGGAAGGGCTCCAGGCTGCACTTGGAGCCCTGCAGGGCAGATTGGGCTGCAAGAGCCCAGCTCCTGCAGAGTCTTTGGAGATGCCTCCATCTGTGGGCAGGCTACAGCTGAAGAGCCCCCTCAGACCAGAGCCTGGGTGCTGTCACCTCCAGAAGTGACAAGCAGAGTGCAGAGCTGGATGCAGCACCCCAAAGAGCCCCCTCAGACCAGAGCCTGGGTGCTGTCACCTCCAGAAGCGACAAGCAAGGTGCAGAGCTGGATGCAGAACCTCAAAGATGCCTTTGGCTGCAAGGTCCCAGTGGAAGAGCCAGAGCAGCTGGATCTCCCCATGCTGGCTCAAGGAATTGAATCTAAACCTGAACTGATGGTGAAATCTTTGTAAGGGATGCTGCTCCAGCTGTCTCAGTGCCAGACCCAGCAGGACAGAGGGTGCCACTTGTTCTCAGCAGGGCTGCAGATTTCCCCTCTGTTATTCTCCCCCCTTCTCCAAGCAAATCTTCCCTCCAACCCTGTCCCTTTCCTTGTCCAACCCAGAGACAAAAGCTCCAGCCAGGATGGGGCTGGCTGGAAGCTTCAGGGCCCTCAGGGTCTCAGCAAGCTGCAGGAGGTGCTGAGGCTGAGCTCACCAGGCAGGTGAGTGGCAGAAAAAGATTTTACTGTTTTGCTGTGCCCAGATATTCTCCAGGCAGTGAGCAAAGTTGCACAAGGAATTAATGTACACAGTATGTACACCAGCCACAGCCTGCTCCCTCTGACCAGTTACTGGAGCCAGTTTTTTGGCAGTAAATGAGAAATTGGGCAGAATGGTCAGCAGGATGCTCAGGTGGCACAGCAAGGGCACAATGGCACTGTCTGCATCAGTGCCCACCCTGCACTTGACAGCTGGGTTGGGAATAACCCTGAGCCCTCTCACCTTGCAGCTCTCCCCCAGCCAAAGGACTCTGCTGCAGAGTCAAGCCTTGCCCTTCCCTCATCCCTCCTGTCCAAACCAGAGCCTGTGCAAGGGAGCACCTCACCCTAGGGGCTGCCATGTGAAAAACTTGCCCAGAGACACATTTCTGCTCCACATCTACTCCTCTGGTGATCCCTCACCTGGGATGCTGCAGGAGGGACCAGCATCACAGTGCCCTGCCAAGGTCTGTGCCATTCTCCTTCCTTTGTGGCAACAGCCTCACAAATGATGCTGTTTTCCAGCTGCCTTTGGAGCATCACAGAAGGGAAAATCCCCATCACCCCGGACTGCCCTGCAGTGATGAGGAGCAGAAACATCTCCCTGCCCATTCCATCACCACTTAAACTGTTTCCCAACACAAAAGGATCTGCAAGGACATCAGGACATCACCTCCAGGTAGGACAGAAAGAGAATTTTACTTAGGGAAATAGTATTTTACCTAAATAAATACATAAAAATCTTCCACTTACGTGATCAAATACCTCTTGAATTTCAGCATGGTGAGCTGGAGCCCTGGCTGGGAGCGGGTGGTTATCACCCGCCCGGGAGACTGGAAAGCAAACACCTGGAGCCTGCCTTGTGTGCTGTGGCCAGAGGCTCCTCCCCAGGGGGGGCACTGGGACACAGATCCTGTCAGACCTTCCCACCCGTGCCCTGTGCCTGCCCCAGGGAGTGCCCAGCCTCTGGCAGGGTGAGTGGCACCTTCACCCCTGCCACGTCACACGCAGCGTTGGGCGCGCTGTCCGCCCAGGCCAGTGTCCCTGCCTCACTCCTTGGTTTCACCCATGGCTGCTGGTGTTCCACTCTGACCCTCTCTTTTCCTTTCTCATGTCCTGATTTTGCTTCTTGACAAAGCTGAGGGCAGAGCTGGTTGTGACTGCTGAGCTCTTGGCAATCCTGATGTCTCCAGGTCGGTGCTGCTGAGGCTCTGTGGTGGCTGGGTCACCCCTGCATGGCAGGGACCTTGTCCTCTCTAGTGCACCATGGCTCCATCCATGCTGGGATGGGAGTGTGGCTGTCCCCAGCTCCCTCCTTTGCTGGCTTGGGTGGCACAGGGGCCAGTCTGAGCATGGCACATGGAAGACATTGATGTGAAGTGGTGTCTGGAGAGGTGAATGGGATGAGGGAAAGCAAAGTTGTCAACCCCCCGTGCTGGGACTGTGCTGTGCCAGGATGACCAGCTGGCTTCCAGGACCTCTGGGAAAGTGGTCACTGGCTCTGCTTCTTGCTGGCTGGTGGGCAATGTAAGATAGCTCAAAGGAGGACAGGAGGCTGCCCTCCACCATGGAGGTCCTTTGGCCACATCCTCCTCCTTCAAGGCTCATCCCAGCATCCTGCACAGCATCAGCCTGTGACTGGGCCCAGGCAGCTTGGCAGGGACTGTGTGCTTCTCCTATTTGGGCACAGACTGCCATGGTGGTGTGGACATGGAGAGGGTGGCTGGGATGTGGGACACGAGTGGCTCCAGCTGTGTCACACGCTGTCTGCAGGTGCCCCATGTGCCTGCTGGCCCTGGAGAAGAGGACCCTGGCCATGTGGGCTTTCCCTTGACCTGTTCCTAAGGGCTCAGGAAGTGCATAAAGGGTGGGTAAGTCACTTCCAGGCTGGACCCTGGCTCTCTGGAGGGACAGAAGGGCTCCCTCCTCCCCTTTTCCAGCAGGGAGGCAGCTGCTCCCCTCACTCACCCTGGCACAGGCAGGCACTGCCTCTCCCTGTCCACCTCATCAAAACCACAAGCTTCCTGTGGGGCTCTTGTGTTCTCCACCCATCCTGGGCTCCAGCTCTGTGCCAGGGCTGCCAGCTTCCCTGGGAGCCTGGGGCTGCCTGAAAGCCATCCAAGAGCTTGCAGGGATCAGATCCTCTCTGGTGCAGGGGCTGAGGGTCAGGTCCTCCCCTCTGCCTCCCTCTGCACAGCCATGCTCTGTGCACTCCAAGCTGGGTAAGCCCGCTTGGGGTGGATGGCTGAGGGCTCTGTGAGCATCCTCCATGCAGGATCTCCAGGGAACATCCTATTGCTGCAGGGCAGGGAGCATCCAGAGGCTCAGCAACATGAGGGTGTCCAGACAGGCTTGGTCTTGCTCCTCTTTGGTTGTTTCCTCTTGCTTGATGGTCACTGGTGGGATTTGCCACTGCTCAGCTCACTTGTTTCCTTAAGGACAAACCTGTTAGTCCATGGTGACCTCATGAAATTCCAGATTCCACATGTAATCCTGCTCAAGATATGCCCTATTCCTGTCTCCAGCCTCTTCTTGGGCACAACTGGAGGCACCTGTGGAGGAAAAACTCAAGAGGCAAAGGTGTCTGTTCCTGCAGGAATGTGGTGATGGAAATCATGATGTGTGGTCTCCAGTGCCTGTGTGCTTCCTGTGCCAGAGCTGCATCCCGGGCACCTCTGCAGCTCTCTGGGGATCCTTCTGCTGCCTCACATCTGCATCCTACAGAGCCTGTGCTGGACTGACCTGGGCAGCACCAGTGTCCAAGGGCCTCTGTGGGGGTGTCATTCCTCTGAGGCTGCACCTGGTGGTCTCCTCTCTCCCACAGGTGCTGCAGTGGGGTCAGGACACTGCCAGGCAAATGCACCTCCTGCAGTTGTGTCTCTTGAGAAGCAAAGGTGCCCTGGAAGGAGGGACTGGGCACCTCCTCAGGTGCTGACCTCAGCAAAAGGCAGTTCAGAGACCCCAAAGGCTCCTGTCCCTTCCTGTCTCCTGTGTAAGATGACGAGCCAGGACATGGCCTCAGGACCCTCAGGACACTGTCACTCTCAGGCAATGGCTTTCCTGCTTGGCCAGCCCATGGCCCAGAGGGGCTGCTGGTGGCATTCTCCCAGGATTGCTGGATAAGCTGCACCTGGAGAGCAGTCATCCCTGGTGCATTTGTATCCTGGGGTGGAGGTGAAGAGGAGCACATGGGAAGGTGCCTCTCTGGTGAAGAGGAAAGGAAAGCTGGGAATGTGATTGTCCCTCCAGTGAGGAAGAGAGCAGACCTGTGACCTGGATTTCCAGGTCCAGGTCCCTGGGCTGGACCAAATGCCAGAGCAGTGGGTGGTGCAAAGGAGAGCCCTGGGGTTTGCAAGGGCTTGAGCCTGGCTGTAACCTCAGCCAGACATCTGCCTCCCTTCATCTTCCTCACCTTATTCCTTCTTCTGCTGGATGTGGAGCACTCCAGCATGAGAAGAACCCAGCAGAGAGCTGTGTGTGGGTTTCTGTTTGGGCTTGCTGAGGGCAGATTCCCTTTGCCACCAACAGCACTGAGCCCTGCTGAGCCCTGAGGTGTGAGCAGCCACCTGCAGGTGGGCAGCACGACAGGGCTCCTGGCAAGGGTGACAGCCAGCAAGGACCTTCCAGGCAGGAGCAGGGGAGCTTGGCTCTCCTGAGAGAGCTTCCTTGTTCTCCTGAGAGAGTTTGGATGGCAGGAAAGTGCTGCAGAGGTGAGGAGCAGGAGAAAAGCCACTGTTGGTACCAGGGACAATTCCTTGGTTAAGGAGGAGTCTGACATCCTCCTGTGTGTTGGCAAAGGGAGGCAGCTGAGCCTGGAGGGTGCAGGCAGCCAGGGAGGAGCCTTTGTCAGCAGCAGAGTCTGGGATCCTGGGCAAGATGGAACTGCTGTAGGGCTTTGCCAACTGGAGCAATATTTGGGCATTTCCTCAGTCTGGAATGGCCTGCAGAGGTTTCCTTACTGGGAAGTGGAGAGTGATGGAGCTCCTGCTGGAGATGGCTCCTTGCTTTGAACATCTGCAAAATAAAAACCTCAGGAAGAAGGAGTCCATGTTGCTTAAGTGAACCCATTAGCTGGAGAGGCACAGAAAAGTCATATCCAGGGTTAAAATTATCCTGGGAAGGTCCAAGATTTAGAGTGCTACTCATGAGCTCATGTCAGAGGGGCCTGGAAGATCCCTTAGCAGTGCTGTGATGGTGGGGCAGACTCCAAAGACGCCTGGCTGGTACAAGGGGACAAGGAGCCATCCCACAGGGCAGTACCAGGGTGGCACTGGCTGCATCCACAGTGGCAGCCCAGTGCCTGAGCCCAGAGTCCCCTGGCTCCACACCTGTCCCTTTGCCTCCTGCAGGTAGCCACAGTCTGAGGACCTGGAAGGAGGTGTTGCCACTGGGATAAGACAGGGAATTAATGCCTGATGTGGGACTGGGTTCCATTCCTCCCTGCAGATGACCACAAGGACCCTGCTCACATTGCTTGTGTTTTCCCCCTGTATTTAATTCTTTAATTTTTCTTTTTGTATTTATATTGTGTTTATATGTGCACTTTGCTTAAAGAAGAATTTATCTCCATCGTTTTCTGCCAGCCTGTGCTCACTTTGTCATTTGTACCCTGGCAGCCTGGAGCTTGTTGAAAAGACATGAGGACTGTGTGTGCCATCCCAGCAGGAGTCAGCTGGCAGTTCCAGATGCAGGGACAGATGGGGGAAGCTGAGTTCTGGGACACTCCGGTTTCCTGGGTCCCACAAAACTCCCAATGGAGAGAAACTTGAGAAAGGTCCCCTTGCTGCCAGCGAACCATTTTTCTGTTTGCTTTTCAGACCTTTTCCAGACAGACCTGTTCCTGGACTGCCCCATGATAATTTCTGGATGACTCTCCCAGGGGTATCCAGCACTCTGCTTTATCAGCAAGGTGCAGTTTGCTCTCCCAGTCGTTCTCCAATCTATCAGCCCCTGGGCCTCCCCTTCCGCCGCCGGGCACCGTGCTCCAGCAGCACCCACCTAAATTGATCTCTAGTTAATTTTACACCCAGCAGAGAGAGCGAGGCAGGCCCATTTCCCATTAACTCCAACAACTCTTCTGGACACTGAAGAGAGCCTGGTCTGCAGTGGCCATGCCTGTGGATACCAGCTCTCTGAAAGGATGCTCAGGGAGAAAATGCATCCAGCTGGGAGTTTGGGAGCAAAGCGTGGTGGGAGCTGAGTGCAGGAGCAGTGCTGTGGCTGCTGGGCAGTGTGGGACATCACTGTCCTGGGCACCTTGTCCCAAAGACAAGGCAGAGCCTGTGCCAGCCCTGGGCAGAGCTCCTCTTGGCTGGGAAGGCTGGGGAGCAGCTGGATAAGTGTGGCTTTAGGCAAGGAGTGCGTTGTTGCTCTGGCTGTGTGGTTTTGGCTGGAGTTGGGACTTTGGCCCTAATCGTTCTTTTATTTGTTCTTTAATCTCAGTCACCTTATCAGAAGCCTTTGAACAACCAAACACATCTCTGCTCAGCTGGAGAACAGGCTTTGCTGTTTCTTTTCTGTTGGTTTTATTTGCTTGCCAGAGACCTCCAGGAGATTAAGTGATCCCTCACAAACCTGGGCTTTGCCTTGAAGCCTCTGGAGGCTGCAGCACTTGGGCGCTGAAAGACATCTGTGTTTTAGGGTGGCTGGCATTTGACCAGATCCCTCAGGGCCTTGTAGGATCCATTCCTGAGACTACCCATGATGTCTTCATCAAAGACATCAAGTTACTGGGAGGACTTGCTGGTCTGTCAGCAGAAGAAATGAAAGTGGGCATCCCAAAATGGGGTGCCATGGGCTCTCCTCAGTAGAAGTGGGATGAGCCTCCCCTTGCCATTATATTTTGTCCAGTTTTGGGCTGTTCAGAACAAGAGAGACCTGGAGCACCTGAAATGGGTCCAGTGGAGGATGAAAAAATGCTGAAGGGCCTGGAGCATCTGGGTGCCCAGGCAAGGCTGAGGGAGCCGGGGCTGCAGAGGCTGTGGAGATGCTGAAGGGCCTGGAGCGTGTGGGTGCCCAGGCGAGGCTGAGGGAGCCGGGGCTGCAGAGGCTGTGGAGATGCTGAAGGGCCTGGAGCGTGTGGGTGCCCAGGCAAGGCTGAGGGAGCCGGGGCTGCCCAGCCTGGAGAGGAGCCCCAGCTGAGAGGGGCCCTCAGCCCTGGCTGGCCCTGGCTGCAGGGAGGGGCAGAGCAGGGCCGGGCTCTGCTCCAGGCCCAGCAATGGCACCGGAGCCACGGGCAGGGACTGAGCCCAGGCAGCTCCACCTGCACATGAGCAAGAACTTTCCTGGGCAGTGCCTGAGCCCTGAGCAGAGCCCAGAGAGGGTGTGGAGTCTCCTCACTGGGGATATCCCAGAGCTGTCTGGACACAGTGTGTGCCATGGGCTCTGGCATGGCCCTGCTGGAGCAGGGAGGTGGCACAGGGTGACCCCACTGTGGTCCCATCCTGGGATTCTGTGGGACAGCTCCCATGGGTGAATTTCATGCAGTTTAGTTTGCTCCCATTGTTTCCTGTCCTGTCACAGGGCACTGTTGACAACAGCCTGGTTTCCTGCCTTCATTCCCTCCCATCAGATGTTTATACACATCTACAAAGTCCCTCCAAGACTACTTTGCTCTGGTTTGAGCAGCTCCAGCTCTCTCAGTTGCTCCTCATGTGAATGATGCTTCACACCTTCATGGCCTTGCACTGGACTGGCTCCAGTCACTGCATCTCTCTTGTACTGGGGAGCCCAGAGCTGGCCCCAGCAGTGCAGGTGTGGCCTCACAAGCACTGAACAGAGTGGGAAGGGAGGCTGCTGGGGCCAGGAAAGCTGTGTTTGACCAAGGGATGGCCAAGGATGTCCTTAGAACTTTCCATGGCCAGCAGGAGCTGTGTGCTGTGTCTGACCCTGAGGAGTGGGAAGTGGTAAGGACTTTGTCTCAGCCAGAGCTTGGTGCCCACAGGAAAAGAGTGGATATGGTTTTCAGGGGAAACCTGGAGAGAAAAGCTGTATTGATCAAGGGAAACTGGGTGGAGCAGGTGTTTACAGAGTAAATGCCTTTTGAAACGTATCAGCAGGCAAACAGGGTGGGGACCTCACGAGCTGATGCCACCTCCTCCTATTTATGGAAAGTGTGACAGGATGTCCAGATAAATGTGATGCCTCACCTGGCGGAAAAAACAACAAAACAGTGAAATCTAGGAGAGATTTTATGGTTTCTAGGAAAGTTCAGCATCTCCATGTGTGTACAGAACAGTTGCTCCCGTCACTGCAAGACAGACAGTGAAGGGCTGGGGTGTGTCCAGGGAAGGGAATGGAGCTCCTGAAGGGCACATGCAGGACCCCTGTCAGCACTTTCCCTTCTCTTTACTGGGCTCCACAGTTCATCCTCCATGCCCAGGGGGATTCCAGCCAAACGGGGATCTCTTTGGGTCGTCACCTCCCTGCTGTGCACACCTGGACACACCAGCCCCTGCCTGGACACAGGATGGGAGAGCAGAGCAGCCAGCAGAGAGCCTGGCAGGGCCAGTCCCTTTGTTCCTCCCACCCAAGCCTCTTCTGGCATAGCCAGGGACAGTCTGGATCAAAAGTCACCTGCGGGTCCTGCCCTTGGGTGTGCTGGCATCAGCCAGGGCTCCCGGCCCTTCAGCTCCCAGCTCAGCTGGAGCAGCTCTGCTGATCTCCACAATTCCAGCCCTGCACAGGGAGAGTTTGATCCCAGCCAGGGCTCCTTCAGCTCCCAGCTCAGCTGGAGCAGCTCTGCTGAGCTCCTCAAGCCCAGCCCTGCACAGGGAGAGTTTTACCCCAGCCCATGGCAGTCCCCCCCAGGCAGGAGGCCACGGACAGCTTTCCCCAGCCCAGACTCTCCCATCCTGCCCAGCCTCACACGGGGCTGTGGGTGCTGCATGGGCAGCCCTGGGCAGCTCCAGAGCAGCAGCTCCATCCTCCTCCCCAGCCCAGCTCCCTTGCACTGCTGGGGCTGCAGGCTGAGCCCCCAGGCTCCCCCATGTACACAGGGGCTCTCTCCTAGAGATCCCAGGGACAAAAGGCCAAACTCTTGCCAGAACACCCAGCTCCTTCCTCAGAGAGCAGCCTGGCTTCCATCCCCAGCTCTTCCTAACACCTGAACATCTCTGGGAACTGACTCCTCCTTTCAAGCCCAGCAAGAGCCCGAGGCAGTGCCCATGACCACACCACACACTTCCAGGTAAGGAAGGAATTAAAACTCAAGACCATTACTGCTTGTCCCTGCAGGGGTCATCAAAGCAGCGTGGAAATCCAGGTATCTGCCCAGGGAACAGGCACAATGAACCAGTTCTTGCTCAGAGTTACTTTTTGTAGGAAAAAAAGCCCTTGAGATTTGTGTTTTCTATGCTCATTTGCAATGGAGGAATCTTGACATATTTTAAGGGCAAGAAAATTAATCTTTGGGCCTTAGAAACCTGCAAAGGGGATAAAGTTTGCAGACAGCCTCACTTTACACCTTTGCTTTTCCAGGTCTTTTGTGGCCTGGCTCCTTCATCACCATCATCTTCATCCCAAGAAGGAAAGAATTTCAAATCATATCCTCACAGGAAGTCCTTCAGGTCTGAGTTGTGCTGGTCCCACCAGCTTTGTGCTCTGGTCCCTGGAGCTCCCACAGGTGAGTGTGTGACACTCTCAGCCATGAATGAAAAGCTGATGCTCTATTCCTACCACTGCTCTATCACACACATAAATGACCCCAAAAGGTGAGGGTGGCCAGTCCTCCTTTCTCCAGCAGCACTTGTAGCTCTTCTACAAGGGGGGTTGGTCCTTTGTTGACCTGCTGATGGATCAATTTATTTATTTATCTATTTAATTATTTATTAATTTTTGAGGTTTTTTCATGTGATGGTGCTGCTTTAGGGGAGTTCATGGCTCAAGGTGTCTGTGTTTGCTCATGCAGGAGCTGCAGGTCAGGCTCCTGCTGAGGCTCCCAAGCTCCTTGCTTGGTTCTGCTGGCATTGAGGCTGTTGATAAACATCATTCCCATCCCTTCTTGCCCTCAGGACAATGTTGACATAAGGGTATCCAGGGCTTGGACGTTGGCCAAGTCACTGTCATCTTCTCCAGGACCAACTGAGCCCCACTGGACAATATTTTTATTGTTTATGGTTAATTAAACCATCACCCATATGGTTAATTAATGTGGTGTTGTGAGGTCCCCAGGACAAGGTGAGAAATGAGAATTTGACTCCATGTTCTCAGAAGGCTGATTTATTATATTAAAAGAAATTATATGTTATAACTATACTAAAGAAAGAGAAAGGAGACATCATAAGGCTAGAAAAGAATGAATAATAAAAACCCATGACAGACCCAGAGAGTCTGACACAGCTGGACTAGGATTGGTCATTAAATAAAAACAATTCACATAGAACCAATCAAAGATGCACCTGGCGCATTCCAAAGCAGCAAAACACAGGGAGAGGAAGTCAGATAATTAATGTTTACATTTCTTTTCTGAGGCTTCTCAGCTTCTCAGGAGAAAAGGTGAAAGGATTTTTCAGAAAATATCATGGTGACAAATTAATTAACTCTAAACCATTGTTTATGGTTGATTACCATATCCAGCTCCAGTAGTTTCCCTGACTGGGGTGTCAGTGCCCTGTGGGGCAGTGTGGGGTAGCTGAGGAGTGATGAGGTGAGCCTCAGGGGGAGCCCCACAGCCACATGGGCTCCTGCGGGTGCCTGAGCTGAGGTGGAGGGCTCAGTGCTCCACTGTGATCCTGCCATGGCCACAGGGAGGCGGTGGCACTGCTGGGGGGCTGCAGAGCCAGCTCTGGCCATTGTGTTTGAGCAAGGGCTGTGCAAACAGAGCACTACGTGCCGGGCCAAGGCTGCCGCTGCCATTTCTTGCTGGCAGCAGAAGGTCGGAGGTTCAGAGGGACAGGTCTGGGTGCAGAGTCTATGTGTGAGGAGAGCTGTGACTCATCAGAGTCATGACAGGTGCTGGGGACTGAGAGGGGTGGCCCCAGCAGCAGAGTGGGTGCACCATGTGGGGCTCTGGGGCAGGAGGGGATGAGCAGGTTGAGGTGGATGTTGTGAGGAAGAGGAGCACAATGCTCTCGTTTCCTTCCTGCATGTCTGCCCACACACGCTGTGCCCCTGCACCAGGTCTGTGGCTGCCTTCATTCCTTCCTCCTGCCCTGTCTCTCTGATGTCCCTTCTCATCTGGCTCCTTGGCCTGGAGAGATCTCTCTTTCCGTGCAGTCTGAGGGCACGTTTGTCCCACAGAAAGCCAAGGAGCTGAAGAAGGTGGGGATGGAGTCCCTGCTCTGCTGTGCATCACTGAGGGGCATGGGGTGCACTGGGGCTGTGTGTGAAGGTACATCCCCCACGCCACAGTTGCAAAAGTGGCCCAAATACCAGTTCTTTGCAGATGTTCAAACATCCCCTTCTCTGAAAATGCTGTCAGGGCTGCAGCAGCAAGGCTGGGGCGGGAGTGTTTGCTGAGTAAGCAGCTGCTGATTGCACAGATGGGACTCATTAGGCTCCAGGTGGGTTGAACTTTGTTCCAGGAGTCACCTATTACAATTTGTGCTCCCCTCACCTCTGCTACCTGAGCTTTGGATTCTTTTCTCTGCTGTGGAATGATTTTCTTCTAGGCCATTTGTCATGGAATCACAGAATGGTTTGGGTTGGAACAGACCTTAAAGCTCATCCTGTTCACCCCCATGCCATGGGCAGGGACACCTTCCACTATCCCAGGTTCCTCCAAACCCTGTCCAACCTGGCCTTGGACACTCCCAGGGATGGGGCAGCCTCAGCTTCTCTGGAATAAGTTCTATTTCTATCTTTCCTGCCTCATGGCTCTTCCTCATAGTTATCTTCTATATCCTCTGCAATAGCCTGACCCAGGGCAGCTGGCAGGACTGCTCAGAGGGGCTTCTCTCTCACCAGACATGGCATTGGGTAGAGCTGATGCATTTTTTGAAGCCTGTCCCTGGGATGCTATAAGGAGGCAAGAGCTGATATTTAGGAAAACATCCAATTCCCTGCAAAACCAGGGAATGTAGATGGCACATACTGTGGGTGAAAGCAAGAGGTGTGTGCAGGCATGGAGGACATGTAACCATGACTGGCACTGCTCATGAGACATCTCTCTCCTGTCAGATCCACGCTGAAGAATACTCACCATGCTCAGCAAAGCTTGGCTGGGAAGCAGGGAAGAATGGAATAGAATCTGTTGCAAACAATCAGCAGGGAAACCATATCCCAAAAGGAGCTGTCTCCTCTACCCAATGGTTGAGTCTGGCTTTGAAAAAGCAGTTTCTGAGTAAGGAGAATGCAGGTTCCAGGCTGGGGAGAAGTGAGGAGATGAGGAACTGAGCCCCTAGAAAGAGAGACTGGAGCACTCTGAGCTGTTTGGCATTGAAGGGGCACAAAGGAGAAGCCACAGACATACAAGTGGTTGAAAGTGTCTCGGGATGAATGACAGATGTGAGGGCAGGTCACAAGGACTGGAGGAGCTCTCTGAGTGTCTGTGTAGCTGCAGTGGTTTCCACCAGCCTTGGAGGCCTGCAGGGCTGGTCTGTGTGCTCCCATGTGTGGTAGCTCCAGGGAGGGTTGGGCATGATGCCCCTCCAGAACCACCCCTGCACCCCAGGGAATGGATATCCCTGTCCAGAGACCTTCAGACCACTGTCCTTCTGTTGGTGCAGGAGGTGTCTTTTTCCAGGTGTTCCTCAGCCAATCTGGGAGAATTATTTTATTTTGAACAACCAGCACCAGGAGATACTGCATAAAACCATTCTGCACCTTTACACTGCTCCTTAACCTAGTTAATCTTACAGATCACAACCTTCTAGATGTCCCCTGCCTCCCCTTTCACCATCCAAATCTCTGAGTAGGAGGTGTATGAACATGAGAGTTTGCCAACTGTGAACCGAGGAAGGGATGAGTTAAAGAAGAGGGGATAGTTCCTCAAACTGAGAACCCAGAGTGGGACTCTTGCATTGTGTTAGAGCTCAAAGAGCAGCCCCAGCTCCAGCTGTATGTGCTGTTCCTGGGGCAGGGCTGTGTCTTGTGCCTGAGAGCTGGAGTTCCCTACTTGGCTCAGCCAAGAAGATTGTAGATGGAGGAAAATTTCTTAAGCAGAGCCAGCACCCCACTGAAATCCTTCAGGAGATGATTATGTCCAGGGTTTGGGTTGGGATACTGTCCCCTGGTTCGTCCCCTCAAGCCAGGACCCTGAGCGCTGCCAGGACTGGGACAGGAGCTGGCCAGTGTCCCAAACTCCAGGTGCCCCAGCTGGGGGCAATGTCCCTGCCACAGGACTCTGGCCATGGCACATCCTCTGTGTTCCCTTGGTGCCCTTTCTGCTTAGATCTCTTTTATTTTTGGTTGGTCACCTGTGACCAGGAGAAACTGCCCCGTGGCTGCTGGACAAGTGAGCAGCCTGTACTTTGGTGTTTGTGAGCACAGCAGATGTAACCCTGAACTCTTCCAGGTGCAGGCTCTCCTTAAAACCAGAACAGCTCGATTTGCAGTTAATCCTTTAATTCAGCTTGGATTGCTGAAGGTGGAATAACCTCTGAGCCACCACATATAACAGGGGATACTCTGTGGTGTCCCTACTGTTATTACCCTCTGAAAGTGTCAACACTCTAGAAAGAGAGAGGCAGCTCAGATTTATCTGTTAGGGGTTAAGCCAGTGTAACCTGCTCCCTTCTCTAGTTTAGTAAGTCCTCTGCCACAGCCAGAGCCTACAAGAGTTCCTAATGGAAATATTATGCTAATGAGAAAAAAGCTGATGGCTCATTTGGTGTAAAGCTCTCCCCTGTGCTCTGAAAATCTGTGCTGGCATCCCTCGTGGTAGACAAGGAAGAACACACAGGTTGGTGGCTCCAACTTCCCCGAGCCTGCTGTCATTACACAAGGCTGATGACCTTGACCAAAGGCTCGGTCCTTTTTCGGGGATTTCCCACCTCAGAGAATGTGCAAAAGGAACAAAAATATTGCTCGTAACAGGATCTCCACACAGCTCTTCCTGCTGTTTGTTCATGTTGTGTCTCCATGGCATGTTTATGAGGGTGGCGTTGATGTCAGCTTGGGGCTGTGGGACTCCTATGAGAGCCAGGACTCAGTAAAAATGTTTGGTTTGATGGAAAAATCTTACTGCTGCATACAAGAAACCACTGCCCAGGGTAAAGTGGGATGGAAATTGATTGAGGTATGGAATCAAAGCCCTGCAAAGAGCTGGGGTCTTGTTTCCCATTCCTTGGTTTAACCAGGGGAGAGCTTTGTGTTCTTGCCTGCGTGCCAGTGTACCACAAGGGCTGATTGCTCCCAAAGGAATGGGGACCCCAGCATGATCCCTGTCCCCCACAGTCTCCATCCAAAGTGATCAGGATGGGCCCTGGATAGCAGCTGGACTCAGCCCAGAGTCCAGATCTCCTGGGATCTGTTGGTGATGAAGAAGGTCTGAGCCTGGGATCAGATCTGGGGACAGTGGCAGGGTTGGAGATGCCCTGGGGACCACCAGGTAGGTCCAAGGTCTGGCTGAGGAGTCTGCCTGTGTGTTGGGGTCAGGATCAAGAGGGCCATGGCCAGGCAGGGGCAGAGCTGAGGTGGAGCTGGGGACCAGCACTTCTCCAGCATTGCTCAGGCAGGGAATGATCAGCTGAGCATGAACAGACTCCTGGAAGCTTTTAGTGGAGGTCCCCATGAGGCTGGAAAGGAGGGAGGATGGGGTTGTAGGAGCAGGTGATGCCTGAGGTAAGGGATATCTCAGTGTTTCTCCAAGGCTTGTTCCCTCTCTCTGCCCCCAGCACATGGCCCTGGCACTCTCTGGCTGTGGTGTGTGTCCAGGTTCCACCTGGCAGAGGCGTGGCAGTGGCAGGAGGAAGATGTTGGTGGCCAGAGATGTGCAGGTGGAAGGGCAGAACCTCTGGTGAAGGGGGGAGCAACAGATCTCAGATCAGGTCCTATGGACCATGGTCCTGTAGCCATGCTGAGACCCTCAGTCCCTGGCAGGGAGCAGACTCCCCAGAAGGAGTTCATTTCCCTTTGCCACTGCAATTAAATGGAATTGCAATGGAATGAAGGAATTTCTCCCCATACCTTGCCTAGAACATAACTGATCTTTACTGATCAATCTCCATTGTACAACAACAACAGTCCTTGTTGTCTAGAGAGGTTCTGGACCTCCCATCTCTGGAAGTGGCCAAAGCCAGGTTGGACAGGGCTTGGAGCAACCTGGGACACTGGAAGCAGTCCCTGTCAATGGCAGGAGGGCTGGATTAGATGAGCTTTGGGGTCCCTTCCAACCCCAGCCATTCTGGGATTTTATGATTACACCTACAGCATGCAGCCATGTCCCTCCACCTTATGCAATTTTTAACAAAGCATCTGAAGCAAGAATTTTTCTGGTTCCTTCCTTATTCTTGCAACAGTTTTCAGGAGCTGTTAGAGCCATGTCACACTCCAACTGGCCTTTGCCATCACATTCCCCATTGCCACAGCACCCACATGAACAGAGGGTGGGGACAAGGACCATTGGATGATGCTGGGGGGCTCTGGGAGGGCTCTGCTGCATCCTGATGTCCACCCCAGCCCAGAGCTCCCTCACTGAGACCAGCCCCAGCTGGTCACAGCCAGACCTGTGTCCTGAAGCTCCCTCATCTCTGTCTATGTTTTCTGCTCCTTTATCCCTGCAGCTGGAAATGCAATGAGGATTAAAATGCCACGGGAGTCTAAAAGCCCTCAGGAGGGGGTTTGAAATCTGCTCAGCTGGGTCTTTTGCTCCCCCCTCTCTTCTCCTTCCAGAACTCTTAACAGTCCCAAGACTTTTATTATTTTCCACATTGCAAAACAGTAATTACTGGAAAGGAGGAGGTTGTTTGAGAGCCAGGGTCCAGCAGTGCCTCGAGGCTGTGCCAGCCCCGGGTGGCCCGGGGGTGAGGATGGGAGGAGCCATTCCCCTTGGATTTTATCTTGATGAGAACATCTTGACCAGAGAGAAGGAAACAAACTCCTCTGACACTTAGGAGTGAGAGGAGGCACCAGAAGGTCAAGCCTGCTCGTGAGCTCCTCAGTGATCCGTGGGCAGGGCAGGTGTTTCACTGGTGGTGTGGTGGTCACCAGCACTGGGCTGGCAGGAGGAGATGCCCTCCCAGGTCCTGGGGCCAGTATTTGCTCACTGGTGTCATACTCAGCTCTTGACCTCTAAAGGGTGAGATGTTTGCATGGCTCGTGACAGATCTGTCTTTGAAAATCTCAAGAGCAGGAGGGAAATTATTTTAACAAGAGTTCAAAGGGTCTCCAATAAAGACTAAGCCTTGCTGTTATTCTAAAGTGTTGTTTCCATTAATTCCCTTTTAATGCTGCTTTAAAATTACAGAGTGGAAGGGAATGTTGGCCAACAGATTTTTGGTGGTTTCAAAACAACCCCTATTAATCAGCAGGGAATTAAAATGACTGTAAGAGTGTTTAAATTGGAAAGTGGCTTCAACCAGGACACATGTTGCAGTGTGTAGCTGTGGTGACAGATTAAAAATTAGCTATTGTGAAGCTTCCCACATGGACAGGGGCTTAGAATTAATGATTACCATAAATTAACTAACTGGAAAGGGGTTGAACAGCAAGTGGTGGAGTTCAGCTTGACCCACTGGTGAGCTGAGCCTTTTCCCGTTCATTTAATGCCCAAATCTCATTTTTGGCCAGAGCAGCCCTTGGGTGCAGCTCTGGGTGGCTGTGCCAGCCCAGCTGGGCTGCCTGGCCACTGTGGAGGATGGGAAGAGGTTCAATCCCTGCTCCCTGGGTCAGATCTAGCAGAGAGAGCTGCTCCAGCAGATGGACAATGCTGCAGCCCCAGGGTTGGTACTGCTGGCACTGCTCAGGGAAGCTGCTTCCCCAGCCCTTTGCCTTCTTCTTTGTGTCCTTTTGGCTGCCAGCCTCTCCTGCCTGCTCTGCCTGTAGCTCCATGCCCACAGCAAAGTCAATTGCAAATTTGGTCCAGCAAAATTCCCAGCATCACTCTGCAGCAGGCTCAGAGCTGCTCCCCTGGCTGCACCTGCCAGGACCTGCTTCAGTGATGTGCCCCTGCTCCCTTTTGGTGGTGGAGTAGCAGTGCCTCACCCCCAGGTTCATCTTGTGCCCCTCCACTCTTCCTCCCCTCTCACTACAAGGTCATCTCTGTCCCCATCCCTGTGTCCTGGGCTCTGCCACTGCAGGAGAACATCCCTGGATGTGTGCACAGTATCTCACAAGAGCCACAGCTCCCTCCTCCTGGAGGTAAGCCACTTTTCCTCCTGTTCCCAGCCAGCCACATGTCTGGGATGGTCCAGCATCTCGTTGTGGGGACATGTCCCTGTGGAAACTGCCTGGCATGTCCCAGGGAGCTGGACACAGCCACTTTGTGGACGGAGGAGTTGTGCAACTGCCTGGTGCGTGCCCTGGCGTGGGACCTGGGGGCCTGCAGGAGAGGAGCAGAGGGTGCTGTGGCCACACAGGGCAGCTGCCACTCCTGCCATTTATCTCTCAGATAGCAATATTTACTCATTTGTTCCCACAGATCTTTGGAAAATATACAGGAGGCAAGGCTGAGTGTTATCAGGCTCCAGCTGCTGTCTTTGCAAGAGTGTCTTCAGCAGGAATTCACCACCTTCCCTTCCAAAATCCTTTCAGGAACACCACAGCTCCTGGTGTTGCACAGAGTTGCTGGTAATCCTGTTAACCTTTGGGTTAATTAAGCAAACAGAGACCCTTCATTAGGAGGAATGGCACTAATTGCATGTCTGAGAGGGTGAGTTTTGCGTGGACCGCTGGCTGGTGGAGCAGGAGCCACTGCTGACTTCAGCAAGGGGGCTGGGGAGTTAATGGGGGCCAGCTTGGGAAAGGAGGTCAGGAAAACCTGTTTCCTCAGCACTGCTGGGCCAGCTGGTGTTTGCTGGAGAGGGGGATGTGCACAGGAGGATGTGGGGCAGTGGCACCGTCCTGCAGAACTCCCATGAGGAGGGGAGCACGGAGGGTCGAGCTGCTGTACCTGGCTGTTGAGCTGCCATTAATTTCCAACCTAAAAATGCAAATCTGTATTGGTATGACTTGGTAAGCAGCTCTGGACAAGAAGCCTCAGTCTGCAGCTGAGCTTAGCACTCCAAGCTGGGAAGAGCAGCTTAAAATCGACAGAGAGCTCTTTGTTTGCTGTGTGCGGTTTAGAAATTAGGCAATACTTAGGAGCAAATATTGGTTCAAACAACACCAGCTCCAACTCTCCAGTGGCCAGTTTGGCTCATCCCAGGTAGAAAACAACATTTTGCAACACAGTCAAAACCTGATACCGAATATTTCTCCTAACCAGCAGGGAAACGGGTTTGTGGCATTTCCTTAAAAATAAACTAAGCACAGTGACTCTGCAGTTGGAGCATGGCCCCAAAATTGACACATGGGTCCAAACACGGTCTGCAAGCCTGTTTCTGGAAAGCCAGCCACAGCTCTCCAGGGATCTGTCAGGCCTTGGGAGCCATGGGGAATGCCAAGCTGGTCCCAGTCCATTGCCAGCCAAGGCCATGCTCTCAGAGCTGGCACTCCCACAGTGGCTTACAGCCCCATGCTGACCTGGGCTCCAGGGCAGGAGAGACTTCCTCTTCCAGGAGACACTTGGCATCAGGCAACAGGGCTGGGATTTCCCCCAGGTTCTTACACAAGTGAGCTAAACCAGTTCTGCAGAAGCCCCCTGACTTCTCCCTGCTCTTCCTGGGTACCTGAACATTGAATCCCAAAATGATTTGGGTTTGAAATAACTGTTAAAGACCATCCTGTTCCACCCCCTGCCATGGGCAGGGACACCTTCCACCACACCAGTTTGCTCCAAGCCCCTTCCAATTTGGCCTTCAACACTTCCAAGGATCCAGGGGCAGCCACAGCTTCTCTGGGCACCCTGTGCCAGGCCTAACCACCCTCACAGGAAACAATTCCTTCCCAATATCCCATCAAACCCTGCCCTCTGGCAGTGGGAAGCCATTCCCCCTTGCCTTATCACTTCATGCCCTTGTTCAAAGTCCCTCTCCACTTTTCTTGGAGTTCTTAAGGCACTAGAAGGGACTTTAAGGTCTCCCCAGAGCCTTCTCTGTTCCTGCTGCTCACACTGCTTTGGATGTGGCCCAGCAGACACTTGGCTGCCATTGCACAGTGCAGCTTACATCCAATTTATCACCATCCAAATCTTCCTCCACAGGGATGCTCCCCAAGCATTCACAACCCAGAGTCACCATCTCCCATCTCTCAAGATAGGCACCTTTGCCACTTAAATGCCCATCTCAACTTCTGTCCCACCCAGGCTATTGACAGATGATCTGGGAAAATGTGTTCCTGCTCTTCCTGCCTTCACCTGCCTCCACAGGCAGGTCCAGGACAGGACAAGAACCTGACCCCAGCTTTTGTGGTTGACCATGCTGCCATCCTTGTCTTGGGCATGCTCCAGCCTTCTCCAAGCCACAAACTGGAAATTCCTATTTCCTGAGGGAAACAATTCTGGAGAAGCTGTGACTCCTGGTGAGTGTATATTTTGCCCTCTTCCTTCAGCACACCTCACCTCGAGGTTCAGTAGATTCCCCTTGGGTTTTTTCTTCCATTTTCAGGCATTTTCTCCTTAGTCACTCATGGTGAGCTGGGTTTTCATCACAACTGCCAGCCTGGTGGCTCCTGAGAACACCAACCTTAGCTCCAAAGGCTTCCACAGTTATCTGGGAGCAGCTCTGTGAAATTAGATGCTCCAACATGTTGAGTGAGATACCTTTGTGGTGCCTTGATCACAGCTTTCCCTATTTCCCTCTTTTTTTGGTGTTTTTCAGAGGCCCAAACACAGCCAGAGCTCAGTTACAGCCCTGTTCAGCTGTGGGATGAGCTGTGCTGTGGGCAGCAGCCAGCTCTGTGGCAAAGCCAAGCCTTCTCCCACACAGCCCTGCCAGCTCTAACTTTATCCCAAAGTCCTTTGGATAAAGGACAAACCTTTCCTGTCCTTTCCTTAGGACACAACTAAAACTCCAGTGCAGCCTCATCTCAACCACAAACCACAGGGCACACGCATGACCTTGCAGTAATGAGGGAGATGTGAAAATAAACAATATTACTTTACCTTCTCTTGGCATTGTTCTTTCCCCGGGGTTCAGCTGTGTTTATACATCACCAGTGATCCGTGGTTGGGCAGAGGGTGTGTTAATTTGTGTTTCTTCATCATTCATGTAATTTTTAGCAGCAGCATCCTCTTTTGGAAAACACAACGGCCGGTGTTGCAACGCAACGGACTCGAGATGTGTGACAATAATTCAGGTCATTCCATGAAGATGTGCACTGCAGAGGGGTGAATGTTTCTGGGTAACTGGGACAAAGTCTGAGGGGCACTGACTTAGCTCTGTCCTTTCTGGTAAAGCTGCTCCTGCTCACATGAGCCAGAGCACGGAGCTCTTGCCTTGAAGGGCCACAAGAATTTTCAGCATTACTAAAAATTGGCCTTTGCTGCTCAGTCTCAGCTGAGTCAGCCAGACATGGCCACTTGGGAATGGGACCAACCATGCACCCAGGCAGCCAGGTATGAGTCAGACAGGACCTGTAGAGAGAGGTGAGTGTACTTAGCAAGAGGCAGGATTCACCATATTACTAAATATGTATTTTCTAATACAAAATTTGGCAAAGCAGATGTCTGATGGATGTTCAGGGGAGGAAATTGATTGCATCACGCAGTTCATCCCTCCTGGACTCCAAAACAAATGGCATTTTGCAGCTGGAGGCTACCCAGGACACTTTCCTTTTCCTTCCAAGGCATCCCATGGTGTGGTGGGCTGTACTTCTCAGAAAGAACCACCTTGGAGAGCTGTTGGGTCCTTTGGAGAGCAAGGCCTGAGCCTTCAGCCCCGGTGGCCCAGAGGGCACAGCCCTGGCCTGCTGTGCTTCTGCCATGGGGTCCCTCCAAGGAAAGCTGTGTATTCAAAGAGTTTCTTCTCCACAGGCTTGGCCACAGGAGTCCAAGCTGTTGAAGGAGCATCCACAGGAAGGATGCACACCAGGAGGAGAGTGGAATCATCATGGAGAAAGGTAGGATTTGCTAGCACCAAAAGGAGAAGCACCTCTGCATGGGGCTGGTGATGTTACAGATGACTTGTGGCTGGAGATCTGGAAACACAGGAGGTTGCTGTAGTACAAGAGGTATTGCAATCCAAGCCTCTTCCTTCACCTCTGGATTTACCTTGATGCCAGCTGGGAGGGCAAGGGAAAGAGATGTGAAGTGAACACCACCCATCCCATCAGCACATCACAGCCATGCCCTTGGCAGGCAGAGAAGGCATTGAGATGCAAGCATAATGTGAGAAGGGAGAGAGGAGTTGTCCATGGAAAATGGTCTGGGAACCATGTCCAGAAGGCAAAGATAGTTTGGGCTCTTCCAGAAACTGCTCTGCTGTTATTTGAGTGGATCCTTTATGTTTTCCAAGCTCTCTTCTGCATCTTTCCCCTTCATCTGTCCTGTGGTAAAAGTATCTTTATCTGGGCAGTGCTGTAACTACTTGTGGAGTCAATATGCCCAAGCATTTCCACCAATGTTTAGGTGCTCAGGGGTCTTTGTTGTTTCAGCTGCAACTACAGTTTCTCAATATCTCTGTTAGAAGAGGCATTTTGGAACAAATCAGCAAAAGGTTCTGGAAGAACCATGTGGGACATTTTCCTGCAAGCCCTTGTGCTTCTTCTTCCCATGGATGGGGATGTTGCTAAGGCTGCATGAGTGAGGCAGGGATCAGTGAGACCTGCAGGAAGCTGGGGATGGATTTCAGTCATTTCTACCTGCCTTGGTAGAAAAAGACCTTGTAAGGCCACAGCTTGCTGGAGTAAATATGGATGGGATATCTTTTAAAAGGAGGGGCTTGAGGTGCGAGAAAGTCAGTCCTCCTACAGCTGCAGTGTGTTTGGAGACACTCTGGACACAGGAAATTCTTCTCTTCTGGGAAAGCAGGGGGTGAAGGGATGAGAAACAGGAGCCAGCCATGCTGAAGGAAGTGCCACAGACGATGCTGAAATAACCAGTGTGTCCAGGAGTGCCTCTCACTCAGCCACGGGCAGGGTGGGCTCCTGGTGCCACAGCTGAGGTGGCATAGCCTGAGGGCCTCCACCTCCCTGGGTCACTCTGTAGAGTCAAATCCTTGGCCTGGCACTGGGCTCCCACCTGTACTGAAGCCACTCTGGGCACCACCACCACCTGCAGGTCGCTTTGCCCTCAGCCTGCTGGGAGAAAGGACAAGAGCCAACCCAGGTGCTTCCAGTCAGCCTCCAGCTGTGTGCAGAGTGAGGGCTGCAGGGGAAGAAGGACCTGTGCAGGGGATCCAGGAGATCTTCCCTCCAAGGGAGGCTCATGCTCTTGAAGGCAAGCCTGGGAGCTGGACCTCCTGGCTGGGCTTTTTGCCCTCTTCCTTCAGCCCACGCCGCCTTGAGGTTCAGTAAATTCCCCTTTGGTTTTTTTCTTCCATTTTCAGGGCATTTTCTCCTTAGTCACTCAAGGTGAGCTGGGTTTTCATCACAACTGCCAGCCTGGGGACCCCTGGGAACACCAACCTTAGCTCCAAAGGCTTCCACAGCTGCCTGGGAGCACCTTTGTGGAAATAAACTGCTCCAAAGAGTTGGATGAGATACAGCTGTAGCTTCTGTGGGATGGACATGGTGAGTGAATCAGCCCTAGCAGTGGTCCAGGGATGCTGTTCAGGCTCAAGGGCTGGCTGATGTGGTCCAGGGAATTCTCAGTTTGGGAGCATGTCCCAAAGGATGAGGCTGGTCCTGTACCTGGCAGCAAAGATGGGGACATGAAGGCTGGGACAGCACCCCAAGGGCTGCCCTTCATAGACCAAGCCATGCCCTCTGGCCCCAGGGGACAGGCCAGGAGTGACACAATGGGATGGAGAAGCTTTGCAGAGGAAGTGGGAGGAGGCTGACTGCTAATCTCAGCATTTCTTCCCAGCTTCATACCAAAAATTTACCAAAAGTGCAGCGTGATGCCTCCTTCTGTCTGCAGGTCACTTATGGAGCTGTCTGGTCACTGCTGTTGGCTTTTTTTTTTTTTTTGCCAGATCATGTGTAAGACTCATTTACTGCCTTTCAACCCCACTGCCATTGCCAGGAGCACACAAGGGAGCGGGCAGGCACTCGGTGCTGAGAGCCAAGGGGCAACGGGCACCTCAGCAGCAGTTACTGGCAAACACACAAAACTCAGCTCTGGATCCAGCAGGGACTTTCTGAGATTAGTTCTGGGCAAGGCAGGGGGTGGGCAGCACAAAGAAAATCGCCTCTCCTGCCGCGTTTCAGCCCGCAGGAGAATTCAAATGTCACAACTTGGGAATTTTCCATCTGAAGCCCCTTGTAAAATGCAGAGCGCTTTGCTCCCACTCCCGCCTGCGGAAGGGTTCAGTGCCAAAGTGAAAGGCTTCCTAAAAATGGGCTGATCCAGGGAGGGGGGCGATTTAGGAGCTATTGAGAAACAAGGAAGGACAAACAGTGTTAGGTCATTGCTTCTGCAAACACAGCCAAGGCTGTTGCTCTATAAAAGGGGCAGAGAGCGGTTCCAGAGCCATCACAGACTCGGAGGGGACGGTCTGTGACCAAGGCTGCTGCACCCCTCCCACGGCACCCGACCCCTGCTCAAGCATGAAACTCGCACTCTTCACTGTGCTATCCCTTGGGATAGTGGGTAAGTGTCTGCTGAAAGCAAACTTTGGGGGAAGGAAGTCAAAACCTCTGTGTCCCCCAGGCAAGGCTGTTTCAGAGCTGCGGCGTACACCAGAGCAGGCAGCTGCAAAGGAACAGCCAGGACACAAGCAGTGCTTGCTTTGGCAGCCGTGGATCTGTCAAAGAGGATGGTGTTTTGATGTTACTGACAGCTTTGTGGGACGCAGGGAGGGTTGCAGCTGCCCACACTGCCGATGCCCACCCTGCAAGGAGGAGGGATGCTTGGGACAGGCTGCGCGCTCCGGCTGTCACGGGGCGAAGGGAAAAATCATCCTCTGTCCAATGCTGTGCTGGAAGAGGAGCACTGGCTCAGCCAGGAGGGAGAAATTATTGCAAGACATGCCTGTCAAGCTTGTGCATGTGTTTGGTTAAACTTGAGGGCAGTGACAGTAAAATAGAGCTTAAATAATGAAAGATGCTGTGCGCTTCCCACTCTGCTCCTGTGCTGCTCTGTCCTGCCACTGCAGCTGCACTTTGCTCAGGCTCCTGCCTATTTTATGCCAAATTTGTGCTGCTGAAGGGCTGGCCCTGCTTGGAGCAATTCTTTCTTCTTTCTCTGCTCACAGCTCTGGCAGGCAACAGGCAGGTAGCCGTGGCAAGAGACTGCTGGCTGCACCTGGACAGGGAAAGAGGGATCTCCCTCCTGGAGTAGGCACCAGGTCTCTTCTGATCCCCCTTAAAGTGTGGTGGTGATTAATGTCCTCTGTTAGGAAGTGCTCCCTGTGCCTCTGGCATCAGGAAGTCCTTCAGCACCTCTGCTGAATATTAGCATGCAAAGATGTTTTTTTAATGGTTCCTCCTCTTCTTCCCCTGCACAGAAAGAGACAAGAAGTCACCCAAAAGGTCTGTGACAGTGGCCAGGGGACTCAGGCTGCCATTGCCTTCCCAGTGTCACCAGTACAGCTGGGGTGTCTCCCTCAGGATGTCCCCAGCCTCTGCCCCTGGCAGGATGCTTGCCAGCATTAGGTGACCATGGCTTTGTGCAGCCAAGACTTGAAAATTGTATGATGAACTTGGAAAACATATGAAAAAGGAGGTGGTGGCCACTGGAATTGAGGCTAAGGATTCTCCCTGTGGCCAAATTCAGCACCTCCACTGGGAGGCTCAGGAATCAGGTAAAGAGAGGTTATTTCTGAGATGAAGGAGAAAATGGAAATGACCCAGGTTAATCTGGAGGTGTTTGGAGGAAATGTGCCATCGAGGTTTGGAGGGAGAGCGGGGTGCAAGTGGCCTCTTGGTCTGCACAGCCCTGCCCAGAAGGGGCAGAGTGGAGGTGAAGTGACAGCACAGGCTGGCCACATCCTTGAACTGCAAGTTTCCAGCATTCCTGGCTTCAGGTTTCTGGAGGGGACATGAATCTGCATCCACTGGAGGCTTTTGCTTTGTTCTCGTCCCCCAGAGCAGCCATTCAGCTGCCTTTGCTGCTTGGGGCACTCATGGAGGGACAGTGGTGGTGCTGTGGCATCTCTCAGGGGTGCAGTGGAGCAGGTGAGACAGAGGGACAGTTCAATAGATCAGATCATTCAGCTGCCAAGGAGGTGAGGGTGGCAGTGCACTGCACACAGCCTGGCCAGCTCAGAGCCGCTCCCCCTCTGGGGTTATTGGCACAGACACTGCTTCTGTGCTCCAACTTTTCTCTCTGTTTTTGCAAAGGCTTGAGCTTGATTTCTATTGAAGTGTGTGGATTTGTTCTCCTAATCTTGTGGGTTGCTGTGAGTCCAGGCTGCTTGAATCTCAATAGTCCAGGGACAGGAATGATCATCCTAGATGTTTCTGATGGTGCACACATCAGGCAAGAAAGAAAGAAAGAAAGGACCTTCCTGTGTGGCTTGGGAGATCCTGCATGTAGCCATCACCCAAGGCCGTGACCACAGGGAAGCAGTGACCTTGTGCTCACAGGGAACCATTGACCTTGTGCTCACAGAGATGCTGTTCCTCTCCAATCAATGCCTTTCTACCTCTCTGAGACTTTATTTCTGGTTCTTTCTACAGCTCTGTGTTTTGCTGCTCCCCAAAAGCCAAGTGTCAGGTGGTGCACAATTTCCTCAGCAGAGGAGAAAAAATGCAATAGCCTGAAGGACCAGATGCAACAGGAGAACTTTGCTTTCAGCTGCCTGCAGAAAGCATCATACCTCGACTGCATAAAAGCCATTTCGGTGAGTGGGCAGCAAATTCCTCTGCTGGGATGTTTCAGCAGCCTGTCACACCTGGAGATGGAGTTTCCTTTCTGGTTGTTACCTGTGATCCTCCTGTTATACACAAGGATCCAGGAGAGACTCTGGGAAGCGCTTTTCCTGTTCTTTGTTAATTGATGAAATCTCTTTGTTGTTTAGAACAGCGAAGCAGATGCCATTAGCTTGGATGGAGGTCAAGTTTTTGAGGCAGGCCTTGCTCCTTACAAGCTGAAGCCCATTGCTGCAGAGGTCTATGAACACAGTGAAGGTACATTTCCATGCCATTTTTAAAGCCAAATATTGGTAACAAACTGAGAGTGCAGAGGCCATCCCTTCCATGCAGAGTTCCCACTTATTTTGGTTGGGGGTCTAAGATATTGCCCCTGGTTTCCAGGTCCCAGAGGGGAAGGCATGGGGGGGCTGTTCAGCAAAATGTGAATCATCACCCATGGTCACAGGGCCCAGTGCTCCATTTCTTGTCATTTGCTGCAGTGCAGGTCTCTGATCCCATGAGCAGAAATCATGGTCCTCCTGAAACATGGCATAAAAATGGTCCCAGAGATCTGCTTTCAGTGGCCTTGAACTCTGTGGGTAAAACACAGAGCTGGGAGGCACAGATGAGTTCTGTGATTTCCTGTGCAGTCATCAAGATAAGGAAAAAAAAAAATTGGGGAGGCAACAGCATTACTTGTGGTTGGGAGGGACACCCAGTTGAGATCACTAAGACAAGAAATGCAGGCAATCCCCAGGAAAAAAGTGTTCAACCAAATTAGCTGATTGTTTAGAAGTCCAGTGCTCTGTTCCCTGAAACTGGGGGTTTACTAGGATTTGAAATGTCCCTAAGTCCTCTTTTCCCATTGCTCCATTCCTTTTTCCTGCCCTGCAGGCTCCACTACCAGCTACTACGCCGTGGCCGTTGTGAAGAAAGGAACAGGCTTCTCCATAGATGAGCTGCAGGGCAAGACCTCCTGCCACACAGGGCTGGGCAGGTCAGCAGGCTGGGTCATCCCCATTGGGACCCTCATCCACCGTGGGGCCATCGAGTGGGACGGCAAAGACTCGGGCTCCATCGAGCAAGGTGAGCCAATACAGCTGCATAGGATGTGCCTGGGCTTGGCTGGCCCCTGCTGCTTGACCAAAAGGTGCCAGCTATGGTGTTTTCACCCCAGAGGCACCTTTGGCTGGCTGGATGCTGCAGCTGGGCGCATGGAGGCAAGTCCAGGCTTGCAGGAGCTCAGGATTACCTTGGCAGAGAAGCTTTAAGGTGATGGTGAAGGAAAGGAGTTGGTTCTGATGGAGAGTTTGGATCCAGAGCTTTATTCCTGGCCCAGGAATGCAGCAACAGCTCCAACAAAACTCTCAGCCCACGTGGTTGCTGTTCCTTTTAACTCCAGGGAGAGAGGGAGGGAAGGAACACGAGGGACCACCAACCAGATAGGGGGGGAAAATCTCAAGGGACAGAGGACACCTGGATGGCCCAATGTCTCCTCAGGAGTGGGGCATCTTTTGAATTCTGCCAATCACTCAATGCCCTTCTGGAATGCCAGGATTGACAGCAGGGGTCAGGGTATGGAAAGGAGGGATGATTGACACACCTGGCAGGGAATTATCAGGGAGGAACCTGGGGTATCTGAGGCAAACCATGACATCACACCGCAATGTCTGGTGTCACGGTGAAAGGGGTGACACCAAGTGTCAGGGTGGGAGCTCAGCCAGGGCTGGTGTCACAGTGAAAGGGGTGACACCAGGTGTCAGGGTGAGACTGGGGTGGGAGCTCAGCCAGGGCTGGTGTCACCATGAAAGGGGTGACACCAGGTGTCAGGGTGAGACTGGGGTGGGAGCTCAGCCAGGGCTGGTGTCACAGTGAAAGGGGTGACACCAGGTGTCAGGGTGAGACTGGGATGGGAGCTCAGCCAGGGCTGGTGTCACAGTGAAAGAGGTGTTGCCCAATCTTCTGTGGGGGTCCCAAGGTAGCTCACAGGACACTGACATTTCTTGTGGGTCCTCTCCCTTCCCTCTTCTCCTAAAAGTGGATTTTTGACCAACTGTTGTTTGTTTCTCATCCGTAGCTGTGGCCAATTTCTTCTCTGCCAGCTGTGTCCCTGGTGCCACCACTGAAGCCAAACTGTACCGTCAGTGCAAGGGGGATGCCAAGACCAAAATGTCCCGCACGGGACCTTATTCTGGATATTCTGGAGCTTTTCAGTGAGTGACAGTTATTTTTCCTTTGGGAAAACATTCTAGCCTGACATATGCAAGTTTTTGTTGTATCAAGGAGGGCTGAGTTGGAATCATGGGTCCTGAGGAGACTGAATTGTTTCTCTGCCACTACAATTTCTTCCCTTCGAGCATAGCTTTTTTGGGGAAGATCATTGCTCTTATGCCTGAAGTTTATGCCAAAAATAATTTGTTGAAACAGGAGATAGGGAGTCACAATGCCAGTTTTTCTAACTTCTCTTCTGTTCCTCCCACCTGCAGCTGTCTGAAAGATGGCAAAGGAGATGTGGCTTTTGTGAAACACACAACTGTTCAAGGTACACCTGCAAGATCCCTCATTTCTCCTCTTTCTGGCCCCACCTCTCTCTGCCACTCCATCCTGCAATTTGTCTACACTGTGCAGTTTTCATTCCTCTCCAGGCTCAAATGCTTCTTTCATCTTTTGAAAAAAGTTTTGCACATTGTGAACTGACTCATCCTTGTTAATGAGAAATGGGATTATGGTGAATCCACTTTTTCTTCTCTGAGTTCTTCTTTGTAGCTGAAATACCTACTTGGTGCCATATCTCAGAGCCAGCTGTAATGTGAGCAGCTGAGCAGGTCTCCCATCCCTCTGGAAGGGATTTTGGAGGGAATTCAGCCCACAGCAAGAGTTCACTAAGTCTGTGGAGACCAAGGGTGGCCTGGCACACCCAGGACTGCAGTGAGCTCAGTAGAGGGTCACCAAGGTGGTCATGGGGCAGGGATAACTGTCCTGCAAGGAGGTGATCTGTAGGATGGGCTTGATCAGCCTGGGGACCAGATACAAGTGGAATTATTTTCCCCTTGAGGACAGTGAGGTAGTGGGACAGATTGTCCAGGACAGCTGTGCACTCTCCATCATTGAAGGATTTAATGATCTACCTGGAACATCCTGCTCTGTCCCTGCATTCACCAGGGGTCTTCAAAAGTCCCTTCACTCTTGAATTCTCATGTAACCTCTTGATGTCAGTCCTGGGTTTTCTCTGTAGCCTTGACATTAGTCACCTACTGGCCTTCACTGGCCATGTGCAGCTCCTGACCTGCTCAATCCATTTGTATGGGATTTGTAAACCTATTTGTATCCCTTTGTGCAGAAACCCTTGTACTGTTGGGTTAGTTATGGCAGAGGCTCAGGTGATCTCTCTTCCAAAGGCATTGCCTTCATATGCCCAAGATGACCCCATTGCAAGGGGGGTGCCTGCAACCTGTCTTCTGCTAAGAAATTACCCCAGAGCTTCAGCAGAAATAAATTAATTACAAATCTTCCCAAACTCACCTTTCTGTCTGTTTTTATGGTGGTGCAACTCATGGTTCCTCCCCTCCTTTAGAAAATGCCCCAGCAGAGAAGGATGAGTACGAGCTGCTGTGCCTGGATGGCAGCCGCCAGCCCGTGGACAACTACAAGGCCTGTCACTGGGCCAGGGTTCCTGCTCATGCTGTTGTGGCTCGAGATGACAGCAAGGTCAATGACATCTGGAACTTCCTCTCCAAAGCACAGGTACCACCAATCTCTCCTTTCCTTCCTCTAACATCCCCTGGCCTCTGGTTTTGGTCGCTTTCTCCAGCTTTCCAAGAGTTTTGGTGTGGTTGTTTGCTGATTATTTTTTCCCTTGTGGCAGGAAAAATTTGGTGTGGGCACAACCAGCACCTTCCACCTCTTTGGGCCACCTGGCAAGAAGGACCCAGCCCTCAAAGACTTGCTTTTCAAAGACTCTGCAGTACAGCTGAAGCAAATCCCATCACTGATGGATTCTCAGCTCTACCTGGGCTTTGAGTATTACAGTGCTGTCCAGAGCCTCCAGCAAGGTAGGCAGGACATCAAACACCAGTGTCATGTCAGCATGGGCTGTGGGGAACAGTTGGCATTGGCAAATACAGCCACACAAAAACAACATGATTTTTTCAGACACAGACTCTATTATCTGCAAAATATTTTGTTTCAAATCACAGAACCTTCACAAACTTCACTTACATCAATAATAGAATTTGTTGTATCCAAACCCAAATCACCACACAGACAAATATGGAAAATCTACACAAAATCCACATCAGTTATTCAGCTGGTGGTAGAGAATTGGGCATGGTCAAACTGGTGTTTAGAAAAACCATTTCTGGGCTGTAAAAAGAAGGAACATCCCAGGACACCAGGTTCAGACACTTGAGGTAAAGAATGTCCTTGATTTCCATCTAAATTCATCAAGCATTTTGTGATAGCTTTCTGAGAGTCAAACATCCCACAAAGGATCTCTGAAACCCACTTAGAATTCAAAGTACAATTTATACTTCACTTCTCTTAAGTGATATTTATGGAAGGGGGTGAATGGACTTCACATAGCATCAAACCAGATTATTCAAGTGCTGTTCTACAGAAACATAACTAGGTTTCCAGTTCAGTGTGGTCTTAGTCTCATGGCTGTCTGGGCTATGAGGAGTGCAGAAAATGTGGGACATATTTCAGGCAGCAATTTCAATTACTATTATCACACATGTGTTTAGTGGTTGTGTAGTTCTAGCTAACAGAAATCTGCCTGAATGGCTTGTGTTATGCAGCAATTCACCTTTCTGACCTGTAAGTTGATTTTTGAGCCTTCTATAGCTCAAGAATCACTATTTTCTATTCTTGCCAGCCCAGGGCTTAATTAACAAGAACTCCTTGCCCTGAGCAGCAGCAGGTTGGTGTGTATAGGTGGTTTGTGGCCAAGTCCCTCACACCAGGATGTGACCGTGTTCACAGGGGTCCCAGGATGAGGGAAGAGATGAGAATCCTGACTCCATGTTTCAGAAGGCTGATTTATTATTTTATGATATATATTATATGAACAGAAAATTCTATATTAAAACTATACTAAAGGAATAGAAGAAAGGATTTCATCAGAAGGCTAGCAAGGAAAGGAAAGGAATCATAATAAAATCTTGTGACTGCTCACAGCCTTGACACACGTGGCTGTCATTGGTCATCAAGTAAAAACAATTTCACATGCTGGGTAAACAATTCTCCAAATCACATTCCAAAGCAGCAAAACATGGGGAAGCCAAAGCTTCCCAGCTTCTCAGGAGAAAAGATCCTAATGAAAGGGTTTTTCAGGAAATAAGTCAGTGACACCAGGAGGTGGCTGTGCAGGGCTCATCCCTGCTTTCCCTGTTTTCCTTTTGCAGATCGCCTGAGCCCCAGCCGCAGGGACAACAAGATCCAGTGGTGTGCCATTGGCAGGGATGAGAAGAAGAAATGTGATGTCTGGAGTGTGATGAGCAATGGGGATGTGGAGTGTGTTGTGGCAGAGGACACCAAGGAATGCATCACAAAGATCATGGTACAGCTTTTTTCCCCTTTTCTTCTTTTACCATCTGAGCTCTGGAAAGCGCTGGCCTGGGGATGTGCAGCATTTCATTTCTGCACCTTTTCCATTTCAGAAAGGTGAAGCAGATGCCATCAGCTTAGATGGAGGCTTTGTCTACACTGCTGGCATGTGTGGCTTGGTGCCAGTGATGGCAGAGAGCTATGAGGGTAAGCACAGCTCTGTCTCAGGGTCCAGCTGCTGGGGAATGGGCTGGTGCCAAAGTGCTGGTTCTATTCTGGAATCTTACAAAGCAGCTGCAGTGCTGCATCCTGCAGAAATCACAGAATATCCTGGGTTGGAAGGGACCCACTAGGATCATCAATCCAACTCATGGCCCTGCACAGACACCCTGACAATCCCAGCCTGTGCCTGGGAGCATGGTCCAAAGGCTCCTGGAGCTCTGGCAGCTCAGGGGCCATGCCCATTCCCTGGGGAACCTGGGCAGTGTCCCACCACCCCACTCCTCTGGGGTAGGAACCTTTTCCTGATGCCCAACCTAACATACGGTGCTCTGAGGCAACTCTGCCCACTATTGCATGTATTTTCATGAAAGCAGAACAACCATGGATAGTCAGGAACTCTGTTTTAATTAGGATGCCCTGGTCCTTTAGCACCAGCCTTGGTAAAACTGCTTGTTTTAGCTCAGAGGAGCAGCTGGAGGCTCTGCTTTGTTCTGCTGATTCATAAGATATTACTGGAAATGGTCACTTTTACAACAGAGTTTCTCCAGAAATTAGTGAGCTTGTTTCTTCTTTTGGATTTGAGGTGTATTTAACTTAACATCTTCTTCTTCCCTCCCACAGACAATCACTGTGAATCACAAGAAGAACCAGGTAATTCCTGCCAACAGAAGGACAGAAAACAGTCCAGAGGGATATAAGTAGAAAAGTAGATATGAGTCATGAGTGGAGAATAAATGGCCAGTCTCCACCCAAAGAGTGTCCAGTGTAGATATTAGAATTTTGGGAGATAGGTTTAGCAGTTGGAGGGAAAATTAGGGGCTGCAATAAGATCAAGGTGAAACATTTGGTAGTGGCAGAGATTGGTGTGGTCACACTATAACAGTGTCAGGGCTGTGAACAGAGGAAGAGGGGCTGGGCTGCAGCATTAGGAAATTGTTCTTTCTAGAAATGGAAAGGAGAGAGGAGGGGAGGGTTTTGTTCTTTGCTAAGGAGAGAATAAGAAATCAGGAGTGGATACAAAATCCTCATTTGTGCCTTGCCTTCTCATAGGCTTCTCATATACCCAGATATCAGAGCTTTGGAGGGTAGGGAAATGTCAGGGATAATAATTTCCCAGGAGTGTGGTGGAAGTAGATGCATCACATCTACAAACTCTTCCATTGTTGCTGCCTGCCCAAGTACTTAGAAGCACAAAGTAATTCTGTGCTGTTCATAGGCGCCCTTTCCCAAGTGAAGCCAGTGCTCTCTCCTAAGGGATTACAGTGGGATCCTTGGGTCAGGCCTCAATTCTTCTCTGTTTTATCTTCTGAAAGCAACCTACTTTGCTGTGGCTGTTGTGAAGAAGTCTGACAAGGACATCAGCTGGAACAACCTGCAGGGCAAGAAGTCGTGCCACACTGCAGTGGGGAGAACTGCTGGCTGGAACATCCCCATGGGCCTGATCCACAACAGGACAGGCAACTGCAACTTTGGTGAGTCCAGTTTGGAATCCATCTCTTTGAGCTGGGAATCTGTTCACAAAAAATCTTTTACCATCCTTCATGGGGTTTTCATAGTTTCTTGTGCCTCGAAGATTCCCTCTTGGAGGGAGGAAATGGAGATGCTGTTATTTAAGGTTTCACTGAGCAAAATTTTAGGCATTTGGCATCCACTTCAGAGTATGATATGGCACCTCAGCTGCTTTGGGGGTCTTTGCTTTTTTTTCACATCTCTCCCCTTCCTTTTGCAGCAGCCCAAGAGGTGTTCCCAAAAAGGGAATGTGGGCTGCCCCACATGGGCCTGGTGCTTGTGCTTGTACACCAGTGGGGATAAAAGATGAAACTCAAAGGGAGGGGAAGGGCTGAGAACAGGGGACAGAGGCTGATCTTTAAGAAACTTAATCTGACTGCCTAAGACTTCATTGAGAGTTATGGTCCAACATAAATAATTTGGAAACATTATCAATGTTAACAAGCAAGACAAAGTAAGCATATAATTATTAAAAGGAAGTCACTAACTACATGAAGATATTAGTGTTAGTAAGTTTTATTCTTAGTGTCTCTATCCTCCTGCCTTCCTTTTCCATTGTCCCTTCTACCCCAAGAGCTCTGACACTGCTGCCAAATGCACCTCTGCTGACCCATAAAGGCTGTGGAGGCTCGGGCTGGCTCTGTGGGAGCTGGGAATGGTTTGCAAGCAAAACATTCCTCTTTTTATTCCAAGATAGTACCTCTTGCACTTGAGCCTTAGGCCCTGCTTCATCACAGATTCATGGAATGGTTTGGGTGGAAAGGGACCCTAAAGCCCATCCCATTCCACCCCTGCCATGAGCAGGGACACCTTCCACTAGCCCAGGTTGCTCCAAGACCAATCCAGCCTGGTCTTGGACACTCCCAGGGATGCAGGGGCAGCCACAGCTTCTGTGGGCAACAATAACAATAATTATCAACAATAACAATAATTATCAACAATAACAGGACCCAAGTTCCATGGTCAAACCTGGATGCACGTGATGTGCTGCCCACTAAGCCATGCTCCTTCTCCCACCCCATTTCCAGCTCCCCAGTGAGCAAGAATGTGTTATTACAATAAAACCTAACTTCTCAGGGCAGGAAAAGTGAATTTCTCCTATCCCTGCCTCCAGATGAATACTTCAGCCAGGGCTGTGCTCCCGGGTCTCCTCCCAGCTCCCGCCTCTGCCAGCTGTGCAAGGGCTCAGGGGGGGTCCCTCCAGAGAAGTGCGTTGCCAGCAGCCACGAGCAGTACTACGGATACACCGGAGCTTTGCGGTAGGTGCTGGGACAGCCAGGCTGCCTCAGGGCCCTGGGGCTGCTCACAGAGGACAGGCCACAGCTGAAGCACAGCCTCATGTCCACACAAACTCTTTTTCTCCATTACACCACTGAAAGGGCATGTCTCTGTAATTCTATACATGCTTTTTCTTTGCTTTCTGAAAATTTGCATGAGATATCCCCATTCTGTAAAACTCATGTCCTGGTGCTTCCAGGCAAACCTGGAGAGGCACAAGCCCTGCCACAATGGCAGAAGTACTCCTCTCTTAACATAAATAAGGAGTGTAAAGGCTGTGTTTCAGATATATTTAAAATATTTGTGGCAGGGCTTCTAGACCTGGATGTCCTTGGAGATTAATTGTACAGAATAGACTCAAGTCTAAATCAAATCTGTGGGAAAGGGACAGGATTCAAGCATTTACATCACTGGCCTCTTTTTGTACTTCCCAGGTGTCTGGTTGAGCAGGGGGATGTGGCCTTTATCAAGCATTCCATCGTTGAGGAGAACACTGATGGTACGTGCTCAGGGCTGCCTTCCCCATCTGCATGATTGCTTATGTGGTGTTGAGGCTGATGTCCTGCTATGCAAGCACTCTGAATCTTCAAACCCATTCTCTTTATAGGCAAAAATACAGAAAGCTGGGCCAAAGATCTGAAAATGGACCAATTTGAGTTGCTGTGCACTGATGGGCAGCGGGCAAATGTCATGGATTACAGAAGATGCAACCTGGCCAAAGTTCCTACCCACGCTGTGATGGCACGTCCTGAGAAAGCACGCCAAGTCCGTGAGATGCTGGAGAACCAAGAGGTTTGTAGTGCTGAGAGTAGAAGAAATGTTGTGGGGCTGCTCTGATTTTCTCCAAGTCAGTGTGAGGTGGAAGCTTTTACCCCTTGGCCTCCCCCTTCCTCCATCCCTTCCCAAGTGCTCCTTCTCCTCTACCACCTTAGCAAACACACCTTTAGGTAGCAGTGGGATTACAGCTGTTGCTGCTGTCACACTGTACTTGTGTGACATGATTTTATCACCTCCTTTCCTGTCTCTGCTCCTGCTGGGCTGTTTCAGAAACTCCTTTGTGGTGCCTGGTCTGTGCCACAGCTGGGTCAGGCTCAGCCCCAACATCAGGCTCCCTGCACACGCAGAGCTGACCAGAACCAGGCTGGACCATCTCTGTTTCTCCCTGCAAACTTTAATATTGGCTCCACCATCAGGGTCTGGTGAGAGGTCTGGTCTTTTGCTTCTACTCATGGTTAAGTTGCAGGACCTGCTGGCAGCATCTCTGCACACAGGGACATGTTAAAATGAGACAAGAAATGTCCCTCCCAGTGAGCAATCCCTCCTCTAAGCATACAGACAGAAGGTTCAATCCTAAATTTCCAGAGCCTGGCTTGAGGCTTCCCAGACTGATGGTGAAGAACCAGGATGAAGTAGGCCAGCTTTCTATTTCTCTCCTCTTTGTGCCTTTATTTCAGAGGTTGTTTGGACCAAAAGGAACCAGGAGAGATGATTTCAATATGTTTGCATATGAATCCAAGGATCTCCTGTTTAAAGACCGGACAAAGTGCCTGATCAGTCTCCGTGATGGAATCTCGTACAAGGAATTCCTTGGAGATAAATACTATGCTTCACTTGCCAGCCTCAACACCTGCAATCCATCAGGTAACTGGAATATCCCCAGAGGAAGTCCTGAAGTGCAGTTCTTACCTTGCAGGCATGAGCAGTTCCAGAAGAAACTGTGTTTTCAATGCCTTTAAAGGAAGAAAATGTCAATATTCTTTTCTCAAAGTTCATTGGGTGAACTGAGAACAGATTTAAAATCTGCTGCTCTGGCAGCCACGTGAATAAAAGATTTTTCCTTACCTTTAGGAAATAGAGACCTCCCCCCCTAGAGCCAGCAGTGTGGGATTTGTGGTTAAAGCTCTTTTTTTGTGTCACACTGTGGATTTTCCATGGTGTGACACTGTTGGCATGGCGGGGTGTGTGCTGGTGGGATGGGAGTGTTTAAAAGCAGGATCTGAACTTCTCCCTGTCCTTTCCCTTTCCAGATCTTCTCCAGGTGTGCACCTTCCTTGCAGACAAGTAGTGAGATGGGAAGGATCCTCGAGGTGGGGGAGAAAACCTCAAGCCATGACTCCTCTTGTGCCCTCAGCAGCAAACACTGACCCACGGAGGGCCCTCTGCCTTCACTGCTTTCTCTGCCCTCCCTCATCACTCTGAAAGTAGCTCTTTGACACTTTACAATTCTCTGCTGCCAGCACAGCAAAAAATAAAATTTAAAATCTAAAAAGGTGTCCTGAGATTTTTCCAAATGGTCCTTAAGCCCATTCCTTCCTCAATGCCTCTCATTGTAGTGCACTGACAGACACCAGCGTGGCTCTTGTCACTTACTGCTGCCCTTTAGGGAAATTTCTTGCACCATTTGCCGAAGCAAAATGGATTGAATATACCCTGGAGCCTAATTAACAGATGCTTTGTACTCTCTGTGCTTTTGCTTTACACAGATTATCCCATTGTCCCCCTGGCAGGTGAGGGTTCCCCAGCGTGGCTGGGACACAGGAAGAGGGAGAATGTTTGTGTCAGGGAAGAGGAAGGAGGAATAAAACCCACTCCAAACCAAAATAATACAGCGGGAGTAAGATGGGAGGGGTGAACAGAAGCTGGTGTGTCTCAGATCTCAGCTGGCTGAGTCTGAGTTCCTCCCAGCAGGCAGGACATATATTGATGGGGAGAGTCCAATCAATCCCTTTTACTTTCTGGAAAAATCTAGGATTTGCTCAGGAACTTATTTGTTTTAGCAGTCTGTCTGGTTTTGTGCTGCTGACCTGAAAGCAAACTTGTAGCTTGTTTTGCCTGATTCTGAACCACTTTAAAATAAAAAGGCAAGGCAAAAAGGGCTGCTGAAACTCTCTGCTCCAGAGGAACAGCCAGGGTGTCCCAGTCCTGGAGCACCTTGACAGTGCTGCTGTCAAGGCAGGCATGGAGGAGATGCTGAGAGCACAAAGCTCCTGGCTTTGAGGGAATTAATATTTTAATGATTTTTGGATGCATATGCTAAGTGTGGTGAGAAGTCCAGCAGCCTGGCTGAAAATCCCCCTGGATGGCAGAAATGCGGAGTGTGACAGGAAAGGATGAAATGCAATCCCTCAGTTTATGTAGGATGAATACACTGGACAGGTGTTTTTTAAACACATTCTTCAAAATTAACAAAGAAAGAGAATCAGTGCCTCTAACAGGCTGTTTCTACAATTCAGTTAGAGAACTTTCCCCAAAAAAAGCTGCACCATCTGCATTTCATGTCAGCTGTAAGCTCTTGTCCCATAGGTAGAAGGCATTAAAGGATAAAAGGAACCTCACTGGAGGATCACTCAAGCTGGAGGGACCTCTGGGGGTCTGCAGTCCCATCTCCTGCTCAAGGACAGTGTGAAAAATGCCAATCACTTGTTTTTAAAATTTTAAAGGTTTAATAGTAATAAAGCGGCTATAAAAATAGCAATATAATTAGAGTAATAAAAATTTGAACAATTGGGATTAGGACAATACGAGACAATAGAAACAAAGAGTTACGGATGGTCCAGGTACCTCTTTCTGGGCAAAAAAAGCCTGAAAATGGACCCACATTAACAGAGGATTAACCCTTAAAAACAATAACCTGTTGCATATTCATACACCTCATACATGATGCATAAATTCCATTCAAACACAGGATTCTGTCTGGTCAGTGTCAGCTTCTTCCTCTTAATCCTAACGGTGTCTTCAGGGCTGAGCAAGGCGGGAAGAACTCGGTAAGAGAGCAATAAATTCTTTTTCTCTGAAAGATTTAGGTGTCCTGTGGCTGCTACCTCACTGCAAGTCTTAAAAAAAGTATCCTACATAGCATAGTTTCTATTTTAACATTCTGGTATAACATAAAACTATATTTAACACACTACTTAAGAAAATTAATACAGCATAACTTTCTAACACAACACATATAATATTCATTTTAATGTTCGTAAAAAGCCAATCATAAAATACACATTTTTCACACCGTCCCTCTGTGCTTGGACCTGTGAGACACCTCCAGCTCTGGGCCCAGCAATTCAGGAAGGACATGGAGGGGCTGGAGCGTGTCCAGGGCAGGGAACAGAGCTGGGGAAGGGAATGGAGGACCAGAAGAGGCTGAGGGAGCTGGAAAGGGGCTCAGCCTGGAGCAAAGGAGCCTCAGGAGGGACCTTGTGGCTCTGTACAACTCCTGACAGGAGGGGACAGCTGGGGGGTCAGGCTGTGCTCTCAGGGAACAGGGACAGGATGAGAGGGAACAGCGTCAAGTTGTGCCAGGGGAGGTTTAGGTTGGACATCGGAAAATTTCTTTGCAGAATGAGCTGTCCAGTCCTGGCCCATCTACCCGGGATTTAAAATCCTGTGTATGTGGCACTTCGGGGTCAGAGAGCCTTTTGCACCCTAAACCACTCCATGTCTCTGCAGGCTCCTGAGGGGAGAACTACAGCTCCCATCAGCCCCCGCGCCTGCCCTTCCCGCCGTGCGGCGGGGCCGGAGGCGGAAGCGCGGCGTGGCCACGAGTGCGGACCATGGCGGGCGGGCTGGAGCCGCACCTGGCGGCGCTGCGGCGGGAGCTGGGCGGCCCCGCCGTGCTCTCCGTGCTCGTCGCGCTCATCGCCGTCGCCATCACCTTCCGTGAGTTTCGGGAACCTCCCTTTCCCACCGCCCCGCGGGCTGCTGAGGGCGCGGCGGTGCCGGCAGCGGCGGGCTCGGGTGTCCCCTCATCCTCCTCATCCTCCTCATCCTCCTCACCCTCCTCATCCTCGTCTGCTCCTCTCTCCCGCAGTGCTCTGGCGGTTCGTGCAGGGCAGGAAGAGCAGTCGCAAGGCCGTGCTGCTGCTGGGCCTCTGCGACGCGGGGAAGACGCTGCTTTTCGCGAGGGTGAGCGGGGAGCCCCGGTGAAGGAGTTCCCTTTAGTTCGGTTTTTAATCTTTTAATGAAAAGATTGAAAGTTGGGGTTTACAGGGGTAAGGAGGGATGGAGAGCAAGTTTTGTCCACCACGGAGTGTCCAAAGAAATTGCGTTTTGGTTTGAATTTGTCATGGTAAAAGGTTTAGGGATACTTGAATTCACGGCAGTGTGCAGCTCCAATCTCTGGGAGCAGGGACAGCACCCCAGGGAATGGCTGGAGCTGTGCCAGGGGAGCTGAGGGTGGAGATCAGGGAAACATTCTTCCCCAGAGGGTGCTGGGCACTGCCCAGGCTCCCCAGGGAATGGGCACAGCCCCAAGGCTGCCAGAGCTCCAGGAGGGTTTGGACAATGCTGTCATACCCAGGGTGGGATTGTTGGGCTGTCTGTGCAGGGCCAGGAGTTGGGCTGATCATCCTGGTGGGTCCCTTCCAACCCTGGATATTCTGTTACTGTTGAGTCTGAAAAAGAAAGGGGCACAGCCATGGAAACTCTGAAGGATCTGTTAGCACACTCTCTTCCTCTTTATTTAGTGGAGATTCACAATTTAAATATGTATTTATTTTCCCAATGACCATTTATTAATTAACTGGAGAAAGCGACCCCAGGTGTAGTTCCCTGCAGGAACCTGAGATCAGATCTCTGCTGCCCGTTACCCTGTGGGACCATTTGAGTTCCTGAGGAGTCTGAGGGTGGTGCTGGTGCTGGTTTGGGCTGGGGAGCCTCTCAGGCCGTGGTTCTGAGGCTGTGCCTGTTCCCCCAGCTGCTGTCGGGGCGCTACCGGGACACCCAGACCTCCATCACCGACAGCTCTGCAGTCTACAGGCTCAGCCAGGACAAGGTGAGTGCCCTGCCCCTGCCCTTTTCCTGCTCCTCCTCCTAAACCTGGGAATTTCTGTGCTGCTCAGGCCCCAGTTTGAGTGCAGGACAGGATTTTTCCAGGCCATGCATACTGAGAAAGGAATACTGGGATGTGCAATGTATAACTGGGTTCCACAGGCTCTTTTTTCTTTGCTTGTAAAGTAGGGAAACATTTCTGACTGAAAACCACACCTCTGGGGGTTTCACTGTTCTGTTGCATTGGTTTATTTCCTCAGCAGTAATTTCTGTTTCTGCCAAGAAAACCTGGAATTCAAAGTTTTATCATGTTTAAGCAGAGGCTCCAGCTGGACTTTATATGGTCCCAGAAAGGATTTTGTTATTTTTAGGTTCCCAGATCTGGTTGTTTTCAGTTTTTGGCAGTTCTTTCATTTTGGAAATCTCCTGTGCTGGATGTACACGTGGCAGGGAGAGCAGAATGCTGGCAGCAGCTTAACTGCTGGTGAATTGTGAAAGCAGAGGCAGGTTTTGTGGCTTCACCTTCTCAGTCATTCTTAACAACAGTGATAATAAGGAAAAAACTTTGTACAATAATGTGCAGGGTTTTTGAAATTTTTTTTTTCCATTTTTCTGTTTCTTTAATTAAGCAGACAAGTATCTGCAAGGCAGATTGCTTTTTTGATTGTTTTTTTTAACCATGGCCAAGTTTTCCAGTAAAATGCAGGAGCAGTGGGCTGCTGCAGCCTTATCTGGAGAGCAGTGACGTGGCCCTGCTGGGCCCTGCCTTTCCTGGGAAGGAAAACTTCTGCAGCCTTCAGTTAAAAAAGGCTCTTGCAAAGTCATTTTTGTGTTATTCCCAGCAAGGTTGGGTGCATTTAGGGAGGCTTGGTGTGTGTGAGTAGGTGAGGCTGTTGTGCTCTGTGTCAGGGCAGGCGGGGCTGTGCCTCCAGGACACAAATCCAGGGTCGGACTGCTTTTCCCAGTCTGTGCTCACAGTCACCCCCAGATCAGGTGTTGTTAATTCCTCCTTGCCTGTGTTCCAGAGCACCAATGTGACCTTGATTGACCTTCCAGGCCATGAGAGTCTGAGGCTGCAGTTCCTGGAGAGGTTCAAGGCTGCAGCCAGGTAACCTGCAGGGGATCAGCAGGGCAGGAGGAGGGGACAGGTGATCCTTTGGAAAGAGACAAACCAAATGATGGTGCTGGGAATGCTGTGAGCTGGCCTGGTGGTGCCCCTAGAGTCAGAGCTCTGCTGTGGGGGGATGCTGCTGGTTAATTTTTGCTTTGCCTTCATGGGATATCCTGAGTGGGAAGGGGCCCACAGGATCGTGGAGTCCTGACCCTGCACAGGACAATCCCACAATCGCACCATGAATTTCTTACTTGCCTGTGCTTGTGGTGCACCAGGAGGCAAAGCCGCTGCAGCAGGGAGGTCTGGGGGGTGTGGGATATCCTGGGGCAGGGGGATATCCTGGGGGACAGGGGAAGAATTCCTGCTGGAGTTGGAGCCGGCCATGGGATGTATTTCATCCAGCACACGCTGTCAGTCTGCGCTTGGGCTGGCTGAGACCAGATGTGGAGATCTCAGCCCAGGCAGGAATACCTGCAGGGAGAGGTGACTGCAGAGCTCCATCCCCATGCCCTGTCCTTGCCTGTTGCCCCAGAGCCATCGTGTTTGTGGTGGACAGCGTGGCCTTCCAGCGGGAGGTGAAGGACGTGGCAGAGTTCCTGTACCAGGTGCTGGTGGACGGCACCGTGCTCAGGAACGCGCCCGCGCTGCTCATCGCCTGCAACAAGCAAGGTACCCTGGGCTGGGCCTGCAGGGCTCCCTGCTGCACCTGGGGGCTGGCATTGCAGCAAAAGGAGGGCTGGAGTTCAGGTTTAAACCCTGACTACTCAGCAGGAGTGTTAAACTCTCACTTGGGAGAGCTGCAGCTCTTTGGGTGGGTGTAGGTGATGCGGGTGGATTTTGTGTGGCTTTTTGTTTCTGCTGGCTTTGTGCAGAGCTGTTCCTCAGTCTCCATCCAGGCAGCAGGAAATAGGATCAGCTCACACTATCCCTATACACTCAGCGGCTTCAAAGTTACTATGTTCAGCTGCCAGAGTTCCATGTTTTCTCTGGAGTAGCCTGAATTCCCAGCTGCTAAAAAAGACTGATTTTCAGATCCCTACAAATTCTGCAGTGAAAATGTGGGTCCCTGTGTAATAGTGGGATGTTTTGGGGCAGTGTCAGATCTGGGTTTTGTAATTATTTCTTGCCCTAACTCATGGCTCTGTGTGCCACGAGTGGAAAGCACAGGACAGGAGGGAGTGCTGGTGCATCAAACCCATCCTCTGAAGTATCTTCCTGCCCAGAAAGAAGAAATTAATTCCCTGTGTTGTGCCAGATTGTTAAATTGTTCCCATTCACGCCTGCTATCCCAAATCTCCAGCATCCCTCATCCCACTGCAGGCACAGCTGTCCTTGTCCTGGTAGCTCCAGTGACTGCACAGTGTGAACTGTCCTTACTTTAGGGGGAGGAACAAGGTTCTGAATTCTGACAACCAAAGAGCTGATTTCCTTTTTTTCTCTCCAGATGTCACAATGGCAAAATCAGCAAAACTCATCCAGCAACAGCTGGAGAAAGAGCTGTAAGTATGGAATGGGCCCTCAATCCCTCTTGTCCTTTTTCTCTTACCTCAGTGAGCTCCCTTGAGCTGTATCTGAGTTCCCTGTGGAACTGGGAACAGTCTGTTTGGTCTGGGGCTTGGCAGTGCTGGGTTTGCATTGGACTCCATGGTCTCAGAGGGCTTTTCCAAGCTGAATGATTCCCTGGATCTATAACCCCTTTGGCCAGCAGACGGCAGCAGGGCTGTTTGTGCTGTGCCTCCTCCAGGCTGAACACTCAACCTCCTGCCTTTTAGCACAGGAGTTAGTTGCCACACATTCACATTCTGCAGGAAAATAAGCAATAAATTGCTTGTTCTGATGTTGAGCATTTGCCAACTACCTGTGTGTAGGTGTTGGATTTCTAGGGAGTTGTTGTGCCCTGTTAGGCACTGTTATTCCAGTGCAAATTGGGATAAGGATATCATCATCATCATTATCTGATTTCTGCTGTCCTTTATTACAAAACCAAACCTGAGTGCCCTCCTACTCCCCTGAGCCTCACAGGGCAGTGCTGGGCCTTGTGTCCCTGGTGTAGCTGGCATGCTGCTGCCACCCCAAACATCCCAGTGCAGGTGATTCTCCCCTGGTCCCCAGTTCCTGACCCTTTTCCTTCTCTCCCTGCAGCAATACCCTGCGGGTGACACGCTCTGCAGCCCCCACCAGCCTGGATGGCTCAGCCACAGGGGGCCCTGCCCAGCTGGGGAAGAAGGGCAAGGACTTTGACTTCTCCCAGCTGCCCATGAAGGTGGAGTTTGTGGAGTGCAGTGCTCGAGGCAGCAAGGGAGAGGAGGGAGAGGCTGACTTGGAGGCCCTCCAGAAGTGGCTGGTGAAGGTGGCCTGAACACAGATGGACAGGGCTGGGGGGCTGAAGGGGAAAAGATGGTCTGGAGCACTCGCATCTCACCTTGATGTAAAAAGATGGAACTTCAGCTGGAAGTCAGCACTGTGGTGTCTTCTTCTGCTGCTCATGGGCTTGGGAGAGACCTGACAATTGCTGGTGTGATTCCCTCTGGCTGTCCCTTCATGCTGCAATGTTTTTATCCTCTCCCCTCTTCCCTTGCCCTCCTCTGGGCTGCTGAACCTCTGGGTTTGTTTTTTTTTTCCTTAATCTTTAAGCTTTTTTTTTGGTGGTTGCCAAGCAAATCAGGAAGGAGTGCAGTGGCAGGTGAGTTCTAGAGGCTGGAGTGAGCCTTTTGTTTTCTGCCATGGTTTAGAGCCCTGTTGCCCCTCAGAGCCCTGACCACCTTATGGCTGGGGCTGCTGGGGAGCACTGCACAAGCTCCCTGAGTTGGGCAGGCATTGAGAGAGTACAAAAAGCTGTTCTCCTCTTTGTGTCTGCCTTCCCATTGTTCCAGACTGGTGCAGCCCCATTTCTGTGGGGCAGGAGGAGTGTGAAATGTCCAAACCAACCCTGCTTTACTCCCTGGGCCCAGCTCTGTGCCCATGTCTGCTGATTTCCTCTCTTGATCAGCTCCTGGGAGTTTTTCTTCAGCTGAGGGCTGTTGTGAAAGCTTCACTCTGCTTCTCCTCCCACAGCCAGGAACAGAGTGGCAGAGCTACAGGGGGTCATGGCATGAAGCTGTGAGATGGGCACACTTTCAGACCTGTGCCTGCAGCTGGGACCTGCCAGGCGTTTGCTGTGCAGTCTCCTGCTGCAGGAAGGTCTTGCTTTGTGTGTAATTAATTAGTCAGCACTTATGGCACAGTGAGAGGGAAAGCCAAGGAGCTGCCAGCACGTGGGTGTGCTTCCTCCTTGTGGCAGAGATGCTCAAGGAAGAGGGGAAGGAAATGGGAGATTTTCCCAGCTTGTGTCTCACTGCACATTGCAGAGTCCTAGTGCAGTGACATTTTCTCTTTGTGGCTTCCCCTGTTGTTTTAGGGGAAGGGGCTGGCTCCTGGCAGACCCTTCTGTAGTTTGTAGCCCTCTCTCCCCTGTGATTTGAGTCCTCCTTCATCTGTTATGTTCTTTTCCTTCTCTGGGGCTTTCCCTGCCTCCCTGCAGCATTGCCAGGTGTTGGGAAGAGCAGGAACAGCCCTGAGCAAAGGCCTGTGCCTGTAATGAAGCTGGTCCTTGCATTTCCAGCCTCGGGAGCCATCCATGCAGGGGAGGGTTATATTTACCAAACATGTTACATTCTTCTGTTTCCTGCAGGCAGAGTCCTGTTGGAACGTGTTTGTCATGCTTTGAACTCCTTTAGCTGGAGGTCTTGGGCTGCCTGCTTCAAATCCATAATGCTGAAATGATTTTGGGCAAAAAATTGCTGTTTCCTGATGTGATTGTTCTTGCAGAGATGCAGAAGCCAAGCACCAGCCTCAGCTTAAGGGGGGAGGTACCATGAGGCCATGGTGGGTTTTAAGTTATTATTTTTAAAAAATATATTCCTTAAGTAAATTCTTTTATGCTTAAATGTTTGTTCTCAAGTCTTGCTTCAGTCTCTGTGTTTGCCTTGGCTCTTCCCAGTGGTATCAGATCCACATGGATGGGGCTCAGCACAGTGCTGGGCATCAACCTTCCTACTCTGTGGCCAGCTCTGTGTTGTCAAAAAACTTTATTTTCTGCACACAGAGGGCTTTGGGGTTGGGGTATTTTTTTTGTTTTGTATTTACTTCTTGGACTGAATAATTGAGAAGTTGATCATCACATAGCAAAAAACGCCCACAAATCATAATTAAAAGGCACTTTGGTGGTGTGCACAGGAAAGCTCCAGCCAGCTGTGGTGGCTGTGGTGGCAGAGCAGCACTGCTGTGCCCTGGAGGTGGCTGTGGCACCCTGTGGCTGTGCTGGATGCAGAGGAGATGCCTCAGCTTTCCTGGGCTGGGGAGTGGCTGCACAGCCATGGCTGAGCTGGGGCTGTGCCCAGAGCACAACTCCAGGAGTTTTTTGGGCCTCACTCCATGATTTTTTAAATATTTAAATACTCAGGGCTGGTTTTCCCCAGTGGCTGAGGGAAGAGAGCAGAACTGGAAAGTCTGAGTGTTGTTTTCTTGTTTTTCTTGATTCCCCAGTCAGCTCTGTGCTTTGTTCTTTGCTCTCCTGACCTTGTTCCCAGCCCGTGGCTCTGTCAGCTGGGAGTGCTGCTCCTGAGGCTGCAGCTCAGCAGGGCTGTGTTGGGATGGCTTTGGCAGGACAGTGGGATGTGATGAGCTCAGCCCCTTCTTGCTGCAGCTGCCTGACCCTGGGTGAGGGACCTGCTGTGTTCACACATCCCCAGGCACCGATGCCCTCGCTGTGCTACAGCTCTTTGGGTCAGTGTTTTTTTGCTATGGATTGTACTCTGAATTGTTCCCCTGGACAAGACAGATGTTTTTGGAGGAGAATGAGGAGCACAGTGATAACTGGGATAGCAGAAAACCTGAAAGAGGAGGAGAGATTGCTGAAAAGCAAAAATAACCGTGCCTAGACATCAGCAACCCAAGGGGTGGTTTCTAAGGCTGCCCAGCACAGGTGCTCCAGCTGTGACCTTTCCTGTGCACAGAGCCACCACCCTGGCACCTTTAGGGTGCCAGCAGAAGCTCCTGGCCCCATTTGGGCCACCTTGTGCCCTTTGTGACCAGCCCCTCCTGGGGCTTGTCCTGCTGGGTGTGAAAGAAGGGGAGAAAGTTACAGAAGGTCAGGTGGGTGTTCAGGGTAAATCTGCTAGGTAGAGGTGGAAAAGGAGCAGGGTTAACATGGAGAGAGCTCTTTTTTGTGAGGGCTTTGGTGATCCAGAGCAAATCCAGGGCAGGTCTGCTCTTGTCCTTCCTTTTCCCTCGACTTCCTTCATAAACATGGATGCAGCAGGGCCACAACCACGGGGACAGCAGGTAAGGACAGCAGGGCCTGAGTACATTAAACCCGTAAAACCCCTGAAAAAACACCCCAAACCCACTGTTCCCTACCCAGAACCCACTGCACTGAAAAAATTTCAGGATTTTGAAGTAGCTCAGTGCTTGACCTAAGTAGCTGGACTTGTTAGGCCGTGGGTTGAACTTGATGTGAAGCCTAAGGCTGTGCTGTGTCAGGCAGAGATGGATCAGAAGGAAGCCAGGAGCTGACAATCTGATCAATAATAATAGTAAAGATCATTAATAATAGTTAGAATAGGCAAAGCTGCAGTTAAAATACTACCTTAAAATGCTGGAGTAGTTGTGGTCTGTGTACTGGAACATGGTATGGGGTTCCATCAGAGTGTGGACTAACAGAACCAACCAAAACCCCCCTGAGGGGTGTGAAACAACCCAAAGAGCAATGCAGTGAAGGGTGAGAAGGACCCCAGGCTCTTGCTGTGAGGGAGATGGAATGAAACTTCAATTGCCAGGCATTTCTTCGTTCATGGTCCCTCCTCTCAGCCACCAGCTTGGGCAGCTGAATACCAGGACTGATCTGTGCCAACAAACCCATGGGGATGAGAAGCTCAGGTAAAACCTTGTGCTGTGCCTATCAGGGAGATGTGGGCAGGGCTCCTCAGCTGCCCCGAGCTCTGTGTAACCCCTACCAGCCCTCAACCCCATCTGCCATCATTTTTTCCCCTTTCCCAGCTGCAATGTGCTCAGCATGGCCAGGCTGTGACCTGCAGCATCCCCAGGGCTTGCCTTGCTGCTGGTGGGGAGCCCAAGAGCTCACCACGGTTGGAAAAGTGACCTTTATTTAAAAAATAAAAAGAGCAACAAACCCCAGATGTTCTGCAATAAACCCCTTGTGCTGTCTTGTCCCAACACGTGTGCTGTGTCCCTGCTGGCCTCTGCGGGGACACCAGGCTGGCAGCCACCTCCCCTGCTCCTGTCGCGGCCGGGAATGTCACACCGGAGCGGCACCATGGCCCGCAGCAGGCGCTAATGCGGGTCCGGCTGTTCCAGCCCCCTCTGCCTCCTGCTCCGGCGGGCCGGGGCTGTCCCTGCCCGGGGTGACAGGCTGGGGACCCCGGCAGATGCCGTGCTGGCCCGGAGCATCCCTGGGCTGCGGGAGGAGTCGCTCCCGTGTGGAGTAAAACGAACCCAAACAAGATAAAGTAGTGGCAGCGTGTGATGGGGTGCGAGTCAGTCCTCGGCGGCTACACCAGCCCCGCCGCCTTCTCCTGCACGTTGTACTCCTTGCTCCTCTTCACCTTCCAGCTGATGAGCGCCAGCAGCACGGTGCCCACCACCTTGTAGCCCACCTGCAGCCCCAGGTATCTGCCGGGAGAAGAGCGGGGACATGTCACATCCGCAGCTGGCACTTCCAGCCGGGCCCGGGGAGGGCAGGGCACACACAGCGTACCTGTTTCGGAGGAAATCGTTGTTGTAGTAGGCGCAGAAGCGGCCCGGGGCGCACTGCTGCTGCTGCCAGTAGATGCAGGAGGAGTCGATGAGGGCTCCGAACATGGCCGGGGCCGGCAGCCAGGCTGGCGGGGAGAGAGGATGGAGTCAGCGCTGATCCCGAGGAGGCTCGGTGCCTCCTGCGGCTCCAGCAGCCCCACAGCCTCATTCAGGGATGAGCACTCACCCAGCAGTCTCATCAGCAAGAACTGGACTCCGATGGCGAACGACTTCTCATCCTGGTTCACCACCCTGCAGGGGAGAAGCCACAGGAAGTCTGTTGTAGTGTGTTTTTATACTTTGATATACTTTGTAATAGTTTTGGTTTTGTATCCCCGCATTTTTCCCAAATGGTTTACCCCATTTTGTATCCCCTCCCTTTACCTGTGTAATCCCTTTCCTTTGCTGAGATCATCCCCAAATCCCACCCTGGCTCTCTGTCAATCACTCAGCATCCCATCCCTCCATCTAGAAGCTTCGGTCCAGGATGTCGAGTGATCAGCCAGAGGCCAGGGGTCAGCCCCCCAAGCCTTGCCCCATATGCTTTCCTAAATGTCCATCCCCCAATACCCATCCCTCAGGGTCACTTATTGGTTAGTAAATGTTCTCTACTTTCAGTTTCCACCTCCCTTTAAATGTAACCTTGGCACATCTCCCGGGGCTCTCAGCAGGAGCCTCCTGAAGTGCAGGAGCTCCTTTGGGACTCCTAGAACAAAACTTTGGATTAACCCCTGCTAAGAGTCAGCCCTTTATCAATACCAATGTCTCTGGTGTCTCTTCTGCCGCAAAGGTGACCAGCCTAGGTACCCTCAGTACCCTCAGGGCATGGGAGAGTGTCTCCCTGCTGCCAGCCGTGTCGTGGTTCCTGAGAGGCTCCCAGAGAGACAGAGACAGAGCTGCTGGCCCTGGACTTGGCCAAGACTTGGGCTGGTTGCACATTTATGGCATCCCATTGATCCCAACATGGGGAACCATCACATCGGCTCCCCCCTGGGACTGAGGGCCCCGCACACCACTCACCGTAACACCATCATGTACAGGGGGTTGTGGGACAGGCAGGCGACCAGGGCAGCAAAGGAGATGAGGAATATGGCAGGAAGGAGCATGTGGGAGCAGCTGACTGGACAAGAGCCCGTGTAGGTGGAGAACAGCTCATTCCCATTCAGGGAACAGTTGTGGTAGATCTGTTGGAAGCGTTTGGAACAAAACAGACGTCAGACTCCCAGCTCCAGCAGCAGCCTTCTTGGGATAAATCATCCCACATCCCTGTGCAGGACACCCATAAGAGCACCAGCTCCAGTTTTAAGGCACAGCCATGGTATCCTGTAATGGGATTTGCCACCATCCCTGTTCCTCCAAGCAGGTTCCTGGGCCTTACAGCAATTCTCCAGGGCACCTTCCCAGGGCTCAGCACACCTTGTGGGAAAGGTTCCACCCCCTTGTTGCATTTGTTGGGCTCCTGCAGTATCACTCCACTATTCCCAGCAAGGCTGCTTTGCTACCCACTTGCTTCACTCACCTTTTGCCTGGGGTTGGAGGGGTTGGTGGTGCTGTTGGTGCAGCCAGCGAAGCAGGGGGAGATGTATTCCGTGGTGTTTTTCCAGCACACGGGGTGGAAGATCTGCTTAGAGCACTGACACCCAACCCGTGCCTTAACCTGCTGCTGGGAATTGGGTGTACTGCCAGAAAGGAACGGGGAGAAATTGGTAAAAAGTTAAGAAGTAGGACAGGGGGAATTAAGAAAAAAATAAAAATCCCTTCTACTAGTTGAGCAGTTTTCCTGTTCCTGTTTGGGCTGGGACACTGCCAGCAGCAGCCTGGCCTTCTGCCAGCCCCTGATCCCTGCAGGTACCTCTGGAAGCGTGCAGTGAATGTCACAGGAATTATGTTATGTCTACAAACAAGTACTGACACACTTCTTTTCTCTTTTTTTTTCTAAGCTGGAAATTAATCTCAGCCTGTAGAAATGGACCTGGGCTCCATCCAGAGCTGCACAAACAGATGTGTGAACAGCCACAGCTGGAAACACCACATGGACACAAACTGAAAGTGGGCACGTTCCCAAACAGGCCTGATGGCTGTGGAAGTGAAGAGGACAAACCCAAATCTGCCCTGTCTTCCCTCAGTCCCCCAAGGAGTGCATCTGCTGGAGTCTGAGTCCTGCAGGAATGTGGCACTGGGGAGCTGCCCTTGGGCAGGGTGGGATGGGGCTGCTCCACCCCCTGTGGGAAGATGGCATCAGAAATCTCTTCCTTGCTGGCAGTGCGCTGGGAAATGAGCTCAATGCACTTGACATCAAGCCCTGCTCGTACACAAATGTCATTTTTATCTTAGGAAGTCATGGTAAGAGCCAAAAATATCCACTGAGGTGAGGAGAAAGACAATGTCCAGCTGGAACACTGGGAGCGTGCGAAGCGATGTGGACACGATGTTACTAATTTTCCCCTAAAAATCCAGAGTGAAAAATTACACCCTGCTTTTTTGGCCTAGAAAATCATGGATAAACACCCTCCCAAGCTCTCTGGGCTCCGGAGCACCCAGATCTCCTCTCCATGCAGTGGGGATCAAGGAGCAAGAAGCATCGTGGTGATGTCTTCTTCCTCTCCACCTGCATGCGTCCCTCCCCACGAGTAAGAGCTGGAGAAAGGAGGATCTGGGAGCAGCCCCTGCATTACCTGGGGTGGTAGATGCCCTCGATGTGCCCTGTGGAGCAGCCCATGAAGAAGATGGGCAGGCAGATGAGGATGGAGAAGACGAGCACCACGACGGCGAAGCGCGGGATGGCGCGCAGGGAGAAGGAGAAGCGCTTCATGACGATCCCGCCCAGCAGCATCCCCAGCGCTGCTGCCGGCAGGTTCACGGCTCCTGCAGAGGGATGGAGCCTTCAGGGGGGCCCTGCCTGCCCAGATCCCCTCCATGGGCAGGGCACAGCTCTCTGGGCCCCACAGGAGTTGGAGAACACACAGATCCAACTCTTGTCCAAGACAGGCAGTGGGGAACTTCAGGAAAGTCACCAACTACCCCAAAGTGAAACCCTCATCCAAAAATGAACTTTCACTCACTTCTTCTCCAGAATTTAAAAAGCCTGGGAATATGGGCAGTTGGGTCCCTGCTGATGGATATTTTTGCCTCCATCCATGCTCACCTATGAGGAAGTTGGCCTGGGAGGGGGAGGCACCATACTGCTTCTCCAGGAATTTGTTGAGGAAGGTGGCCAGACCCGCAATGACGGAGGAGAAGCTGCACTGAGCCAGCACCAGGAGGATGAAGAGGGGGTTGAGCAGCAGCCTGATGAAGATCTTTGGGAATCCTACAGGGGAAACGTAGGAAAAATGTATTTTAGCTATTTGTACTGGGAGTAAACCTCCACCCTTAGCCTGTTCCCAGTAAGGATGTCTGTGGGATGATGATGTTGATCTGCTGGGGATGTCTGCGGGCATGGGAAAGCAGGAGGGGAGACACCCTAATGTGTCCCAGCAGCTGGCAGCACCAGTGATGGGACATTGTGTCCTCTGGCCCCATCAACAGAGGCAGATGGACCCTGGGAGCAGCTCTGTTTATTTGGTCTCTTATGAGCTTTCTAATTAGCCGAGAGTGGTGGAGAGCCAGCATCCATTAAAGCCCAAATAAAGAAGAGGGAGCTGACAGCTCCAGGATGTGACTGCAGTGGAGGAAGAGGCAAGGAGGGAGGGGCTTTATCTGGGAAGAAATCCTCCTGCAGCTAAAAGAGTCATTAATCTGGTGCCTCAGCAGTGACATCCCTCTCAAGCCTGTTTTGGCTCCACATAAACAGCGTCAGCTGCAGTGGGTGACCTCGTCAAGGAGCTGGTGGCGCCAGCAGCCCCGTGCCCACCCCTGGAGACCTCCCAGAGACCCTTTTCTGGCACACTCCTACCGCTTTAAGGTCCTCAGTGCAAAATTTGAAACAATTGAGGCCCCACAAAGGGAGGCTGTGCCCACCTTCCCCTGGTCCTTTCTCCCTTGTGGTGCTGGAGCTGATCCACACAGAGTGCTGGACTCCCAGCAAACCCCCTTGGTGTGAACCTGCCGGAGTGGGGGTCCCCACCCACCCCCCCACCCACCCCACTTGGCCCAGCACAGCCCAGGATCCCCATCCACCCTCTCCTGGACCCCCCAGGAGTTTACTTTTGATGAATTCCAGCAGGGAGGTGTCCTGGGCAGCTCCTGTCTCCATCTTCCTGAGCATGCCGGCCTCCGTGTTCCGCTCCTGCAGGGAGAGAGGAGCAGCCTGTGCTGACAGGGCTGGCACTGTCCTGGCACAGGGAGGCTCTGCAGGGCCAGGGGCTGTCCCAGGGGCCTGTGACCCCCAGCCAAGCCTGGCAATTACAGCAAAGCCACATCCCATGTGCCCTGAGCATTTCTCCAGGCTGGGAGAGCTGGGAGTGTTCTCCTGGAGAAGAGAAGGCTCTGGGGAGAGCCCTCAGCCTAAAGGGGCTCCAAGAGAATTGGAGAGGGACTTGGGACAAGGGCCTGGAGTGATAGGACAAGGGGGAATGGCTTCACACTGCCATTAGGGTGAGATGGGATATTTGGGGACAAATTCTTGCAGTGGTGAGGCCCTGGCACAGGGTATCCAGAGAAGCTGTGCCTGTCCCATCCCTGGAAGTGTCCAAGGCCAGGTTGGATGGGACTTGGAACAACCAGGCCTAGTGGAAGGTGTCCCTGCCCATGGCAGGATGAGCTTCAAGGTCCTTCCAACTCAAACCATTCCAGGATTCTATAATTAAAGGGGTGAATTATCTCAAAGATCACTGCAGGCCCTGAGCAGAGCAACAAGACAACAGCTTGCTGTTGGGAGGTTTTAAGAGCTTGGAAATCTTTCCTCCCCTGAACCCTGACAAAACACCTCCCCTTTAACTCTGCAAAAAGTCTGAAAATGAACGTTAGAGATAGTTCAGCTCAAATCTGGGGAGCCCTTTAGCCATAACTGTGAAATATTTGGGGTTTGATTTTACCTTTAAAGAATCAATGAGTAAACAATTTCAAAACAGAGCCAAATTATTTTGTAACAAAACTGGCGGGGTTTGGGTTTGAAACCACCAAAATTATACACATGAATTATTTTCCACTTTTTACAATTTGTTTTAATGGGAAAGGGTTGCTGGATTGCCTTCCTCCCTCCCACCGCTCTCCTCTGGGGACAGGTCTTCCCTCCCTGAGCACATCCCTGGCTCTGGAGATGAGGTCTCACCTCTCCTTTCAGCATGCACCGAGGGAAGAAGAAGTAGGGGATGGAGGTGAGCACCAGGCAGCCCGAGGAGATGAGCAGCCCCAGCCACCAGGCTCCGATCCAGCGCTGGTCGCTCGGCGTCAGCTCCACTGTCAGTGCAACACACAGGGACACTGTGAGAGATCGTGGGGTGACAGGGACACAGCTCCGTGGGAATATGGGCTGGTGGAGCATGCAGAGTCACTGTGGGCACAACCCAAGGGTCTCTGCACTGGCATGTAAGAGAAATGGATGGAGGTGGGAGCTCCCTCCAGTGCTGGCAGCGAGACCGGCCCTGGTTGTGTTTGATCTGCGTTTTCCCTGGCTAGGGAAACAACCACTGCCACTCATGCCAGCTGTACCAAGCCTCCCAGGTGAGTGCAGGATGGATTTAGTCAGCATGGGAGCACACTGGTGGCACAGGTTCAGCTCTAACCCCTGAGCCAACCAGTGAGGCAGAGATTATGGGGGCCTGACTCCATCCTCTGCCCGGAGAGCACAGTGGGTTGGACCATGCTGCTGACAGGGCTGCTGAGCCAAGACAGGGACTGGGAAAGGCTGTGCTGCTTTGCTGGAAAAAGTTGCTGTCCCATTGTTCCAGACTGGGTCACTTTCTGCTCACAGGACCGAGGGAAGGCCCTGTGCTGGCAGAAGCTCCCGGTTTCCGAGTGCACCAAACTCTGGGCGCCTTCTCCGGAAAAAGGAGGAGAAGGTGAGAGCCTCTGTGTCTCCAGCACACACATCCTTTGGCTGGGCCAAGGGATGCTCTAGAGAGGTCTGACAGATTGCCTGGCCTGCCTTGGGGACACAGCTGCCCACGGCCAGGATGGAGCCACGGCCAGCTTGGGATGAGAGCTCCGTGCCAGGGTGTGACAGGAGAGGAGCCCACACCCCTGTGGAACAATCAGCCCACTTCCCCAAACAGGAGCACTCCACTCTGGAGCCTGGATGTCATCATGGAGCGACCAGGAGAGGCTGCTAAATCCGTCTGCCGCCGCGGGGAGGGGGCCAAGGCTGTTTGGCATTTCCTGCCCACGTTCATTTATTATTCTTATCAGGCACCGGACAAAAATGTCAGGCAGGCTCTGATCTCTCTAAGGAAACACAGGAAAAGCCACGTTAATGATGGAGCTGGGGTGAATTCTTTAGTGATTAAGTTACCAGAAATAATAAGCACATGCCATGGATAAAGCAAATTGTCCCTGTGGTGGCGTCAGCTCAGCCCCTTGCTCTGCATGTGCTGAGGAGGAGGATGATGAGTACACCCAAGTTCTCTGTGTATCCATAGGGCAGTGCTTGCTCTCTGGTTCTCTTCTCCATCCCTGGATTCCTCAGGTTTCCCTGCTCCTCTCCACCATCACGCCAGGGTTGTGGGACACCTCCTCAGTGTGGTGGCAGCAGGCAGACCCAGCCATGACCTCCAGTGCAGCACCATGGGTTGGCTATTGGAATGTCCCTGCCCTGAGCTCTGCTTCAGTGGTGGTGTCAGGACCACCCGTATCTTATGAGGTGACAGAACCCAGTATGACTTTTCCAGGTCGGGTCTTTCCAGGGCAGTGGGTTTCATGTGTCACAGGGCTGGTGGCTTCTGTCACCTTTCATCTCAGAGTGGCCTTGTGGCCCACAGAGGGTGTTTGGGACCCTCTGTGCTACCCGAGCAACACTCACCAGTGTGAACCCTCCCGATGTCCACGAAGAGCCGCAGCACCACGGAGCCCAGCAGGTATCCAAAGGCAGGGCCAAACACAGCAATGGCAAAGAGGATGGCTGGGAAAAGTGAGCACAGAGAGCCCCTGTGAGCAGGGAATTGTAGTTCCCATGCGGATGTGGCTTCTGTCTTCCCAGGAAATGCAGGAATGGTGGCACAACACACAGAGGGGAGAAAGCACCCTTCATCACAGTGAGAAGGTCCCCACTGCCCTAACACTGAAGGTGGTGTTTGTCTGACAGAACAGAGGGCGCAGGCAGCTGCCTGTGGACAAATTCCCTCTGCTCTACTGCCATCAAGGCTTTGCTGACACAATACAAGTTGTCAGCTACATCATTAATATCCATGATATTCATGAGCCCCAGGGAGCAGCAGGGCACTAACATCCAGGTGATTGAGACCTTCGTGTCCTCTAAGATGCCAAGGGAAAAAACACATACTAATCCTCAGATTAAAGGAAAAATATTTTGGTTCAAATGTCAGGAGAGGTGAAAGATTCTGAGGGCAGAAAGGCCACCAGACCACCCTGGGTGTAGCTGAACCCTCACATTCCAAAATAGATAACCCATGAGGTCAGAATATTTTCCTTTCATTTGTTTGCAATGACAGGATCCAAGTTCCCTCCTTGAGAGAAACTCTTTACACAACTTTCTCAAGATGTTTAAAAGAAGGCAGTGAGCTTGAGCTGCATTGGACATAAAATGAAATGGGACTTGGGGAGATGGAATTTCTGCTACATTGAGGCAACCCTGGAGCCATTCACCCTGACAGACATTCCCATAGCACCTGTATTATTAACAACACACCAGTCCCTCTTTCCTTCCCCTTCAGGTTCCTTTAGTCCTCTTTGTTTTCCTTGCAGATTTGGGAATTCTAAGGGATCAGTGGGACAATTCATTGGACAGTGATCCCTCACTGCAGAGGGGAGACAAGGACGCTGGACCTTGGAGCAACCTGGGATAGTGGAAGGTCCCTGCCCAGGTGAACCTGGATGAGCTTTCAGGTCCCTTCCCACCCAAACCACCCTGGGATTCTGCGAAACAAAATAATGCACAGAAATGTTCCCACTTACCAACATAGAGTGGGGAATTGTTGGAGTCTGCAAAGTCGTCCACGTAGGATATCCCAAAGGGCTGGATGGGCACGGTGCCGATCCCGGCCAGCAGCTGGGCAATGACCATCATGGCCCACACGCTGCTGGCCTCCTTCTCAGGGTCCTTGGTGCTGTTTGAGCACACAAATCTGCTCTCTGCATAGCACAGCTCATCCTGCCCCTGGCTTTTGTTACCTGGAAGGGGGAAAAAATGAGCGTTTCAACACTGGGTACTGTATCCCCTGCCTCCTCCCACACTAAATCCCCAAATAGCAGGAATCTCCCAAAGTCACTGAGTAGGCACAAACTCCTGGATTTTGGATGGATTGCTCATTTTATTCAGCAGTTCTCATCACCCTGTACTTCCTTTGGAGTATTATATGAGGTCAGCAAACAAGCAGACTATGATTTGAATCACACTTTTAAAGAGTTCCATGCCATGGAGTGAGGGTGCTCTGGGTTTGACGAGGGCAGAGCTGACCCATGGCTGGTTTTTGCTGTCTCTGGTCTCTGCTCCCTTGTGGTACCCAGGCAGGAGCAGCGAGTGATGCCCTCTGGGGTCACCTGGCTGCCCTAAGCAGGACACCCTGCCCTGAATCCCTGCTGCCCCCATGGCTCAGGACTGGCCCAGCTCCTTCCAAAACATGGGCCTTTCTTCTTCATACAGCCCAGACACTGGAGGTCTTCACCCCGCTCCATGGAAATTCCAGCCAGGACTGAAGTATCCTCAAGAGGTGTTCACAGACCGAATGTGTTCTTTTCCATCAGGCAGTCCTCATAATGTCAATATCTCTGCCCTGTCCATCTGTTTTTGCAGTCCATCCTCTAATCCTGTTCAGTTTAGCAAAGGTGCTCTGCAAGAATTGTGTTCTGCGCAGAACTTTTGGGTCATTTCCATTCTGCATGGAAAAGTGAGCTGTCATTGTTCACATGAGCTTGTTCCCAAAGCCTTCCCAGTGAAAGCAGCAGCCTTCTTTGGGCTGGATCAGATCAGGATCCTGGGCAGAGCAGAGCATGGGGACAGGGGAGCTTTGCTATCACAGAATTCCAGAATGGTTTGGGTTGGAAAGGACCTTAAACCCATCTCATTCCACCCCCTGCCATGGGCAGGGACACCTCCCACTGTCCCAGGCTGCTCCAAGCCCTGTCCAACCTGGCCTTGGACACTTCAGGGATCCAGGGGCAGCCACAGCTGCTCTGGGCACCCTGTGCCAGGGCCTTGCCGCCCTCACAGAGAAGAATTTCTCCCTAATATTTAATCTAAACCTACTGTCTCAGAGAAACTGTGGCTGCCCCATCCCTGCAAGTGTTCAAAGACAGTCTTGGAGCCACCTGGGACAGTGGAAGGTGTCCCTGCTCATGGCACGGGGTGGAATGAGATGGGTTTAAGGTCCCTTCAAACTCAAGCCATTCCGTGATTCTGTAACAACAGCTGGAATAACACGTGCAGGAGAGGCAGAAGAAACCCCACATGCAATTTTGGCATTCAGAAGGGGTTCCAAAGCTATAATCATGTCACGTTTGACCAGCAACTTCCCACCTTAAGGCTCCGTTTGAATCACGTGTGCCCTGGAAACACCCCCTTGTTTTGGGGCGCAGTCACACATCACCCCTGTGGAGCGGCTGGTGTGGGTGTGTGGGGGCCCAGGCGGTGTCACTCACCCGTGCTGAGGGCAGTGTACTCGTAGGGGCCCGAGAGGAAGTGCGGCAGGGTGACCAGGAAGGCGCCCAGCGCCAGCAGCAGCCCGCCCAGGCCGATGACGCGCGGGCGGTGCACGCGGCTGCCGAAGTAGCTGACGAAGATGATGAGCACCACGTTGCCAATCTGGAACAGGCACAGAGAACGGGGGGGAGTGTGAGAATCCACGCAGAATCACAGAGTGATGGCGCTGGGAGAGACCTCTAAGATCATCGAGTGCCAGAACTCAGCGCATCCCTCTGGGTGTCCAGAGCTGCCAAGGACCCTGCCGGGGGGGCTCAGAGACCCTGGCACGCAGCCCAGAACACCTGTGGGTTTGATTATGACCCCTAGAGCAAGTTACCAGCTTTGCATGAGGACCTGAAAGTCATAGAAGCTAGGATAGTATAATAATAAAATTATCACAGGGTGAAAATGTAGATTTTGGGATTTTTGGAATGGCGGTTTTGGGGACAAGATGGAGGAACTTGGGCATGTCCAGCCTTTCTTCTTCTTCTTCTTCTTCTTGGTCTCAATATTTTGCTGTGATGTTGGCACCTTGGAATTGGTTTAGAATAGAAGTGCACTCTCTAACATAGGTGATAGGTATTGGGAATTAAGTGTAAATATGTTATAGGTAGTTTGTAGTATAAAATGACAACACTGCCCTGGGGGCAGTCACAGTGCCTGTGGCTGCCCTGCTGAGCAGACCTCAGCTGGGCAGAAAGAAAATAAACATTTATAAATAAGAATTTTATAAATAAGAATTAATAAACAACTTCAAGACCGAAAACTGAAGAGCTCTGACTGGTTCTTTGGACACACGGGCTGAAACAGAGACATTCTGCACATCTCAGGCTGCAATTAACAACTAAACTCTGAGAATCGAGTCCAACCTGTGCCCTAACACCTCAACCAGACCATGTCAACAAGTGCCATGTCCAGTCTTTAAACACATCCACAGATGGTGATTCTGCCACCTCCCTGGGAAGAGCATTCCAGTGCTTTATTATTCTTCTTTCACAGAAAGGGGACATCCAGGCCCTATGGCTGTGTCTGGGGGGTGGGCAGGGCTCTCATCAGGAGGGGTTTGGCCCTCACAGGAGCAGGAGCATCCCCACGTGCCCATGTCTCCCCGTGCCACATCCACAGGTCTGTTTAACCCCTCCAAGGATGGGGACTCCACCACTGCCCTGGGCAGCTGTGCCAGGGCTGGGCAGCCCTTTCTGGGAGGAAATTTTCTCTCATACACAAACTAAACCCCCCCTGGCCCAGCTTGAAGTAATTTCCTCTTGTCCTGTCCCTTGTTCCCTGGCAGAAGAGATTGACTGAAGTGGCATAAACTGACAATTCCTCCAAAACCAGCAAGGAATGAAACACATTGCCTCCACTCCTGTGACTCAAACAGACATGAGCTCTGCTACAAAGTCCAGCTCACTGCAAATATTTATGACCCTGGGCATTTGCAACTGCAGACAGCATCAACTAGAAAGGCATGAAACCACACAGCTTGCTCAGGCAAGTGGGTGAACACCACAAAATTCCCATTACAAGGGCTTTAACAGGACAACCTAAACATCATTTTAGCTCTGGCATGTTGAAGCTGTCCCTGCTCATTGCAGGGAGTTGAGCAAGATGGCCTTTAAAGGTCCCTTCCAGCACAAACCACTCCGTGATTCTATGTATGGCTAAGAAAACTCTGTATTTATGTTTGTGTGGGCTCCCTTGTTTGTCTCTCTGTGGGTTTTGTTCTTGGAATTGCTGTAGGCACTAACGCACTAAGATTGTTGTCCTGGACAGGCAGGGCACCTCACACAGTCACAGACAGCAGGAAGTCTCGGTGGGCCCTGAGACATCTTTTTAATCCCAAATGTTCATGCTGGTTGAGGTAAGACTGGGGCATCCGCTTGCCCAGGGATCCAGGAAGATTCCCAGTGTCCAGATTCTTGATGGAGCATCCCCTGTGCTCACCAGGGAGCTCATGGGCAAGTGTGCTGCCACTTGGTGCCAGCAAAAACCTCCCTGCCAGCAGATCTTTTCCTGTCATTTCCCAGGCCTCAAAGAGCTGCTAGGAAGAACAGAATTCCTGGAAACGTGAAGGAGGAAACTTATTCCAAGGGATTTCTTGATAAGAAAGTGTTTGTGAGAAAATCCTCAGCCAGCTCAGCAATATGCCTTAAACTGCCCCAGGGCAGGGTTAGGTGGGATATTGGGAAGGAATTCTTCCCTGTGAGGGTGGGGAGGGCCTGGCAGAGGTTGCCCAGAGAAGCTGTGGCTGCCTTTGGATCCCTGGAAGTGTCCAAGGCAGGGTTAGATGGCGTTTGGAGCCACCTGGGCTAGTGGAAGATGTCCCTGCCCATGGCAGGGGGTGCAATGAGATGGGACGAACTTTAAGATCCTTTTCAACCCAAACCATTCTGGAATTCCATCCAGTGTAAGTCTCCTCTTGTCCAAGGGCCACCCCCACAGGACCCCCCATTCCCCCTGGACGTGGCAGAGCAGAATGAGGTGTGGGGAGGTGTCCCAGGGCACAGCACAGCTGCTGTCCCAGCACACGGAGCCTGAGGAAGCCCTGGCTGTAAGCAGCCCCGTTTTGGGAAGGTGCCCCCCAAATCCTGGCCACCCTTTGGGTGCTGCTGTCCCAGTTACCTCGTGCAAGCTGGAGATGAAGCCTGAGGAGAGGCTGGAGAGCCCGAAGCGCTTCTCGATGGTGGTGAGGCTGCTCTTGAAGTTGGCGCTGTAGAGGAGCTGGGAGAGCTGCAGGAGCCCATGGCACAGCACAAACACCTGTGGGCAGACAGAGAGAGCCACCCCAGTGAGGACCCAGCGGGAATCACAGACTCAGTAAGGCTGGGAAAGACCTCCAAGGCCATCAGGTCTGGCCTTTGACGGGGTACTGCCATGCCAACTAAACCTTATTGAGAAGCGCCACATCTACTTGCTGTTTGGACACTTCCAGGGATGGTGTCCCCACCACTTCCCTGGGCAGCCTGCTCCAATGATTAACCACTCTTTCAGGGAAGAATTTTCCCTGATGTTTGATGTGGGCCTCTCCATGCACCCTTTGAGGCCATGTGAGACCACAGTGCCCTGCTGCTGGTGACCACATCCTGATGAGTGTATTCCAGCTGGCTTTGGCCACTGGCAAATGCACCTCTGGCATGGAGCATCCTGCGATTACTCAGCTGGAAAATCAATTAACTGAACCTGCTCCAAGGGGTGGTGCTAGAAAAAGTTTAAAAAGGGCGTTAAAAGCCCCAGAGGGAGAGGATGAAATATGCACAGCGTATTTCTCACTACTGGAAGATTCCAAAATAGGATTCCAAACCTAGCATCTTCCCTTGAGCTGGGCAGTGAGCCGAGCCAGGAGCCAAGGTGAGCAGAGGCAAGGAAGGCAATACAGAGAGTTTGGGAGCAATCTGGCTGAAATAGCCTGGGTGGGCTGTGAGAGGAGAGCTCTCTCAGCCAGGCATGCAAGAGGCAGCTCACAAGTGCCTTTTGATCTATATTTAGTCAGAACAGTTTTCCTTTATTTTTCTTGGAATGGAACGCATCCATGTGGTGCCAAAAGCATTTCAAAATCAATTTTTGAAAATCCCAACAAACAAAAAAAAAAAAAAAAAAACCAAAAAAAAAAAAAAAAAAAAACCGAAATGGGGGAAGGTCTTTTAATTTAAATTCACAGGAAATCAAATATTTGCTGAATACCGGAAGAGTGTCCCTCAATGATAATGTCGGGAAGTGCAAGATGATGGAATGGGGGATCAAAGGGCTGACAAATTCCTGATGTTCTTGGCCAGAACAGCAGCAGTAGTCCTTATGAGTATTTATCTGAAGGGCGGTAGCACCCAGTAGTCCTGACCCATTAAATGATTAAAAAAAATAATCAAAAAAGACCAGCTTGGAGGATGCAAATTCCATCAGTGGGTGGAGTTGTGTTTAGGGAGCAGGGGATGATGCATGGCCAGCCCCAGCAATTGTAGCAGAATTTGGGTAGAAGATGGGCAAGAAAATGGTTTCTTGGGAGTCTTCTTCTGTGAAGGAAGAGAGATCCAGCCAACAGACCTGGCTGGGAATCTAAAAGCATAAGGGATGGGAGAGACAGAAAAAGAGAAGAGGATGGAGATGAAGGAGAAAATGGAGCCCTGGCAGTGCGAGGGCAGGCTTAAAAAATCCTGGAGACGATGGGGAAGATGAAGGAGAAAGACAAACACCTCAAAATGAGGAAAGAAGGATCACAGGCTGCCATCACAGAGTCCCCAGCCACATCTGGGAGGGGTGAGAGCAGACAGGCTGGCATCAGGCTGGCATCAGGCTGGCATCAGGCTGGCACTGCCATTGCAATGACCAGGAGAGGACAAAGTCCCAAGCTGGGACTTTGCCCCGACAAAAAGCTGCAGAACAGGAATTTGGGGTGTAACGTGGGAAATCCTCCCAGACAGGGCCAAAGTGGAAGTGAAATATCTGCCAGTAAACTCTTGAAGATGAATGACCTCTCCGTCCTCCCACCATCAGCTCCCACACTTGAAATCCCATCCCAGGACAAAACCCTGTGGGTGGAAGCCGGATCCACCACTTCCCCAGGCCTGGCTTGGAATCATCGTTGGGCTGATCTGGAGCAGAGGGGTGAGGATGGCATCTGGGGAGGGGATCTTGTTGCCAGAGAACATCAGTTTGAGTCCATGTGGCTCTGGGCAGGCCCTAGAGAAGGCGCTGGAGCAAGGAAGTGCTGGTTGAACAGCAGCAATCTGGGAGCCCCAGAGCAGCTGGACACAGAGCTCTCCTGCAGCCAGGCGCCAGCCAGGGAAGCAGAGCTGTTTACCAACAGGGAGGGAAGAGGGTGGATCACCAAGGCTGAATTTAGCACAGCAAATGTCAGCCTGACCCCAGGGCAGATGGGAACACAGAGTGTCACGGACAGAGGGGATGCTGGCACGGGGGGGAGACGAGAAGGAGAGGCAGCCTTGGTCCCCAGAATGGTGGGGGTGGCAGGAGATGGGCTGGAGGCATGGAAGGACCATGGGAACCACGGCAGGAGAGGAGAGGGACAAGCCATGGGAGGAAAAGGCAGAGCTGCTCGGAGATGCCCTGAGATGCCTTGGTGATAACCTGGGATGGCCAAAACAGAGCCCTGGATCCCTGGGAACAAGCTGGGGCTGCCTGCCAGGAGGGAAGATGAGGTGGGAGAAATGCAGCTGGAGAGCACCAGCAAAGGGAGAGGAAAGCCTTGGGGTGCGACTGCTTCCCCCTGCCCGTGGGTCCTTCTAACGCAGCTCGTGTCCGCAGGGTGAACCGGAAAGGCGGCAAAGCCTGGATGCTCCAGGGATGTGGGATGTGAGCCCACCCTGAGACCACACAGCAGCCTCAGCCCTGGGATGTGCAGAGCTGGGAATGGGAGGGGAAGGGCAGGGGTGACTTTTCTTCTTGGGAAGAACCTGCCACCCCAAACAGCCAGAGAAAGGCAAAACAACCTTTGCTCCAGGACTTGTGCAGTGGAGTCTGGCTTTCCCAGACACATTTCAAGTGTCTGGAGGTGAGATGAGGATTCTGATGAATTCCCATGAATTCAGCAGACTCAGTTTTAATTATAATAAGGACATCCCAAACCTTGAAGGCTCCAAGTGCAAAAATATGAGAGAGAGCCTTACTTGGAGGGCTCCCCACAAGGAGTCCATGCACCCCCTGAGGCTGGTGGACATGAGGGGCACCATCCTCCTGCCTCTCCCATCCCTGTCTCTCTTCCCACGCCTTCCCATCCCCACACGCTCATCCTGACCACCCACAACCTGCCGGTGCACGGAAACCAGCTCCGTCCCGGCCCTTCCAGCTGCTCCAGATGTGCTGTGCTGCCCCAGGAGGGGAGGGAGCTGCCCTAATCCATCTTCCCCGATGACAAGAAGGGGCTCTTCAGGAGGAGCCGGGCTCGCTGGCGGGAGGTTTGGCTGACGCAAAGGGTGGGAGGCTGAGGAGCTGGGGGCACTCCCGAGCACTGACCCTCCGGAGCAGAGGCTCCCACGGGAGCCTGGAGCATTTCTGGAGCTGCAGGCAAGGAGGGCAGGCAGGCAGGGAGCAGCACAGGAGGGCCAAGGCGAGCACCCACGCGGATGGACCTCCCCAAAATCCCCGCGGTTCTTTCGGAGCAATCCCGGCTCCAGGCTGTTTGCACAAGGCGCTTGACTCCCTTCCAAAAGGAGCTGCAGTCAGAAGGGAAGCAAACTCCTGGGGGACACAGGCTGCTGCCCCCACCCAGCTCGTGGGACCAGCATCTCCCCAAAAGGGCAGAGCTTTTTCCAAAGGAAGAGAAACACACCCCATGGCACAGAAGGGGGAGGACTGGTCCGTCCGTGAGAGCTGGCAAGGATTCAGTCCATCCCAGCCTAGGCTTCCATCTGAGATGTGTCCAACAAATACTCAGGTTTCATTTCATAGAATAGAACCATCTCTGTGGAGCCTTCAGGATCTCCAGGAGCCAGGATAAGGCTCTTCCAGGTGGGAGCCTAACTCTGCTCTGCAGGACCACAGGTTTGGGAGGAACCTGCTACACGTGGCATGGCCATTCCTCCAGCTGGAGGAGTGAGTTAAGGGTTAATTCCTTGCTGTGCTTCCACAGTTCCTGTTCAAATTCATCCCTCACCTCATTTTTCAGTGTCTTCCCCTTGGCAGCCCTGGTTGGAGATAATGAGGGTGGAAAAGACTCCAAGCTGCCTACCTCTGGAGTCTCCCTCCACTTTAATCTCCTGAGCTTGCGAAAGAAAAAAAAGGAAAAGGAGGGGGAATTGTAGGAATTAATAAGAATATCCCCAAAATTTTAATAGGGAGAAGACAGTGTTTATTTTAGAGTAGGGAGATAACTCTTACTACACTGGGAGATCCTCCAGCAGTAGGACAACTGAGGACACCCAGCCCAAAAGAAATATATCAGCTGGATATGGAAAGTGTAGGGTTAGGGTTAAATAGAGTGAGGAAATACATCCCTCCGTGGCATCACTTTCCTATGGGCAGCTGCCTGGATTTGTAGACCAAGAAGCACCATGAAGGATGAAGAAAAGTACAGCATTTCCACAAAGGGAACCAAACACCCTGCACAGAGCCCATCCTTTGGCACAGAACCTCTGAGCCTGGCCCGATGGCAAAATTTGGCTTCCAAGTGTGATTTGTATTGCAAATAATAAAATAATGTATAAAGTAACCTGATCAGGGATTGTCTGAAGTGCGCTGGAATGACGACTGTCTACTGCCAAGCCACACATGTTTTACACACCCAGCTGTCACACGCAAAGACAATATTTGCTCTTTTTGCAACAAACACCCGCACACGGGATTTCCTGGCACTGTATCCCTTCACAAGGCCCGGGTGAGCCCAGCTTTGCCCAGAACGGAGGTTTTTGGCTGTAGAGAATTGCTGAGGCAAACCCTCAGTGTGGGATGCTTCCCAAGAAAATACCCCCCTCAAAATAGGATGCTGGGCATCCCTCAGCCTCTCCTCCCTCTGGCAGGTTGGGTGGTTGGTGTTCCTTCATTCTTTCCTGAAGGTCTCTTTTCATTGTGGGCCATCAGGAGCCACTGAGGGTTTCCCTGGGGCAGGTCCAGGCTGGCAGTGCTGTGCCTGACCCACAAGTGTGTGCAAACACTGCTCCTGCCCGCCCGGCCTCGTGCTCCCTATCAGCGTCACTCCTCTCCCGTCCTGCTCCCATAATCTTATCTACACTGACCACTCCTTGCTTGTGTTTGGGCACCCAACCACCTCGCCCCTCATAAAATTACCTTGCCTCAGGTCTCCTAGACCTTGATCCCACTGAACTTTCCAACCCATCTTTTTCCTCATCCCACTGCTGGTGCTGCTGGTGGAGACCCAGGTGGTTCTTCCCTTCTGGAGCCTGATCCCACCAAAAGCAGATGTGAGCATAGTGTTGGACCATCCAAGCCCAGCACCATCATCACAAATGCTGGAAGACCCTGGTCCTTCTTCTCCTGTCACTGAGGACCCTCCTGGTGTCTTTGCCACAAACACTCATCACAGTGCCCAGAACTGCAAAGTTGCGTTGATTTTCCTGCTTAAATCGATGCCTCTAATCAGCCATCACTTTCTCCTTTCCGTGTTCCCCTCTCCAAACCTACAGCCACGCTGCCTCCAGATCTGTGCCTTGATAAATCTCCTGTTCTGGCTAAACAAAGCCATTAATAATCTTTTCCAACAGGATATGAGAGCACAACTGGTACATCTCCAGGCTTCTAGAACACACTCCTCAGCAAATTCCTTTGGTCCCTTGGAAGGAAGGGACAAAAAACTTGAGCTGCTGCTGGGGGGACCTCAGACCCCAGGGCCAGGCTCCGTTTCCTCTGCAGGAGACATCCAGCCTCCCCAGGGAGGTGAGAGCTCCCTGCTCTGCTCGCTGCTCCCAACACCTTCACCCCAGGATGCTTTCAAGCCTTATCCCGCTCTGAGAGCCCACAGTCTCCTCCTGAAGCTGCTGTCTCCTCTCCTACCCTTCTTCCACTCCCTCCCTCTCCTTGCCCCAGTACAAACCCAATTTAAACCTCTCCTAAGGCTTTTAAATCTCTCTCCAGCTGACATAAGTGAGAATAATTCTCTGTTGTCCTCCTGTTTCCTTTTCCATGCCAGGCATGGAAAGAAAAGCCTCCCCCTGACTGCGCTCACAACACTTTCACGCTGCTCCTCTGTGCTCCCCAGCTTCCAGCTGAAACCAGTCCAGCTCCTCTAAATCAAAAGATATTTATAAAGCTCTCCTGCTTGTCATCTTTCTGGGGATCCCAAAATCAATTAAAATAGCTCAAAACCACGAATGAGACAGTAAAGGCGAAGAAGCCAGAGTAATTGAGGCTCTGTAAACAGAGAATTCCTGTGAAATAATCCTTCTCCAGTGGTTGCCTGGGAGCAGAAAATGGACATAGAATCACAGCCTCATTAAGGCTGGAAAGGACCTCCAAGATCATCAAGCCCAAGATGAGCTTAAATCACACGGCTGGGGCTCAGGACTGGGGGACGCTGGTGGGGTCCCTGGCCATGGGTGGGTATCAAAAGCACTTTCTCCATCTTTCAGGCCTGTTTCAGTCCTTTAGGCTGTGAGGTTCTCGGTGTCCCCAGTGCCACCAGGTGCTGGCGTCCAGCTGAAGGTTGGGCTCGTGCTGCATTTGCTGAGCAGCACAGCTGTGAGTCCCCAAACCCTGGTGCCAGTCAGCACAACCCTGAGAGCTCTGGTGAATGTCCAAGCAGAGGGATCAGAGAAATCATGGGATGTTTTGGGTGGGAAGGGAGCTTGAAGCCCATCCTGTTCCACCCTGCCATGGGCAGGGACACCTTCCACTGTCCCAGGCTGTTCCAAGCCCTGTCCAACCTGGCCTTGGGCACTTCCAGGGACCCAGGAGCAGCCACAGCTTCTTGGACACCCTGTGCAGAACCTCAGCACCCTCACAGTGAAGAATTTCTCCCCAATATCCCACCTGAAAGTCCCACCATCACCCCCATCTCCCCCAGTGCTGTGGGGTAAACGGAATGCTCCAGATTTGCGGCTGAGCTCAGAGCTCAGCAAAACCTCACAGCACCTGCAGGAGTTTTGCGCTGTGCCGTGTCTTTTCCAGGGGGATGAGCAGCGGGCAGAGGGCTCGGCAGCCCCGGAGGCAGAGCGGGGCTGGCTCAGCCGGGGCAGGCTCAGCCCGGCGCTATCAGCAGGGACCGAGCCCGCTCTGTGTCACTGCCCCGGCGCCGCAGACCCACGTGTGACCGGCAGTGACTCCGCAGCCCCACGCGGAGCCGTCACACCGGGCTCCAGAGCAGCTGGAACCGCACCTATCCAACCCACGGCCACACCACATCCACCGGGAATTGCTTCCTCAAGTGCAGCTGCACCGTTCCTGCATCCCCAGGAACCGCACCTATCCGAGCCCACGGCCACATCCCCACAGGGAATTGCTTCCTGAAGTGCAGCTGTGCCGCCCCTGCATCCCCAGGACTCCAACCCCATCCCATGGAATCCCCCAAACTGCCCCTTTCCTCCACCCTTCTCCCTCCCCGGTGCCCATCCCTGGCACCGTTGTGTTCCCACACCTCCAAACATCACTGGCAATGGGTTCAGTTTTCCAGTTCTGGAAAACACCCAGAGAGAGATGGGGTCTGGTGCAAGAGGTGGTGGTCCCTGCCACAGGCATCATGGAGGGGCGAGATGATGGAAAAATTATTTGTTATTTCAGCCCCAGCACTGCAAAAGACACCCTGGATATCATCCCGTCACACGGGCTTTGGGGATTAAATATGAGCTTTAGTGATTAACTCTTCCAAGTCTTAATTGTGTCCTTCCAGGCCTGTTGAAAGTAGGGAATTTTGTGTTGTTGGAAATGCTGTTCCCATCAGAAACTGCAATGCCTGTGTGAGGATGTTGTGTCTGATGGTTCTGGGGAGGGTGATGCCCACAGCTTCCTATAAAATCTGGGGCTGGATGAGGCTTTTTTATAATCCATCATTCATAGCCAAGTGGCTTCTTGTACAAATAACAGCTACAAACCCTTTCAAAGCCAGATGTTGGCCACACCTTGCCCTCTGATGACCATTCGCTCCAAAACTCCCCAAAACTGGAAATTCCCCACAGTGGAAATTCCACTGGGACACTTTGACATCCTACTCATTTTTAGAGGCTGAGGGAACTGACACTGCCCCCAGGCCAATCCTTTCTGACATGAAGCAGTTCTTTTGTTAATGTATATGTGTTTAATGCAAATGTCACGGGACAGGAAGAGTGAATAGGTCAGGAAAGGGTGGGGGATCTTGTTGCCTGTCAATTTATACATTTTTTTTCTTAAAAGCAGGAATATTTCTGTGTGGGATGGGTGTCCTGACTGCCCACCATCCCAGATGGAGCACATCATCCCTCTGATGCCAACGAGCTTGTTTGGGTAGAGCTCAAACTGTTCCTTCGCGTGCCTGCACAGTGCCGCTGCCAGACTGCTGACTCTCTAAACCAGAAACAACCCTAAACTGCAAGTTTTGAAGTAAAAACTTTAAAAAGCAGTTTCAAAGCTTTCCTGCAGGCAATGGTTTTGCTGCCACAAGCAAAGTGACGCTCCCAAGTCACCTGCCCTTGGCCAGATGCCCCTACAAGGTCCCATCCAAGTGCCCTGGGGCATGTGGGGTGCTGAGCACCCAGCCTGGCCCTGGGGCACCCACACCCCACACCCTGCGGCCGCCTGTGGGGTGTACAGATGGAGCAGCGCTTATTTGTTGGGGCTTTTGTTTTTTAATCTGAAAGTTTGACATCCTGCAAGAGGGTTTGGCAATGTTTATTCACTCCAGGCTGTTTTTGCTTGCTGCCAGTTGCCAGAACAGAGCAAGAACTGCAAGAAGGGCTCTGGTTTTGGGTGACTTTACTCACCCCAGCTCAGGGTCGTTACTGCAGCAGCCTGGAGGGCGCTGGGGGCAAATTTTGCACCTCCAGCAGAGCAGAGGACAGATCAGCAGTCCCTTCCAGAGGAACATCAGTGTGGCCCAGGGTAATCTCCAGCTCTTTCTCCTGGAGACCACAGCCAAAAAATGTCATCAAGTCACCTGCTGGAATAGTCCAGGGGTATATAATACCTTCAGGGGTATAGGAGTGGGAGGCACCATCTGGGATCATGCCACCAGCCCCGTGGTACCCTACAGCATCCACAGAGCCCCAGCACAGCCCGGGGGGCAGCACCGTGCTCCGTGCAGGGTGCTGGCAAACAAACCCCAAACCCATCCCGAGCACCACACCTTCTCCACGGCCACATATCCTGAAAACCCAGGGCTGGGAAGAGCTGACACAGCACACAGCAGACACAGAGGTGGGAAAGCACAGCCCGGCACGGAGGGTCCTGCCCGGCGGTGCCCCTGGCACATCCAGGGCACATCCAGGGCATACCCCTGGCACATCCCAGGGCACATCCACGGGCAGCAGCCATTCCCAAAAACTGCACTCGGTGCCCGTGCGAGGAGGTGCTGCCAGGGGAGGATGGAAATCCCCCCTTCCTTCCAGGGACATCCCGGGGACAGGAACCAGCACGGGCAGCAGCCTCGGGGCGCATCCAAACACGGGGCAAAGAGCGGGAGGGGAGGAAAGGCAGGTGAGGGGTGGTGTGAGGGCAGCGGGATGGGACAGGTGGCACAGGCTGGGGTGAGCGGTGTGCCCTCACACCAGCAGCCAGCTCAGGAGCCTGGAGCTCAGGCAGGGACCGGCGCCCAGGTGAGGAACGGGGCAGCCAGCACCGGGAAACCCACCGAGTTTTGTTTCTGTCACTCAAAAGCTCTGCTCATGTAAGTTTTTAAAGCAAGCCCGTGTTATTCTGAAAGAAAGCAGTGCTTTCTCCTCACACCAGGATGTGGTTAATCATTCCCCGAGCAGCAGCACACCGTGTACCAGAGCCGTGGGGAAGCTCACGGAGAGCCGCTCCATGGGGTGAAACACCCACGTGCCGAGCAGGGCATCACTCACAGAGCCCCCCGGGACTGCCCCGGGAGCTGCAATTCAAATTCTGCATCGCCAAACCCCCTTGGTTTCACGGGGGTGCCTGGGGTGGGCTGGGGACAGCTGGGACCCCCCTCCCTCCCCGCCAGCATCCCTGCCCCATCCTTACCTTGATATTGCAGAAAAAACTCCTGGAGCAGGTGCCGGAGCTCTTGGGGATGTCAGCCGGGGGTTTGCCGACCTCGGGGCGGACTCCCATGGCGAGGGCTTCCCGGGAGCCCGGGGTTTGGGGGCTGCTCTGGGCCCGCACGGGCTGAGCCGGATCCCTGCGAGCCCGCGAGTGCGCCCGGCCGCGGCAGCGCCGAGCCCTTATAAACCGGCCCTGGGCGCGATGATGAAACGCTTTCTCCTCCCTCTTTCGCTCTGTGCGCCGAGGGAACTTTAAAGCCGCAGGAAGCGCAGGTGGGGACGCTGCGGAGGGAGGGATGTGACAGCGCTCTGCGCACCCTGGGGACACCCAGCGCCCCGAGCCACCCCTGTGCCAGCCTGCGGGACAAGGAAACAGCGCTGGCAGTGCGAGAAAAACCACCGGGATTTTAATTCAAAGGTCTCCTTTCAGCAGCTGAGATTTGGCTCCCAGGTGGTGGGAGGGGGAAACTGGGTGGTCAGATGGAGAATCCTTCACCGGGCCATGGGGTTTTGGAGGGACAGAAAACCGTCAGAGTTTGTTTTTATAGAAAAAGCTGCGTTGGTGAAGCTCCTGAGCGCTGCCTTTTTTTCACCAGCACCTCTCGGGGCTTTGTTTATGCAGAGCGCTGATTTATTTTGCAAGCTCCTCTCAGGGGGAAACGCGTCAGAAGGAGAAGGGCAGGTTGATCCAGCCGGGGGAGAAACCAGCTCCAGGTGCTCTGTCCGCGTTATCGCTTCCCTCTGTAAGGCAGGTGGGGAGGGCAGGGGGACCCCAGGGGGACACCCGGGCTGTGCTGGGGTGGGTAAATCGATCCCGGCTCCGGGATGGTTTCCCTGGGGGGCTGGCGGGTTTCTGGGTGCTGTGCCACGGACAGAGCCCCCTCAGGGTCACCCCCGGCCCCCTCCGTGGGCGCTCACCACGAGAGGGTGCCTGGAGCCCGTGGGAAGCGAATTCCCGGGCGCTGCCGAGCTCCTTCCCGACCCTCGGGATGGGACCTGCCCAGGGCAGCGCGACAATCAGCGATGCTGAGATAAAGAGAGTTAATTTGAGCTGCCAGCTTCTCAGTTTCTGAAGCCTGTCACGGGGCGGGTGGGTATCACTGGCATTGGGGTGGCAAAAGAAGTATCTTTGTTTTCCAGCTTTCTTTTTCCACTCCCCAGATTTGCCAGATCTGTGCTGTGAAGAGACCCTTTATTCCCCATCAGAGTTAGCCAAGCCCCTTTACCCAACATTCTGCAGCAAGATGTGGAAGTTTCAGGCTCACCAAGAGCAAAGCTCAAGCAAACCAACAAACCAACATCTCTGCTCCTCTCCCATCCTCCCAGGAGCCCAGCGTGCCACTGACCTAATTTTTGAGGCAGTCCCTGACCCGCTCCCTACCCCGTTTATTTTGCAGCAGCTGTGAGGCTCACTCTGTCATAACAACCCCTGACAGAGCAGCTGCTCTGGCCACTGACTCCAGCTTCTCCCTACAAATTTGTCTCCATACAGGAAAACAGAGTGGGGAAGATGCCTGACAAGCCTGAGCCCGGCCTGGCAGCAGGGAAACAGCCCTGCCCTGATGGCCTGTGCCATGGGGGGGATGGTGACCCCAACAAGGGGAATTGGGACCCTCTGCAGCTACCTCTGGGGGCTGGATGCTGCTGCCCCACTGGAATTGTTTAGATTGGAAAAGCCCTCTCAGACCACGGAGTCCAACTGCTCCCCCAGCACTGCCAAGCCCAGCACTAACCCACGTCTCCAAGTGCCTCATCCACACCTCTGTAAATCCCTTCAGGAATGGGGACTCTACCTCTGCTCTGAGAATCCCCTTCCCAATGCCTGACCACCCCTTCTGGGAAGGAATTTTGTGATATCCAATCTAAACTTCCCTTGGGGCAGCCTGAGGCCATTCCTTCTCCTTCTGCCCCTGTTCCATGGGAGCACAGCCCGACCACCCCCAGCTGTCCCCTCCTGTCAGGAGTTGTGCAAAGCCACAAGGTCCCCCCTGAGCCTCCTTTGCTCCAGGCTGAGCCCCTTCCCAGCTCCTTCATGGATGCAGCTCCTTGGTGGGAACTGACCACAGACCCCCTCAGGGGCTGGAGCAGCCTCAGACCTGCTGGGCAGCCCAGGACCATTGTCCTCCCTGGGCCTGGCCACCCCCAGCAAGCCCCTCAGCCATGGGGAGGTGCCCCAGCAGGGCCAGTGTGCTGCAGGGCAGGGAGAAATGCTGCTGGCAAACCATGCTGCCCGTGGATTTCTCAATGTGCAGCTCTTGCAATAGGTGAGGCGAGAAAACAGCTGGTTCGTGCCCAGCCATGAGCCATGGATGGCAGTGGGACACCCCAGGGGCTGCACACCTTGCTGACCATCCTGCTGTGTGCTCCAGGAACAGCTCCCAGCCCATCCTGCTCTGAGCTCCAGGAACAGATCCCAGTTTTTCCCGAGCAGGGAGCGCTGCCCAAGCCACAGCTGATTAAATACCCTACTAACACAATAAAAGCTGACAATCTGAGTTTAAAGCCCAGTCATCTCTGACCATCAGAGAGCACTGGTGACATCTCCCACACTTTTATCACGCTGGAAGAGAAATTCCAGCCCTTGGACACATGTTCATCTCTCCAGCTTTCCTACACCAACACTGCTCTTAAATCGTGGGCTTGAGATTGTGCAACAGGATTTAGCAAAATGAGCTGCATGTGAGAAAATGGGGGTCTCTGGCCTCTCTTTGAGGATTCTCTACTGCATTTCACTCTCTGGGCACAGAGTGGCTCATCCTGAAGATGAGTGCACAGGAGGGAGGTGATTTATGGTGGAGAGCTGGGTTTCGCATTCTTCTCATCATTGCTCAGGGCGATAGGGTTGATGTCAAAGTGCCCGTCAGGAGAGATCCCAGTGGCAGGGTTGGGTTTGTTCCACAGGGTTGGGTTTGTTCCACAGGGCTCCCAGGCCGTGCTTCATGCTCCTCCTGGTGAGGAATCAGGGGAAGGAGAGCCCCTCATGCTGCTGGCTGACACTGACAGGGGATCAGCCCCTCCAGGCCACAGCTCTCCATGTGCCCAGCAGCTCACCCTCCATCCCAGCCCCTTCCCTCATCCAGAACAAGTGGAATGGTTTGTCTCCATGTGGAAAATGCCCACCTTGCACATTTCCAATGGCCAGAGTGAGCCTTCACTGGTGCAGCAGTGCAGGAACCAACACAGGTCCCTGTGTGGGGTGCTCACGTTATTCACAGACCATCAGAGCCCTCTGAAGCCACTTTCCTTCTGCTGGGGAGATGATTGGGTCAAACTGCTTCTACATGAGCAAGGAGAGCACCCTTTAGCCATGTTCCCCTGCTCAGTTTCACTGAGTGTTGGGCTGATCTTTGTTTGAGGACAAGGCTCACGCTGCTTCACCACCCACCTTCAGGCTGGCAGGGACTGAAGCACCTCATTTTTCCTCCATGGTGTCTCCAACCTGTCCTGCTCAATTACTTGTTGGCAGCTGGGCCTTAAAAACACAGAAATCATGGAAAGGATTGGAAGGACCTTAAAACTCATCCAGTTCCACCCCTGCCATGGGCAGGGACATCTCCCGCTGTCCCAGGTTGCTCCAAGCCCTGTCCAGCCTGGCCTTGGACATTTCCAGGGATGGGACAGCCACAGCTTCCCTGAACTTTAAACTTGGAAATTATTTTCTTTAGCTGTTTTGCTGCCTCTAGAAGACCTCAGGGCGCTCTGACAGCTGCCACTGAATGGAAATCAATTTGCTGGGGAAGCAAACACGGAGCCCCTGGGCTCCCAGGAGGTTTCAGAATTGCAAGTACAAACACTGTGGATTTTAGAGCCCCCTCCCTGTCACCAGAGCCAGCCCCTGGGGTGCAGAACAGCAGACCAACCCCACCCATGGAGTCCCCATTTATTCTGCAGGGCTGCTGGGGTGGCACAGGGGGGAACAAGGACTGGAGTGGCATCAGTGGTTCCTGCCAGTGCCCGTGGCTGCGAGTGACAGAGCTGGGGTTGTGCATTTGGAGCAGGAACAGTGCTCAGGGGAGGTGCACAGCTGTGCCTGCAGAACAGGCTAGGCTGGCTCACAGCCCCACTGTCCTGGGCAGGCATTCAGCAGCACCCAGGGGAGGGGACACTGCCGTCCCCAAGCTGGAGAGCCCAGAGGGGGTTTGCTTTGGGGACAAGCGACAGCTGAGCTCCAGAGCAGGAGGTGACACTGCCTGTCCTCCCTCTGAGGCCACCCCAGCCCTGCAGGGCTGCGCCCAGGGCTGGCAGTGAGGGCAGGGAGTGACGGCAGAGCTGCGTGTCACGGTCACACCTGCCCTCCGTGTCACGGTCACACCTGCCCTCCGTGGGGCTGACTAACAAACACCTCAGGCAGCTCACCCCATGTCCAAAGCCAGGCAAGCAAACCTCTTGCAGGGCAGCAGCAGAAGCAAGGTGGGTTCCGGAGGAATAAATGGGAAGGCAGGTTTTGCCAGGCTGTGACTGCAGGGAGGCCGTGATTTTGGCAGGCTGAGACTTTAGGAAGAGCAGGGAGGACAGCAGAAGCTCCTCCACCTTTAAGAGCTAACAGGGGAATGGAAGAAATGCTTCTAAATGAGCTGATGGTGCTTTGTGTCTCTTAAAACAACCGGTTTCTTTTCCTCTGCCTTTTCTGTTTCAAGGAACTCCTGTTTATTCTGAGGGCACTTGAGTTTCACCATCAGTTAAGACTATGCCACGAGGCTCTTCAGTTAAATACTTATAATATTAATATAATTATGAATATTAATATGCATATTAATATTACCAGAGGCTCTTCATTTAAACTGGAGGTGGCCTGAGGGCTGGATTATCTTGGTGGGAGAGCCAACTCTCCATTCCCCACGACACCTTTCCCACCTCTCCTTTCTCCCCACGAGCTTTCAGAGATGCCAGCCCCAAGGTGTCACGTGTGGGGCCCTCAGCTCAGAGAGGAGAAACTCTTCTGGCTGGCTGAAGGAGGGAGATTGGAATTAGGATAATTTATCCCCTGCCCTCCTGTGTTGTGCCATACACGAGGGCAGCTGGAAGGATGGATGATGACGCTCATCCCTCGCTGCCCCGTGGGATTGCTGTGGATTCCAGGGGTCACCCAGCACCCACAGGACCCTCCCAGCCCTCACACCCTCCCGGCACTCTCTGAGCACAGGGTTTCAAGCAGCCAGATGTCTACAGCCAAGCCAGAGCCTTCCCTGCAGGATGTGCTCTGCACAGCAGAACAAAGAGCCAGCCTTTGCCTCGGAGGATTTGCAATCTAAAGCATCAGTATCCTGTAGGAAAAGCAATTAAAGGAGGCAGACAAGGATCTGACACAGCCATTCAAAGCAGGATTGCATTTCCTTGAGATTGCTTCAAGTGATCACGATGAGACAATCTAAATTGCCTCTGCCCACAGCCAATAAACTGCACAGTTGGTAAATATTTCAGGAACAGTACCCCTGAGTGAGGATTCTGCTGCCTGGAAAGGCAGAGTCAAATATTTATGTAAAATTCCCTAACCTCCTCACCTCCATGGATTCACAGCCTGGAGAGACAGAGTCAAATATTTATGTAAAATTCCCTAACCTCCTCACCTCCATGGATTCACAGCCTGGAGAGACAGAGTCAAATATTTATGTAAAATTCCCTAACCTCCTCACCTCCATGGATTCACAGCCTGGAGAGACAGACTTTTCCAGGCTCTCCTCTGCCTCAAAATGGGTTGCAGGGCAAAGCTGGTGCATCCAGCAGCACCAAATCCTGCTGCTGCTTGTAGGAGTGTCCTAAATCCCTGCAGGTCTGCAGAGCTGTGAGGGGTGAGATGTGGGACTGCATCTGTGATGGTGTTTACAGGGGTTCTTGGATGAGGGAAGAGAAGAGGATCTGACTCCATGTTTCAGAAGGCTTGATTTATTATTTTGTGATATATATTACATTAAAACTATACTAAAAGAATAGAGGAAAGGATTTCATCAGAAGGCTAGCTAAGAATAGAAAAAGAAAGAATGACAACAAAGGTTTGTGGCTTGGGCTCTCTGTTCGAGCCAGCTGACTGTGATTGGCCATTAATTAGAAACAACCACATGAGACCAATCACAGATGCACCTGTTGCATGCCACAGCAGCAGATAATAATTTCTTATATTTTGTTCCTGAGGCCTCTTGGCTTCTCAGGAGGAAAAATCCTAAGGAAAGGGTTTTCCATAAAAGATGTCTGTGACACCGCATCAGACCCTGAGCAGCTCCAGGAGGGTCCTGTCCAGAGGGACACCCCACAGCAAGGGGCTCATCCCAGCCCAGGGAAGGAGGTGGTGACATCTCAGCATCCCCTGCTCCCAGCTGGGTGTGAGGAAAAGGCAGAGGGCTCAGGTGTCAGCCTCCTTCGTCCCCTGGGGAGGCCTGGCAGGTGACACAGCTCCGTGCGAGATGTGTCACATCTCTCTGTGAGATGTGTCATTGTGTGACACCCTCTAATTCACCGTGGGTGAGGAGCCTCTGCTCCCTGACACACGAGGCACTGACGTGAGCACAGAGTCCCCACAGACACCCAGGAAGGGCCAGGAGGGTGGGATGGTCTCTGTGGTTTCGGACATGGGACGCCCACTTTGGTCACATCCCACTGGAAACCTTCACTTCTTCCAGGAGCTGATCCTTGCTGGGTGTATCATGGAATCACAGCAGGGTCTGGGTTGGGAGGGACCTTAAACCCACCCAGTGCCACCCCTGCCATGGGCTGGGACACCTCCCACTGCCCCAGGTTGCTCCAAGTCCATTTAACCTGGCCTTGCAGGGACGGGGCAGCCACAGCTTCTACAGCCCTCCAACCTGGAAATTATTTTCTTTAGTTGTTTTGCCTCCTTTAAAAGACCTCAGAGTGCTCTGGCAGCCACCATTGAATGGAAATTACTCTAAAAAAAGAAAAATATCCAAAAGCTTTAATGGCTCTTACCCCATTACATGACAGGAGCTGGCCCAAGCACTGTGCAAAGATCACAGCTCTGATCTGATCCCTCCTGAAGCCATTCTAAGGACAGTAAAACCACAAAATTTGGATCCTTATAGGCTTCCCCCTGGAAAAAAAGGTTAAATTCAATAAAAAGAGGATAAGTGAGAGTGAATTCAGCACATCTCATTCCTAATATCTCTGGCTCTGACTGCACTCACACTGCTGCAAGTTCTGAAGCCCTGGGCATTGTTAAATATGGAATGAGAGTTATGTGTTTGCAAGGAAAATGCTTCAGTCTCCACTAATAGGCAGCAAAATATTTTTATTATACTATATATTGGCTTATTTAACAATGATGGCAACAGGAGTGCCAACAAAGTTGTGTAATCATCTCTTTTTTTTTTTTTTTTCCATTTTGTTTTTCAACTGCTCAGAAGTTTCATAAAGCCTCCTTGTTTGGTTGGAAATCTTGCAGCTCTCCCCGATGCTGTGGGGTGTCACTGCGTGGTTTGGCTGTCACCAGGGAAGGGCTACCCCCCCTCCATGAGCCAGCCTGGATTTCAGGCTCCAAACTCCTCAGCACACCCAGGGCAAAGCCATTAAACCTGCTCAGCTTGGCTCTGAGCAAGGCTCTGAGGTTTGGCAGCCACCAAGCCCCGCTGACTCGGGTTTGGTCTGGAATCAGGTCTGACAGACCCATTCCTGAATGCCCAAAGCAGCTGGATCTCTTTTTTTCCTCCTCTGAGGTTTTCCAAGGAGGAAAAACTGACCACTGCTACGAGGTCTTTACATCCCACACAAAACACCTTTGGAGGGTGTCCCTTCCCATGGGGTTCCCTCCAGCACTGAGATTTGGCAGCTCAAACCCCCAAATTAAGGTGGAGGCTTGGCCATACTCAGACATAAAATGTAAGGAATTTAGAGATTTTAGAGGAGCTTTTAGTTAGAGGTAAGCTTTATTGGAGTTAATTAAAACAAATGGGTAGGCCTTGATGAAGTTAAGAGTTAGTAGTTAACTAATAATTGATTGCTTGTCAACACAGCGTTTGGTTAGCTGGGTTTATAATGAAGAATACAGAAACTGATAAATAGCTTTTAGAAACATAAGACAATTGTTTTTAGGAACATAAGACAATTGTAGGCCTCCTCTATTCTGAAACCAATTGAAGATGGGGAGTAGGAGTTCTAGCAAGGGTTCATTTGTCATATTTGCATTGAGGGGAAGAACGAGGAAGTTAATTTACTTCATTTTGGGACCCTGACCCATGAAAGGGACCACCAACCCATATCAAGGAACAAATTATGCATGCTTAATGGCTTTTGAACTTATTACCATACGGAGCAGGGAATGGGATGTACCAAAGCTATGAATATGCATTTGTATTTTGGGTATTCAATACTTGTACAGATAGAAGGACTTTGTAATCACCTGTAAATCTCAGTGTGTATTTGGGAGCTATCCCGCAATAAACACACACTTTCTAACTCTAAACTGTTAGAGAGTTTTTGTCCATCACAGTTGGATATGGGTACTAGATCAACATCCATATTGGGAATGGGATGTACCAAAGTTATGGATATGCATTTGTATTTTGGGTATTCAGTACTTGTACAGATAAAAGGACTCTGTAATCACCTGTAAATCAGTGTTTGTACAGATAGAAGGACTTTGTAATCACCTGTAAATCACAGTGTGTATTTGGGGGCTATCCCACAATAAACACACACTTTCTAACTTTAAACTGTCAGAGAGTTTTTGGCAGTCACAGTTGGATATCGGTACCAGATCAATATCCACATTTTTTAAATAAATCAATACCTTGGAACAGGCAGCTCTGGCTCCATCCTGGGCATCATTCCCAGAGGAGAACGCGGGCGTTGCCCAGGGCAGGATGGAAAACTGCAATGTCCATCAGACAAAAAGTGTTGGAAACTTTCTGTTTGGAGAAGCTGGAATCAAAACAGTGAGAAGGTTTTTTGGATCACAAGGGCCTCTCCAAGCTCTGAGTGTGGGCAGGCAAGAGCTGATTTTGAGCTGCTCTCGCCATGGGCCATTGCAAGTGAAATTTGTTTTCCTTGGAACAGGCAAGTCCAACTGGAACAATGGCTGGAATCGACATCTTGCGAGGGAAGATTTTGTTTCATCTTGAAAGGCTGCAACACCTTGAAATATTTTCCGATGGAAATGACATTTTGTTTCTGCTGATAAGCACAGGAGTCGTCCCATCGCAGTTTCCATCCTTCTCTGGCCTTTCCCACTCCAGCAGGAGGGATCCATGGAGCCACATGCAGGAGCAGTGGAGAGCCATCCAACCACCCCACCCAGGGGCATGGAGAGCCATCCAAGCACCCACCATGGGCACAGCTCATGGGAACACCTCGTTCAATGGGGAAAATGGAGGGGAAGGCAGTGGGATGTGCTCTGGACCAAGGAGCCATAAGACTTTGGGAGAAGGCCAACAAATGAGGAGAAAAACAGCTCTGAAATGTGACATATCACAGAATAGGTGCCCTGGAATGGTTTCAAAGCTCTTGGTTTCTGCCTGGCAGGAGGAGGAGGCCTCTTTGCATCTCCTCTGTGGACTGGGTGGGAACAAGTCCCTGTGGACCCATTCCAGGGCACAGGAGGAGTACTGGAAAGAAGCCAAAACCCCTGTCAGTTTTCCATTAAAAAATGGAAGGAAAACAGGTAACAGTTAAGAAATCTGAGTGCTGCTTTGTTGTAGTCTCAGGTTTCTCATACCTGGAGAACTCAAGGAACCTCCCACTCCTCCCATCTCCAATCTGGACAAAAACTCTGTTCTTGAAAAGCTTCATCAGCAGAAGAAAGTTGCAGTCTCAGGTTGGCTGCAGCGTTACCCTTTCACAATTTCAAAACATTTCCTTTAGATCATGCCTTTTTTAGCACCACGTGATTAGCTCACATTCACAAGCAATCATTTCTGAGCAAAATAATCTGCCACTGTTTCCTCTCAAAAATGGGCTGAGGATTCCGAAATATCTTCCTCCCCTCATTCCCCCCTCCACATTCTAAATGACTGTGAAAAGCTTTGGGTTTGAAACAAAAGGTGTCCCTTCTTTCCTTCCTCTTTGGAAACAGTTTTTAACACAAACGGAAAAAAAAAAAATAATCAAAGTATTCCAGTCAAACGTGTTGGAAAGAGAATACTCTCTTTCCTCTTCTCCTCTAGGAGATGGGACGAGCGGGAACAGCTTGGGACTGAGGGAGAGCAGGTTAGATGGGATGCTGGGGAGAAATCCTTCCCTGTGAGGGTGCTGAGGCCCTGGCACAGGGTGCCCAGAGAAGCTGGGGCTGCCCCTGGATCCCTGGAGTGTCCAAGGCCAGGTTGGACAGGGATTGGAGCAACCTGGGATAGTGGAAGGTGTCCCTGCCATGGCAGGGGATGGACTGGATGGGGTTAATTATCAGAATTCAGGACATCCCTCTGGCAGTCCAGGATGGCCAGGACCCTGCCAGGGGGCTCAGAGACCCTGGCACAGAGCCCAAGGTGCCCCTGTGGTTTCAATTATGATCCATGGAGCAAATTACCAACTTTATATGAAGATCTGCAAGCCACAACAGTTTAAGTAGAATAATAGTGAACTTATCACGGGGTGAAAAAGATTTTTGTGGTTTACAGAATTGGGGTTCAGGAGGCAAGATGGAGGGATCTGGGCATGTCCAGCCTTTCTCCTTGTTCTTCTTGGCCTCCATCTTCTGCTGTGATGGTGGCACTTTTAGATTGGTTTAGAGTAGAAGCTCACTGTCTAACATAGGTGATAGGTATTGGGAAGTAATTGTAAATATTTCACACATAGTTTTTAATATAAAAAGATAACACCAAGGTGGGCAGAGTGCCTCTGACTGTCCTGCTGAGTGGACCTCATCTGGACAGGAGAAAAAATTTTATATATAAGAAATAATAATCAACCTTGAGACTGAGAAATGAAGAGCCCTGACTCCTTCTCAGAGCGTGGGCTGGGAAAAGAGACTTTCTAACATTTCTCAGAGTCACTCTGACCAGCACGAGATCACGAGATTTAACATCCCTTCCCAAATCATTGTGTGATTCCACGATCCAGCATCCTAACGGAGGCGATGCTTCAGCTCCCAGAGCACCCCAGAGCTCGTGTCCCCCTGGCTGTGCTGGGATGGGCTGGAGGAAGGAGCCGCTCAGCAGCACATCCTTGGACAACCCCAGCCCACACAGTCCCTGCCAGGGGTGTCAGCACTGCAATGCCAGCAGGACCCAGGTCACACAAGAAGGGAGTGAGCTTGGAGGAAGCAGCAGGTGTGGTGAGGAGCTGCCAGCTCCCACGACACGCATTGTGCCTTCCCTCTCTGCCTGAGCCACCTCAGAGCCACCCGCCAGGTGACTGAGACAGCGACTGAGCGACTCCTCAGCCTCTGCCACGGCCGCCCAGCCTCGCCCTAAAAACGAGGCAGGTGTTTGTTTTCACAGGGAAATCAGTAAATGGTTCTGACAGCCATCATGGAACACTTCCACCCAGAAGAACTCCCTTGGCCAACCATCTTCCCGATGGGCTTGACTTTACTTACCTTAGAAATTACTTGTTTAGAATCAGGAACATTGTGTTCCTCGCCTGTATCTGACACCTGACAGTCAGATGAAGGATCTGTCATAAGGTTTGAATTTCAGAGCAAAAGGCACAGCTGAGATCCCACTGGCTGGCTGCACAGAGACCCCACTGCAGCTCTCTTTGACAGAGCTGTAAGGGGGGATACACCCCAGTGTAAAAAGGATGTGGGCAGTGGTGGCCCCCCGAAGCTCTCCCAAAACCAGTCATTTCAAGAGCTGCCAGCTCATGGAGCAAGCTGCCTGTTTTCCCTTGGAAGTGGCATTTTAAAGTTTCCCCACACTGAGCAAAAGGAGAGGGACAGGAGCTGCTGTTCTCTAGAGAAGAAGCTCCCCATAGGTACTCACCTGAAGGGAGGACCACGCAGTGCTGCTGTAGGTGTGGGGTGGTGGAGGCCACTGGGGGAGTCTGGTCAGCATTTGGGATTGCACAGCCATCCTTCAGCTCCCTGCCTTCGTGATCTCCCCATGAGCTGGAGGTAAGGAGAATTGGCTCCACCTGGCAGGGGTGGGCACCGTCTATCCAGAACAATGGGAAGCTGCATGGACACCACCAGGCTTTTTGGGGCCAGCTGAGCTCTTCACAAACAGCCTGTGGGGTGGTTTCAGTGGGGCTGCCCAGCCATCCCATCCCATCCCATCCCATCCCATCCCATCCCATCCCATCCCATCCCATCCCATCCCATCCCATCCCATCCCATCCCATCCCATCCCAAGCACTGCTCTTCTCTTGCCAAGGAGCCACCCAAGTCCTCACCCCATTCAGCCCAGACTCCAGGACCCTGGGTCACGCCTGATGTTCCTTGTGCATCAGTGGAACCTGCAAACTCTGATTTTATGTTATTTACAAGTGTGTCAATTGTTTGTTTCGTAGAGCTGATTTTTGGCAAAAGCGTGGGTTTTGCTTTGTTAAATTATAGATCCCCTCTATTAGATCTTAAAGGTGAAATCTTATCTTAAAGTCAAAAGCAAAGTTTTTAAATTGTTATGTACATAAAGATTTTGCCAAAAATTAGCTCGTGAAAAGGATAGAGCAAAATCAAATTATATGCTGGTGTTCGTGGGTTTTAATTGCTTCTTGTCATGCAGATTTGCCTGTAGAACAACCAAAAACAAGTGTTTGATTCCCACACCCTGACACCCCAGGAACCCCACAGCCCAGTGCTCCCCTCAGCACCACGAAGGGAAAAGCTCTGACTCACACCCAAAGACATGTTCAATGTCCTTTCATCCACACGAGTTCAGTAATTTCAGCATTAATTTCCTCAATGCCTGTTCCTGTCTTTGACCTCTGGCTTTGCTTTTCCTCCTTCTGCAAAGTCACCAGGTCACACCAGTGAGAAGTGTCAGCCCACTTCTGGGAACTGCTGCCTGAAATGTGCCCACCTCTGTTATCTCTGTGCTGCTGAAGGAGCCTCTTGACTGGAAACACTCAACTGGGAAGAGAAATGGGACATCCCATCCTGCTGCTGCCTCCTCCCTGCTCCTTTGGGGAATGTCTGTAGGAAACACAGCCCTGTCCCTCACGGGACACGCAGTGGCAAGGCTGGCCTGTCCCAGCCCCAGGCCCTCATCACCAGGGCACCAAACATCACACAACAGCTTCCCTCGCGTGGCTTTTTCATACCAAATTTGAAACACAATGAGCCTGGAAAGATAAAAATAGTGGTTTAAATTTAGGTAGAATAGACTGAGAGGCACCGTCGACGCTTCCCCTTCCAGCAGTCTGCAGCCAGGAGGAAGCAAACAAAACAGGAGGAGAGGCCGCCAGGCCAGCTGTGGGATGCAGTTGTGGAGGAGATAGCCAAGGAAAGATGATAGCATGATGTGTGTCCCCTGGAGACCCTCTGGACAATGCCTGACTCATGGTTTGCTGCCTGCTCCCCTGCAGGGCAGGGGATGGAACATAACTGAGATAGGTGGAGCACAGCAGCAGTTCCTCTCCCGCATGACTCAGGCTGCACCTCCTCCCATCCCCAGAGGCCCTGGGCTTTGGGGTCTTCCAGGGATCCGGGCTGCCCTCTCTGTGGGCTCTTGATGTCAGCAGAAGGCCGTGGGCACCTGGAGACTCATCTCCTTTTCCAGGCCCACCAGCAGGTTTGCTCTCAGATGAACGATGTCAACTCAAACCCAGCCTGGGCACAAACAGAGCTGCAGCAGAGGGATGGGAAGATGCCACGAGGAGTTAAGACTCAGCCAGTTCCCCTCTGCTGCCACAAACAGCAGTGCAGGTCTTGCCTGGTCCATCCATGCATCAGGAAGCTGGTTCCTAACTCACCCAAATTAAGGAAAATTAACTCCTGCAGAGGTTGCTGGGAGCAGCTTCTGCCCCTCCAAAATGCAGGGCAGACCCAAGGACAGGCACATCAACTTGTCCTGTCAGCCAGGAAAACTCCCAGAAGAGATGCCCAGGATATGATGCAAACCTGGGGCTAAATGGAACCTAGAGGGGAAAGATCACAGCCTGGTGTGGAGGTGCGTACAGGCAGCAGCTCTCTGGCACTTGAATGCAGTTGGTGCCATCCAGATGGACAAAGTTTCTGGGTTTTCACAGAGCAGTGCGCTGCCACGGTCTAGAGACAGATCCTTGGGGAAAAAAGCTATTGATGTAAGACATCCTCCTAACAGGTCGTGGGCACAGAAGAGTTGAAAGGGCAGGATTTGGTGCTGTCTTTGCTCACCAGGCAGCCAGGCTTTCCCTGCCTCCTCCAGCCTCAGAGCCAGCCCCGATCCTGATGCAGCCAGGACATTTCACAAGAGCGTGGCACAGCGCACCGGGAGGAATCGCGCTGCGAACAGCCTGTCCAGAGCTGCTGGCACCCCCAGCTGGACACCAGCCCAGGACTCCTTGTTCTGCAGCACCAGAGATAAGAGACAGCCACTCACAGAGTGCTGAGTGACAGCCAACATCTCTCCTGGAGGGACCAGCCTCGGGAACATCTCCTTCAGCACCCAACTTCCCAGGCAGAAGGAGAGCAGCAGGTTGAGCCCCTCGTTGTGAGGAGGGCACCAGTGCCAAAGCTGCATGTTCTCCTCCCAGAGCCCATGGACACATTCCAGGGCACACCGGGGCATGGCAGTGCTCTCTCATGGGGAAGAAACAACCTTGTTGGGGATATAGAACTGGACTGGGGTCTCACTGGAACGTGGGGTGTCCCAGCTACCTTTGGCACAGTCCGAAGATGCTCCATACAGAGAGTTTGGGACAGCTGCAGCTCCCTGGGGGTGCTGCAGGAAGATCATAGAGCCACTGGGTAGAATCTCAGGATGGTTTGAGTTGGAAGGGACCTTAAAGACCATCTCATTCCCAAGCCCTGCCATGGGCAGGAGGAACATCTTCCACTAAACCAGGCTGCTCCAAGCCCCATCACATGGAGCGTGCAGAAGGCTGTGCTTTGACTGCCAGCTTGGTGTTGGGAATCACACAGGAATGGTGAGTGTGAGGTGGGGTTTGATTTAACACACTCAGTCGGTATAGGGTGAGGTCCTGTAAGAAGCAATTTATCATTCTTTGCACAACAACCTACCCAGGGAATTCCAGCCCCTCTCCTGCTCCTGCCATGCTGTCCAAGGTGTCTCTGATGGGTTCCCAGGCCAACATTTCCCTCTGCAGCACCGAGGCCCATTTTACACAATTCACAGGAGCAGAATCTTGTGGCACAGAGCAAACCCACAGGTGTGGGGTGCCAAGAGGGAAAGCAGACCTGCAGCTCCTTAGGGCAGAGCCGTCCCCACCGCACTGTGCCAAGTCTCAAAATGTTTTTTAACCTCTTTCACAATCCCCACCCCAGGAATTCTCACCTGGGCTGCTGGCACCTCTTCAACTCAGAAAAGTGCCAGGACAGGGGATTTTTCAAGCCTTCATGAATAATTCCCTTTTTCTTGGGCCAGGTGATACCGGGACATTCTCCTGCAGCGTCCAAGAGGAAAGGTAAACAGGACACTCAATGGATTCAAACAGAGGGTGTGTGCTCTTCCTTGGCAATTATTTTGAAAAGGTTGACTGGAATGCTGACTGGTATGGCTTCCTCTGCAATGGGAATGTCCCCTGACACTGCTGGCACTTGGATCAGGACCGAAGAGGCAGCTGTGTGGGTAACACAGCTGCAGGAGGGGAGATACCTGGGTGCTGGGCTCTGTTTTCTCCCACCTTTTCATGGGTACAGGAAACTCTTGTAGGACGGGTTCTCCACTGGAAGGACTCAGGAAGAAAATCAATGATTTCAGCAGATGAAAGCCCAAAGTAATTGTGCACCCAGGTAAAAGCAGACCCAAACAGGTTTTGCTCCCAGATTCAATTCCTTAATTAAATGGGAATGTGTTGAACTTGAGCTCAATGGAAAACAGCAGAAATGATCCCAATAAGAGGCAGAACTTGAGGAAACCATTTTTGGATCAAACGCCATAGATTCAAGCAGAAGAGTGGGTTCTAAAGAAGCTGTGGCTGCCCCTGGATCCCCGTAAGTGTCCAGGGCCAGGCTGGACAGGGCTTGGAGCAACCTGGGATAGTGGAATTTGTCCCTGCCCATGGCAGGGGGTGAAATGAGATGGGATTTAAGGTTCTGTCCAACCTAAACCAGTCTGGGATTCTGTGTCCCACATCCACAATGGAACAGAAAGGACAGGTCCCTTCCCACCCAAATCGTTCTGTGATTCCAGGGTTTAATGCTCCAGATGGAACAATGGTGCTGTGAAATGGAAACCAGTGACTCAGTCATGTGCCAGGTGAGGACCAAGGATCCACTGCCCCAGCTGGCTTTGTGCCAGCTTGGCTGGACATTCCATGGCTTCCCATCACCAGGGACAGCTGGACATCTAATGTGCAATCTGCTGGTCCCTTTTTCCCAGGAGTTTGGGAGTGTGGTGGTCCTTTTCCATGACAGATGGAAATGAGTGAGGTACAGTACAATATTCTCCCTACTTCATTGTTTCCAAGCCCTTTCAGATGCTGAGATCCTAAAGAGAAGGGTGGATTGGCCACAACCTTAATGAAAACTAATTAAACATAATTATTTAGCCCTTGGAAAATATTCCTGCTCCACCAGGAACACCCTGCAGTTGGCTTTTAAAAGGCAGGAAGAAAGTCCTTTTCCAGAAGCAGGTTTTCCTATGGGCTGATGTGGTGGGGAGAGCTTCTCATTGAGGTCTTCCATGCTCACAGAAACCAGGCTGGCCAAGAGCCCGGCACAACCAGCCTGAGCCTTGCATTTTTGAGAGTAAGGAACAGCCTCCTCCACCCAGTTTCATGGATTTAGGAAATCTGCAGGGAGGTGGGTAGAGTGAGGGGGAGAAGCTTGACGCACATCTTCTGATTTTTCTCTGAAAGCTGCTGGACTTGGGGCTCAAGAGGTTTTACAGAGTAAGAGAATTCCTACCAAAACATTCTCTGCTAGCAAAACCCCCCCAAACCACACAACCAGCCACAAATCAGCATGTTTTGTGTGATGAACTCGGTGAACAGGAAAGGCCATTTCTCAGAAGCGAAGGGTCAGGCAAACGTCAGCAGAAATGGATGAGCACTGAGCTAAGTTTGAGTTACTAGAAAGACTGAGAAGCCTGTGTTCTAAGAGTCTGGTGTTTATGTACATCACTTTTCTCCTCTACTATCCCACAGCTCTGCCTCTCTTTCCCCGTGACCCCATCTCAGCACCAAGGATCTGCCACACTCAATGGTCCAGGCAGCAAAATCCTCCTGACCTCTCCCTCCTTGGGATGCTCCTTGTCTCTTCCCTCCATTTCTTGGGAGCTGAATTATCCCGGAGCCCTTTGCAATTCACTCAAGGGGATCTCTCCATAAACACATCCCAGGCTGCCCAGAGCAGCTGTGGCTGCCCCATCCTTGGAGCATCCAAGGCCAGGTTGGACGGAGCTTGGAGCCATTATTTTGAAAAGGCTGACTGGAATGCTGACTGGTATGGCTTCCTCTGCACTGGGAATGTGCCCTGACACTGCTGGCACTTGGATCAGGACCGAAGAGGCAGCTGTGTGGGTAACACAGCTAGAGGAGTGGAGACCTCTGGGCACTGGGTTCTGCTTTCTCCCACCTTTTCATGGGTACAAGAAACTCTTGTAGGAAGGGTTCTCTACTGGAAGGATTCAGGAAGAAAATCAATGATTTCAGCAGAGAAAAGCCCAAAGTAATTGTGCACCCAGGTAAAAGCAGATCCAAACAGGTTTTGCTCCCAGATTCAATTCCTTAATTAAATGGGAATGTGTTGAACTTGAGCTCAATGGAAAACAGCAGAAATGACCAATAAGAGGCAGAACTTGAGGAAACCATTTTTGGATCAAACGCCATAGATTCAAGCAGAAGAGTGGGGTTCTAAAGAAGCTGTGGCTGCCCCTGGATCCCTGTAAGTGTCCAGGGCCAGGCTGGACAGGGCTTGGAGCAACCTGGGATAGTGGAAGGTGTTGGGTGGAATGAGATGGGCTTTAAGGCTCTAAATCCAACCTAAACCAATCTGGCATTCTGTGTCCCACTCCTGGAGCCTTACCATGGCACAGACAATGTGGCAGGGAGGGATCAGGGCTGGCAGAGCTGGCAGCTCAGGCACAGAGGGGACACTGCCCGAGTGTGCTCCAGAGCTGTCCAGAATGGAGGAAGCCATGAGCAGAAAGGCTGGGCCGAGTTCTCAGCACCAGCCCTGCTCTTCCCAGAGCTGCAAGAACAAGAAAAAGGAATTGTGTGTTGCAAAACCTTTGGAATCTGCAAGGTCACAGCAGAGACTAACCCAGCCTGGCCGGGCTTGTCCAGAGGGAGCCCCATGACCAAGGTGGGTGACAGCAGAACCAACAGCCCTGGATTCTCAGATGTCAGCTTTTCACAGCCGTTCTTCCATGGAAAACATGTGATTTTTGACTGTAAAAGGCCCACAGGAACCAGCTCGCAGGCAGACAATCCCTGGCTCCTGGGGCCAGTGGAACAATGGGAGCTCTTTGGGACACTGAGCCCAGTCTGTGCCGATGGTTTTGGGCCATCATTGTTTCAAAAAGGGGGTTGGGACCCCTGGTCCTTGATCACCAGGGAGGTGGAACCTGCCACTGTGGCCCAGGGAGGAAGCCAGATCCTGATGAGGTGCTGCTGTTCAGTGGCAGAAGTGATTAGGTGACTCTCCCTGCCATGCCATGATCCAGCCACTTTTTAATGGACAAGGGGGGTCAGGGATTCCAGAGAAGAATGGAATCAAGGATGCCATGCCCCACTCTGACCCCTCACCCTTGTGCTGCTGGGTTGCATCTTTTCCATGCAATCCCTCAGTTCCCTGCCTCTTCCCTGATGATTCAGGCAAGCACAAATTTTGTAAGTCATGGCTAAAATCACAGCACGTGCCAACACCGGGTTCATTGGAGCAGTAGGTCAGGTCTGTAGCAGAAAGCAACACCTTTTATTAACATTTCTAACCAAAATACCATGTCTTCTCAGCCTCACCTTTCTAAAGGTGTGCAAAAAACTTGTCCTAAGTCTTCCCAGCTGAGTTTCTAGGGAAGTTTCTAGCATGCTTGTGGTAATTTCCTCTGATTTGTTCATTATTTTGATATTCAAAGTGCCTTCAGCATGGTCAAAACTGATTGTGGGTCTCCAAAGCCTGGGCTGGGCTGCAGAGCCTGTCCTACACCCCCTAGCTACAGAAATGTGCACATATGAAATCTTGGCTGGAATATTTGACAAAAAATATTGTTGGAATATCAGCTAAAAAATAGTGGGGTTTGCCACTGCACCCTGGGGCACGGTGGACAAGAAGATAAGGTCATACACAGAGGATGCTCACTTAAGAAAAGTGATAAAAGGAGGCTTTTTGGGTAATCAAGAGCAATTTTTATCTCTATGACGGAAAACTCGAGTTATACAGCCCACATGTACCCTCTGGAGCAGAATTTCAAGGAAAAGAAACTCCCTGCATACTTTTGGATGCCTCATTCAGTGAGAGAGGGCTGAATCACAGCATTTGAGTAATTGCAGAGGGGAATCCAGCTTTCTCCAGAAAAACTCACCAAGGCACAACTTGAGCTACTTCCCCTCCTCTGGACCAAGCCATGGTCGATGTTTCTTCCCCAGAGACCTGAAAACTGAGACACTTTGGTAAAATCCTTGCCTGGTGGATATCATCCAACTTTCAGTTTCCAAGGCCTCAAAAATATGAGCTCAGGAAGAAACACAATCAGCCAGAGGTGCAAACAACCAAAGGCAACCTAAGGCAAGATGTCGAGTAATTTACTCCGGGGTTACTCAGGATCTTCTGTGCTGGCAGGGAGGGGGGGCAAAAGAAAACAACTTACATTTGAGAAGTGGATTATTTACAGGGTTCTTTGACCCTCCTGGCTTTCAGCTCAGGACCTGGAATGGCTTTCAGGGTTTTCCACTTCCCAGGTACGACCCAGGCTGAGTTTCAGTGCAGTTGCCACCAAATTGCTTTCTATGCCAGGAAAAAAACCAATCCCTTGGGAGTTACTTGTGATAACTTCCTCCTCTTGTAAGACTTCCTCCTCTTTTGTCTCCTCACTCCCTGGGTTGCTGCCTTTTTTTTTTTTTTTTTTTAATATAGAATATTTTTAAGGATGTTAAAGCAGAGCAGCCCAGGGATAGGGGCTGTGCCAGGGGTGTCTGCCCCGTGCCACAGGACAAGAGTGATTTCCCTGCAGGAAGGGTTGGCTGCCTTGGCCAAAGACCTCGTGCTGCTTGGGGAGCAGGAGCCCTGCAGCAGAACAGACAGGATTTCCAGCTTGGAGAACAATTCCCATCAGGATGTGTTGCTAAGGTCACAAGTGGAAGCAGCAATGATATCCATGCCAAGACTCTCCAGAGCTTTATCCAGGCTCCGAAGATAAGTGAGGCTTTGCAAGACAGACACAAGAAAGCTGGACCTGGACCCCCCCTGCAAGGAGAAACAGTGGATGCTCAGCTTTCCCCAGACCCATGAACACAACATGGATTCCTGGAGGCAGGATCAGCCCAGAGGAGACACAGGGTGTTGTTCCCATAACCTATTCACAGGACCCATTTCCTTTGTGAGGAGAGCAGCAGAGCTGAGTTGACCAAAGCCAAAAGTGACATGAGCACGGCTTCCAAGCAGCATCCTGAAATGCTCCCTCGAGGCAGGACAGCAATGTCCAAAGCTGGCACAGTCCAGACAGGGACAAGCAGCTTCTGTAATGACAATAGAGTGAAGGGAGGGGCAGATCCACACCTCTTCCCTAGGCCTTGAGACAGGGATGAGAGGAGAGCAGCTGTCACCCAGCAGCACAGACAACACCCAGCTTCCCATGGCAGTGGTCCCACTGTCCCCATGGGCTCAGAAGGGCAGGCCTGATGGTTCCAGGGCACACACAGACCCTCAGCATGGCTGGGGAAGGAATCCAGCAGCCATTCCCAGCAAGCTGGACACGCAGGGTGGCATTTTCCTGCATCAGTGATGATGCCCAGGTGGGCAGAGCGGGCTGTGAGTCAGCAGAGGAGTGGCATCACTTGGCACTGCACCCCTTGTCCTTTCTCCAGCTCCTCCTCCTCCTCCTGCCTGCTCTCCTGTTGTGGTTTCAGAGGGATGTTTTCCTGCTAAGCCCACGTGTGCGGAGACTTGCCCATGGCTCCCCAAAAGCCCCCTGAGCCATGGCATTGACGTCAGCAGCACTCCAGCTGTCAAACAATGGAGATTAAGGCTTGGCAGGCGGCGCCAAGCTGTGGAGCACGTGAACCTCCCCGGGCAGGTGAGCAACATTCCCTGCCCAACAGGAACAGGCACACTGATTGCACCAACCCATCTGCTGCACCTGGACACCTGACCTGGCCTGATCCCAAACCTGACCCCAGCAGGAGCTGGGTGATGCCCATGCAGCCCCCAGGGCTCACAGTCCCTGTGCTCGCCCACCCAGGTGAGCTGGAGGAGTGCCCTGATTCAGCGCAAATTTGGGAGAGACAAGGACAAGGAGGCAGAGCCCTGGCAGGGGCTGCTGGTTGCTCCAGCCCCTGGGAGGGTTATCCTGCGTGCCAAGGGCTGTGCAGTGCCAGGAACAGGCCCGGGGCTCCTCCCTCCCTGCTCTGCCCAGCACAGGACAGAGGCCACGACGTGCTGACTCTGGCAGAGCACAGCACAGCCGAGCTCCCTGCTCAGGAGGTTCAGCCCTGGGGGCTTTCCTGGAGCACACAGACATCTCCAGGACACTCAGTCCCGACCCACAGCAACAGCCTGGGCAACAGGGAATGTCTGGGACAGGGCCAGGCTGGCACCAGCTTGAGGGAGCAGCTGGAAAGACTCCTGGAAAACAAGAAGGGAGCTGCTTCTAGTGATCACACTCGACCATCCCATTGTCCTGGATCTGCATGCCAACCTTCCCATTCCTGCTGCAGGCACAAGGTGTCCCACTGCCAGCAGGGCTGCCAGGACCTGTCTTGCCAAAATAAAGGTGGGAGAACTGCAAACAGCAAGGTCACCCAGCACTGCCAGTGTAACTCAGCTCCATGCTGTGCTCAATGAGGACCTGGGGGCCTCAGAGGCAGAGGAGAGGCAGAAACATCCTTGTGAGCAGAGCAGAGCCTGAGCCACCAGCAGGGCACCAGCCTTCCTCCCAGCCTTCACTCCTCACCAAACCAGCAGAGCCAGGAGGGCACCTGAGGTCAGAGAAACACAGTCTGCAACAGCCAGAGAGAGGAACCACAGGGATGTGACAGCTCCAGCACAAACAAACCAACCAGCCCAGTGGGGCTTGTGCCCTGCTTTCTGGGAAGATCTCCAGCTTCGTGTGTCTCCTGCTCCAGCTGCAGGACCCTGCTGGCAAACTGGGTCTGGCCAGGGGCAGGAGGGAAGCGTGTGGCTCACCCAGGTGGGACAGACAGCGCTGCCTGGGGACAAGGGCACAGCACACCCGTGGCCATGGCCAGTGTTCAGGTCCTGCCCACTCCCTCCACACCAGGCTGGCAACACCAGACCCCATACACCAACAGGAGAGCCAGGCCCTGGCACCTCCCCGTGCCAGGGCTCCTGTGACTTGCCCTGCCCCTTGAAATACCTGTTGGTGAGGTCCTGCCTCTAACCAGGACATCAGGAGATGCTCCCTCTCCCAGGCTTCCCTTCTCCAGCTCCAAGGACCAGGTTAGGCCCAATCCAAGCTGTGTTTGCTGGACTCCCTGCCCTACAGCCCAGCCAGGGTTCACAGCAGAACACAGAGGTGCCCAGGGCAGGAGGTGCCCGTGGTAAGAGCTGCTCCAGCTGCAGCAGGCTGGCAGGGACAGCACTTTCTCATGGGCTCTGTTGATTTCTCCTCCTGAGTGGTCCCTGGTGTGGTGGGATTCAAGGGGCCCCTGTGTGCTGCCCCCTCTCACACTCTTCACACCAGCCCTTCCGGCAAACCTCGCTGTGATGGTGTTTGCAGGGGTCTCAGGATGAGGGAAGAGACGAGGATCTGACTCCATGTTTCAGAAGGCTTGATTTATTATTTTATTATCTATATTATATTAAAACTATACTAAAAGAATAGAAGAAAGAATTTTATTGGAAGGCCAGCTAAGAATAGAAAAAGAATGATAACAAAGGCTTGTGACTGACTGAGACAGCCTGGACAGCTGGACTGTGATTGGCCATCAATTAGAAACAATCACATGAGATCAATCACAGATCCACCCGTTGCATCCCACAGCAGCAGATAATTATTGTTTACATTTTGTTTTTAAAGTCTCTCGGCTTCTCAAGAGAAAAAAATCTTAAAGAAAACATTTTTCATAAAACATGTCTGTAACACCTCCCCTTTCACCCAGCCTTATCATGGGCCCAGTGTGTCCTGATGGGAGGGGAGCACATTGTCTGTTTGAGTCCTTCCCATGTGTTCTCCCACAGAATACTCTCAAAGGAAAACCCTTTGGATACTCTCAAAGGAAAAACAGAACTGCCACAATGGCTTCCTCCATAGCTTTTTCCTTGGAAACAGCCTTAGCCCAAGGCTGCTTGCACAGCTCGGCCTAGGGGTAGGGTTAGGCCTAGGGTTTGGGATCCAAGACCTACAAAGCCCAGAGCTCCAGGCACACTGCAGCTGCAGAAAGCATCCCAAGGGGACCAAAAACTGTGCCATGTGGAATTTCAGGAGCCAGCCAGCCACTCTGACCCACAGGCCCCCGAACACACACCCCAGCCTTTTTCCCTGGCAAACAAAACTCACCAGACCAAGTGCCTGATACCAGATTGCAGGAGCCACTTGGCACTGTCAAACCAGCCTGGGTTGGCACTGATGCCAGTTTGGGTCTGGGAGCCATCCTGCACAATGAGCCAGAAGGCCACTCAGGGCCACAGGCCAGGGGAAACATCTAACACAAAGTCCAGACAACCACATCCACATCATATCAATCCTCCTGGAGCATCTGCCCAGGGCTCACAAGACACTTTAAGCACTTCACATCACCCTCACAAAGGTTCCCTCCAGGAACTGGGATGGCAAGATGGATGAAAAATGCCATGACTCAGCCTGAGCCAGGCCATCTCCTCTCTGCAGGAACATCTCCAGGACAGCTGGACACCAATGCCTGGAGGGGACAAGAGCAGAGGAACAGAGCACTGGGAAGAGCAGCAGCTGCCACCAGCAGGCTGAGAGAGACAGGAGTGTTCACCTGGAGGAGAAAAATTTTGGCTTATTGCAGCCTTTTGGTTCTTATAGGGGCTTATAAAAGAGAGAGAAAATTTTTTTACACAAGAAAATAGCAATAGGATAAGGGAAAGGGGTTTTAAACTAAAAGAGGGGAGATTTAGATTGTATAGTGGGGAAAAATTGCTCCCTGTGAGGGTGCTGAGGCCCTGGCACAGGGTGCCCAGAGCAGCTGTGGCTGCCCCTGGATCCCTGGATGTGCCCCAGGCCAGGCTGGACAGGGCTTGGAGTAACCTGGGATAGTGGAACGTGTTCCTACCCCTGGCAGAGGGTAGAATGAGATGGGTTTTAAGGTCCCTTTCAAAGCAAACCATTCTGTGATTGTACAAAAAGCCCAGGGTGAGATTTTTCATAAAAAGCTGCACTGAACACCACACCCTACCAAGGCACCCTGCAAGTAACACCCCCTGTGCTACAGAGCCACGGTGTGACACCCAGCTCTGCCCTTCTGCCTGGGCTCTGGGTCACTGCAAGATCCTCACAGCACCTTTCCCAGCACCTCCTCTGCTGCTGAGGCCCTTCTCCTGCCCCCATGGCTCCCTGGATGCAGATCCCACACTGGAAGTACGTGGTGACCCATCCTGACACAGCAGCTGAGCAAACACCTGGCTCCATCCCAGGGTGTGGTGGGCACAGGTGACAGGCAGCCACCCTACCCTGGCACTGTGTCACCCAGCTCTGAGCTTTGCTGCTCCTCAGCTCTCCCTGCATATCCTCAATGGTATCTGAATTTCTCCCTGCTCACACCAGGAGGATTGGTCTGGATGACCATTCAAGGTCCCTTACAACCTAAACCATTCCATGATTCCCTCATGTGTTCCCCCTGGGTTTGTGACCTTCAAAATATTCAAATGTTTTCCTCTATCTTCCAAGGCTGCAGTTTTCCTGCTGGCCCCAGGAGATGGCCCTGTTTCAGCCCTGGTCAGTGCATCCCACCACCACCACCTGCACAGAGCCCCAGGTCTTCTCCAGGCACTCCTCTTCCACAGCAAAGCTTTCCAGGAAAAAGCTTAACTGAAAATCTCTGGCAACATGGACTTTGGCCAGGAAGAAAGCAACAAGCAGACATAAAAACACCAACCAAGCCCATCAGCATTTCCACTAAATGCCAGGGGTGAAGGGAAGAGGAAGGACTTGGGGTTTGTTTTCATTCTCACGGCGTTGCGCAAGAGCCGGTGCCCCACGTGCGGCCGAGCCCACGCCAGCCTTTATCTCCCTGAGCAAACAAACCACAGAGCCACCCCACGGGGAGCATGTCCCACAGCTCAGCCTCATCCCTGAGCACACAGAGCCACCCCGCTGCACCTCCCAGCCTGGAGCCAGGGATGCCAGCAGGCCACGGCCTCCCGAGGCTCCGCGGCACCGGGGACGTCCCCGGGCTGTGCAGGTGGCACCTGCCTGCTCTCCCAGCCCAGGTGTGTCCTTTGTGCTGCTGGGCTGGAGGATGCCTCTGCCAGAGGCAAGCTGGTGGCCTCTGTGTGATGAGAGAGCATCCTTACTGCCCATGGAATCCTCAGGGTTGGGAAAGTGCTTTGAGATCACCAAGCCCAAACATCAACCAGCACCAGAGAGTTCCACACTAACCCATGGCCTCAAGTGCCACATCCACACGTTTTGGGAACACTTCCAGGGATGGTGACTCCACCATTTCACGGGGCAGGAAGAAATTTTGCATAGTATCTAGTCCTCTATCTCCTTATGGACACAGCAGCAGGGACAGGTGACCCAGTGCTGTGCTGGAATCCTGGGGGGCAATCAGGAAGCAAAGCCAGCTGGTTCCTGGGCGTTCCACACCTTGCTGGGGTCAGAGGGTAATGCAGACGTGTTTTGCTCTGGGTTCTGACATTCCTGAGAGCTTAGAAAAGGTGCATTAGAAACCGGCCAGCCCTCCTGACCCCTTGCTGCCTCCTGCCAGGGCTGGCTCAGGTGCTGCCGTGCAGATGCTGCTTTGTTTGCCCAGGGCACGTGGAGGAGCTGCCACGGTGGTTGGAGCTGTGCTGGCTGCTCCCACCTCTCTCTGGGCCCTGCCCAACAACTTTGTTGTTTCTGGAGCCTCCCCACAAAGGGTACAGCTCCCACCTGTTTGTTTCCTTCAGCCCAAGCTCAGAGCATCACTCCTGCCTCCCTCTCCCAGCACATCAGCCACCTGCCTTTGTTTGGACAAGCCAAGGAATGAGGCACTCAGGGCTGCCAGCCTGGAACGTGCCACCCACAGGGACAGCCTGGCACAAAGCTGCAATGGGGAAGCACATTTTGAACAAGTTCATGAGGCCTTGGTGGCATCAGACTGTCTGCAGTGGGACCAGGGTGCAGCCCAGCAGGGCAAAACTACACAAGGATTTGAACATTCCCACCCCAAAGTGCGGCCAAAGGGCTTGAGGAATTTTGGATCTCTTTGGAGCAGAGGGATCCACACTCACAGACTGGGTTTACAGCTCATTTGACAGCTTTGCTGGACTCAGCTACAGAGGAATTTACCCCAAAGATCCCTGGTGAAGGAAATCCTGGGGTGGGTGGGATGGCCATAGCCACATTTTCCACAGGATTCACGGGGCAGGGAGAACAGAGGCTGCTCTGCACCACATCCCACCAGGATTAACCCATGGGGGCTGCACATTCCAGGACCTCCTGTGCCAGGAGAAAGGGGTTCTCTGCCAGCCTTTGCACCCTCATTTACCTTTAAGGACCACCTGGAGCAGCCCCTGCCGGCAGTCCCGGGGCATGTGGGTTTTACTCTCCAAAGCATCCCTTTGCCATAACTCACCTCACTGCTGGCAGAGGCAGAACAAGCCTGAAGCATCCTAGGGATGGAATTCCCTAAGAAGGAACTCATAGTAGCCCCAGATATGTCCTGAGAGCAGAACTCACTCAAAGGGAGAGTCCCAGGACAACCAGCCCCTCCCAGGACACATTCCCCTTATCCTTACAAGCACCATCTGCTCCAAGCAAACAGACTTGGGGAAGCTTCTCCTGTGATTTCTGAGTTGCCCTTTGTAGCTCCTGGGAAGGTTGTGGAGGTCTGCAAAGACACAGCAGCTGAGCAATTGAGTGACTTGACTTCATGAAGTCATGGAATGGTTTGGATAGGACCTTAAAGCTCATCCTGTCCCAACCCTGCCATGGCCAGGGACAGCTTCCACTGTCCCAGGTTGCTCCAAGCTCTGTACAGCCTGGCTTGGTACATTCCAGGGATCCAGGGGCAGCCACAGCTTCTCTGGGCACCCTGTGCCAGTGCCTCAGCACCCTCGCAGGGAAGAATTGCTTTCTAACATTTAATCCAAACCCACTCTCTTTCAGTTTGAAGCCATTCCCCCTTGCCCTGACACTCTACCCCTTATCTAAAGTCCTTCTCTGGCTTTCACATACTGAAAGACCACAGTCACCTTCTCTCCTCCAGGTGAACACTCCCAGCTGTGCCAGCCTTTCCTCCCAGCAGAGCTGCTCCATCCCTCTGCTCACCCTGGTGCCTCCTCTGGGCTCTCTCCAGCAGCTCCAGCTCCTTCCTGTGCTGGGCCCCAGGGCTGGGGCAGCTCTGCAGGTGGGGTCTCACCTGAGCAGGGCAGAGGGGCACAATCCCAACCCCTTTCCTGCTGCCCACACTGGGGATCAGCCCAGCACAGGGGCGTTGCTGGGCTGTGCAGGGAAAGAATGAAAACTTTAGATTGGGAAATTAAAAACAAATCCTGAGCAATTAATTGACACTTAGAGCTGCTTCCTCCACCATATGGCCTCCCAGATTACTGTATTTTTGCAGTCAAACACAAACAATTTCCTTCTTTCCTGTGCTGGGGTGCCCAAACTCTGGGCAACGCTCAAGGATTGACGCGTTACCGGCATCTGCGCCATGAGTGAAGGAAAACAGTTTTCCTCCAACATGGAAAAAACCCCAAAACTAATTAAATCTTTTTTATAGAATGACATTAATGAAGACATTTACCCTATTAAAGCCCATTTGTTTCCCAAGTTTTGGTTCTTCAGGGCTAGGAACTTGCTACAGCATCTTGATGAGGTGTTCATAAAAGGACAGGAGTCCAGACCCTGACATTTTTGAGGGAGCAAATTAAAGCAATGCTAAAAAAAGCCCCATTTGGCAGTTTTATGCTGTTTTCTGTTGCGCTGACATCCAACCTGTGGTGGCTGCCACAGGCTGCAACATCAGTTCACCAAACCTGGGCTCTGGCCCTGCAGCCACCTGGGACAGGAAAACCAGGAAACCCTCAGGTTGTGGAACACCAAGGACCTGCCCAGCACCAAAGTCAGGTGAAAGAAGCCCAAATGAACTTTGGAAGTGGTGCAAGATGTTGCTCCTGGCTGAGGAATATACATGGGGAGGCCAACAAGCTCCACACAGGGGTCTGACCACCAAGGGCCTTGGAATTCATGACTTCACCACCAGCAGCCAAGGGAAGGGAGAGTTTCTGCTCCAGGGAACTGGAGGAAAACACAAACCTGTCACCAATTGCTGTCAGATGAACTCTGCCAGGACACAGGAAGGAGATAAAAAGAACTCAAGCAGCACTCAAGCTTCCTGCAAACCCAGAGCATCTCATCAACGCCTCGCCAGGAGGAAATATATTCGTGGGAGTGGCGGCTGCTTAATGTGCTCTCCCACCCTCCTCTCCTTCCTATGGCTCCCAATTTCCCCCCTGGGATCTGACATCTATTGAGCAGACATGTTGAGAAATAGGATTTTAATTCCCTAAACACCAGAGCTTCAAACGGCTCTGGTCCAAATTAGGCAGGTTTTGGGAGGGGATAATGGCGAGAGATTCCTGTGTTTCAGTGAGCGTGGATCCGGGCTGTCTGGTCCCACACTCAGAAGCGCCACCTGACAATACATGTAAAAACTGTTTTAATTAACTTAATTTTTTCCTTAAAGCTCATAGATTTCAAGATTAGAGACACACACCCAGCATGGCTCAGGATACCCAAAGGAACAAAGGAGCTTTAAGAGAATTATGTGTTTCTGTAGACTCAGAGACAATATCCACAAGTCCCTTCTTGCAGCAAAACCCTGTATGTACAACTTAGGGCATTAAGTTTTTCATTATTAAAGTGTTTCTTTCCTTGTTTGGGAGTCATCCTGAAGCTTTCCAGCACGGATAATTGTCCACAGTGTGGGGCACTGCTCATTACACCAGTGTTACACAAGGGAAAAGGACAAATTTAACACCTGGGTCAGGAACTGCATTAATTTTAATTTATCCCTAAAGACTTACTGTAATTCCAGTGCTCCATGAGAACGTCACTGGCTCCTCAGCAAGGAACTGAATGTGAGATGCTGTGTGAAATGGATCAGAGAGGGGGAAAAGAGGACAAATTTCACGGCAGCAATAGGTAAATCCAGAGTTCACCCACACCAGGAATTGTTTGGGTGTTTATTGTCTCCTGGCCTTTTCTGTGAATAAATGTCTTCCTAATATCCAACCTAAACATCCCTCAGTGCAACCTGAGGCCATTTCCACTTGTTCCCTGGGAGCAGAGACCAAACTCCCTGAGCCTCCCCTCCTGTCAGGGTGTTGGACAGAGTGAGAAGGTCCCCCCTGATCCTTCTTTGCACCAGAATGAGCCCCCCAGCCACTCTTCATCTGCCTCCTGCTCCACTCCAGAGGTGGCCCCAGCCTGGATGACCAGCGGCAGCAACACAAGGGTGGTTGGTTCTGCCCCAAGAAGACCTCCTGGCTCTTGGGAGCAGCATTCCTGTTGCTCCCAGGTAGAGCTTTCTGGCTGGGAGTCTTTGGAGGACGCATTCCAAACTCCCAGACTCTGACGGCGGCATTGGGGAGCAGCCAACACCATGCCAGGGCACCGAGCATCCAGCCCGGATCCCCCAGGGCACAACAGCTCCCTGCAGACACCCAAACCCAGCTCTGACGCGCGATCCTGTTTTCCCAAAAGCTGAGCTGAGCTGGAACTCACAGCTCTTCCCAGAATCCACGCTCTTTGTTATGTCCCAGCAGTGCCAAAACAAAGGTGGGAATGGCCTCTGCAGGTAGGACCAAGATATCCTGGGGTAACATGACGTGGGAGATGGAAGGGCTGACATGACATCACCTGAAGCTTCACTTGTCTTCCAAGAGCAACAACTGGGAGTTCTGCTGGATGCTGGCACTGAAAACACCTTTTTATGGAGATAGCCCTGAGTCCCACACGAGTTGTTGGCATCACTCGGGATACAAAGGGCATTTGTTGACCAGCTGAGCCCACAACTCAGCTGCCAGCACCATCCTGCTTGAGAAAGGCTCAAACAGAAAACTTTTCAGTGGGTTTTCACCATCCCTTCATGGTTTTGTAAGAGCTCAAGGCCAATGGTCTCCTCAGCCCCCACTAAACCACTCCTGTGCTTCAGAAGTAAAATTTTGTAGTTAATCTACAATGGCACCCTATGGAAGGGCCCCTTGGAGAGGCAACACAGGTTTCCCATTCCCATGACTCCCAGAGAAGCTGCCAGCAACTCCCTCTTCCCATGTGTAATTTCCCCTGTGCTATTTCCAGTTAACTGACAACTAACAGGATGGAAAAGCCCTCCAGGATCACTGAGTCCAACCCCACCCAAACACTGCCAAGGCCACCTCGAACAGCATTGTCCCCAAGTGCCACATCCATACAGCTTTTAAATCCCTCCAAGGACAGGAATTCCACTACCCTGGGTAGCCTGTTTCAGGGTCTCACCACCCTTTTGGCAAAGAAATTTCCCCTAATATCCAGTCTAAACCTGCCCTGGCCGTGGTTCCCCACCATTTCCTGATGCTTCTAGAAACCCTTCAGCAAGGCAGCCTCAGCCACCATGTCTTTCAAGATTAAATACAAATTTATTTGTGGGATTTTTTTGTGTGTTTTTTGTTTTTCGTTGGTTTTTCCCTCCTGTTTTTCACCCCCTTTTTCTCTCCCAGTTCAGCAGGGCTGCAGATCCAACCCCAGTTTGGTCACTGGTACAGAGCAGCTCTCCACTAATTCCACACCTGGTCCTGTGCATCAGCCAGAACAAAACCTGGGCTCTTCCTGAGGGGTGTCCTGTCCAGATGCTCCATGAAACACTGTTTATACATGAAAAGAGATGCTCCAAACATGACATTTACCCAACACAGGGCCTGAAGCCTCCTGTTAGGTTACCACAGCTGTTCTTCTCTGGTATTTGACCATCTCCCTGCTTGGCTCATCCTTTCATCATGCCCGTCGTATCAATATCCTCTTTCCACAGGAGCTTCCTGTGTCCCCATCTCCAAAGACTTCAACATGACTGCAAAGACAAGTTTAGTAGCTCCACTTCCCTATTCCTTCCAGCCTTTTTCCTCAAATGCTATTCTCACTGTCCTTCAGCATTTCCTAGAAATCTGTTCCTGACCTCTGTCCCATTTGCATCACCACAGACAGACAGTGCATTTATTTTTCCTTGTAGAGCGTGAATCACCCCCAGCACGGCACTTCTCCTGCATGGAATCCCAGAATGTCAAGAGTTGGATGGGACCTTAAAAGCTCATCCCATTCCAGCTTCTGAAATGGGCAGGGAAACATTTCACCATCCCAGGCTGCTCCGAGCCCTGTCCAAGCTGTCCTGGAACACTTCCAGGGATGCAGGGGCAGCCACAGCTGCTCTGGGCACCCTGTGCCAGGGCCTCACCTCCCTCACAGGGAGGAATTTCTTCTTACAATTTCCACCAGCTCTGCTGCATTAGGAAAGGAAAGGTTGGATTCTCTGCGGGCAAGGGGCTCCATGAACCAAGATGTGCTCACAGCAAGTGTTGACCCAAGGCTGCCTGGAATGAGGTGGGACACACAGGGCCTGGGTTGAGCAGTCTCAGGACCAGGTAAGCTGGAAAACAGCTTTTATGTGTTGGCTGCAGCCCTTGATTTGCATCCTGCACATCTATCACGTCTCAGGCACATCCAGAGGAGATTCCAATTGGATTTCATCCAAGTTTTGCAGCAGAAATGCACACAGCACTCACAGCTTCAGCTTCCAGCCTTCTCCAAGCCTTTCCATAGGGTGAAACATCACAAATACATTGAGGCCACCTCCCCTAACTTCCACCCTTAGAACAACTGGCTTTTCCAGGGCCAGAACTGGGATTTCAAACCCATCCAAATAGTGAAAATGCCTTGTTTGAAGGTGTTGGACAGCTCCAAGAGCAAGCCTCAAGTGCCAGTCTCTGCTGTGCATCCCTCCCACATCAGGACAGGTCCCAGACATCTTGCCATCTCCAGTGTGATGTGAGCAGAACCACACAGACCCTTCTCTCACCAGCTGGCTCCAGTCTGATCCCATGAGCCAAACCCCTTGGGCTGGGGGACTCCTGCAGCCCGGCCAGTGCCAGGGTTTCTGGTTGCTTGCTCTGTGTTTTGGACGCAAGGCAAGGCAGGAGTTCTTGGATCCCAGAGGGTTTCTCCCAAACTTAACCCACCTCACCAGGTCCAATGCTATGGGATGCTTTTTAAACATCCTGTTTAAGAAACCCAGGTGGAAGCTGAGATTATGGAGCTGCAGGAGGGGCTGGGGGCAGAGAGGAGGGAGAGGAGGAGACAGGATGATGACCCAGCCTCTCCCACCCTAGGAATGCACAGAAGCTGGCATATGAGTCAAAAACACGCTTGGGACTGTTATTTTGTTTAACTCTGTCTAATTCTTGGATTTCTTAGTGGAAGAATGTTTTCATTGGAAGCTTCTGCAAAGCCACCATGTCTGGCAGCAGGACATCAAGCTCAGCCATGTGAGAACATGCCAAAAGCTCTGCTGAGTCCAACAATCAGTGCCAAATCAGGCCAAAAACTGACCCAAAACACCCCCAAATCTTCCAGCCAAGCCTTGCCTCCTGCTCAGAGCTCCTGCACAGCAACACAAGCCCCTTCTCAGCAGCACTCAGGTGTTGCTCCAAGCAGGATCCAGCCTAAAGGCCAGGACAGGCACAGCACGGTCCCTGCAGGAATGGGGTGAGCCATCGGGAATAAAGCATATTCCCTCCACCCCAAAACACTCCCTCTCAGCAATGCCACTTCCATCTGATATTTGCAAGGCACTCCCAGAGCAAAGGCAGGTTTTCCACATCCTCACCCAAGAGGAAGCAGCAGTTACCAGGAGCATCACTGTGTGGAGCCCATGGGTGTCCTTATCAGGTTGGAAGAACCTGGATGTGCCAGGGCACGAAGTGCTTCACTCCCCCAGCAGCTCCACAGATGCCAGCTGCCAGGCTGACTCCTTATCAGGCATTCTGTGGTGCCAGTGGAACTACTTGGATCCATCACACCAGTTTCTCAGAACTCTTTTGCTTATTTTAAACACATTCATTTCTTCCAATGGCTCCTCACTGAAAGTCCTGTGCTGAGATCAAACAGCATCCTGTGGTAATCCACCAGCTGTAATTCAGCTGACAGGGATTCCTCAAGCTGAATTACCACAGCCTCAAGAACTCAAAATCCATGGGTCATTTTGCACATGTGCTGTGCTGAAAAAAATACCTGATGTGAGGGCACAAAACACTCCAAGTGGGCTGCTTCCCAACGGGATTGCATGGACACCCTTCATGTGCCAGGTGAGAGTTTTAACACTGACACTTGGACTGGTGACTTTTTCTCCTTATTGTTTTAAATCTTCCTTTTCTTCTAAATGATTCCCATCCATCAGCTATCACAAAAAATGTTTAAACTCAATGCCCTGAGAGGAATTCCACCATTTTGGCAGTATTTCCACTTACCTCTGACAAGCACCAGCTGACCTTTCCATGCTGTAGTTTAGAGCACACAGCACAGGAGTCTTTGCAAACAGAAGAGCTGGAAGCCTTCTCAGATCCCAGCACAAAGGCTGTTGAACACTCTGGGGTGCTGATTTCAAGTGTCAAACTCCAGGAAGAAAATAAATTAAATAAAACAAGGTCACCTCTTAATTCCCACCTTCTTTTGCCATTTCAGTCTCACCCTTTGCTGCCAATCTGGACACAGCTACAAAACAAAGGAAACAAAGGACTTGAGGCTGAACAAGGAAAGTGTTTTGATCCTCCAAGGTGTCTTGAGATACATGGAAAAACCACAAAGCAGCTATTGTCTGAGTGTTGTTTCCCAGGTGCCCTTCCTCTCCCTGAACAGCCCCACAGCTCTCAACCCATCACTTAGGAAGCCCTGTCTGCTCTCAGCCTTCTCCTCTCCCCATGGCTTGATCCTTCTCTTCACTCCAGAGGGATCACTCCTCCACCTGAGTCCACCCAAGAACTCTGCCCTCTGTCCTCAAAGGGAAATCCATCCCCCCCTGTCCTTCAGCTGGCTTTCCACCAAAGCCACCAAGTTAATGCTCCACACCTTTTGCCTTTTACTCCTCCTTGCCTCATTTTGACTTCTTGCCACAATCTTCCTAACTTCTTCTTTTGTGTAACCACAGCTTTCTGCTCTTCATCTCCTTGCCTCACCTCTGAGCCATGCTCCATCCAGCTCTTCCCAGAGTCACACTGAGACTTCTCCACATACTTTAAGACTACAAGTTACCAACAATGTTCTCCTTCCAGGAAGTCTGTCTTTCCAACCTTTGACCCAAGTTATCTGCTCCTCAAGAGTTTCCCCAAAAGCCCATGGAGCTAAGGTACCGCACAGGCAGCAAAATCCCTGCAGTCTTAGGTACAACAAATTCCTGCAAGGAATCTACTCAAGGTAGCTCTGCCTATCAGCAGAATGCCTGTGCTCAAAGCATTGAATCATCGGGACCTCCAAGACCTCCTTGGTCATTACAAGAACCTCCAAGATCACTGAGTCCAACCTTTGGCCAGAGCCCAACATGCCCAACAATGTTGTCTTATGTATCAAGAGTTCTATTATCATTATAGTGCAAGGGTTCCATATTGCCAGAGTTTTGTACCTCCTCGAAGTTTCTCACAGGCAGCTCCTCTAAGCACTGACTGTTCCTGGTCCTTGCAGCAGCCATCTGACTCCAGTTCCCACCAATCCACTCTTTTATAACACTCTTCTTCTTATTGACTACAGGTGTGACCTGTTAAAAGTCAGGCCTGCTCCTGATCTTTAGTAATTGGCTCAGCAGCAACTCTTTTGGGGATAAGATTACATTCTATACCACCTTCATTTACCCATACTGTGTCCCCCTACACAACAAACTGTACCATCAAGTGCCACGTACACCTGCTTTCTGAACACTTCCAGGGATGGGGACTCCACCATTGCCCTGGGTGGAGCAGGTGGCCCAGCACCCTCATCCTGTAGATGAACCCCGATTAAACGAAAGCAAATTTCCAAAATGAAGAGTTGTATCTGTACCCTAAGCTGTGCTGAACCACTTCCCAGTCTCCCATCTCTCCCAGTGGATGAAGGCAGGGAAAAGCAGCCCAGGGAAGGGAGAGCTGACACATTTCCTGCTCCCACAGCTCCGAGTCGAGCAGGTTCAGGTGCAGCACATCCCTGAGCCACGTCCAGCCCACCGTGGTCAGATGTCACCTGTGACAGCCCTGGGGTGTGAGCAGAACTTGCACAATGCACATCCTGTGTGCATGTGACTCTGGGCACAGAGGAGAGGTGGATCATTTTCACCCTGGGCTGTTCTCCAACCTCACTTTCAGAGCTGTGATCTCCACAGATCCTGTTTGAACACCGACCTGGGTGTCAGGAACTGCCACTGCTGATTTCAACACCCACGTCACTGTCAAGTCCTGCCACTGGTACCAGTTCCCCAGGTCAGAATGGAGAGACCACACACCCAAGGCCCTGCTGCTGTCCCCAGACTCAGCCACTCCAAACTCAGCCAAACAAAACCAGTTCCAATTCTGTCAGGCAAGCACAGCCCATCACAGCGTGCCCAAACTTGAGCCAGCAGGAAAATTTCCTTCCAGGATAAAGCAAGGCTTGGGTCACTGGCCACAGGTAACAAACCCTGGAGTACAGACAGGAAAGCTCTGGTGTTTTGAGGGACATGGACCACACACAAAGCTTTGCCTCATTAATCCTCTGAGATGATTAATTGTCTTCAGCAAGGCTGACAACTCTGGAAGGAACAGAAGCTGCACATCTGCATGAGCCAGCCAAATCCAGCTGCTCATACTTGCACAGCAGTCTCCTAAAACACTGCAGTGGCTCCAGAGCCTGTCAGGGCAATGTCCCACCCCTGCACTTGCACAAACACTCAAGGCAGCGGGTGCTCAGCTGCAGATGGTGAGAGACAAAAGACAACTTTTCATGTCCCACACTGTGCTGAAGCACAGCCCTCCTCATGGGGCCACCAGGCAGAGGATGCAGTCTGCAGTTCACCAGGAGAACCAGGAGCTATCCTGCAAGCAACTTTCTAACATATATAAAAAGCTTGAATCTATCACACATTTTGCTGAAAAAACATGTTCAGTCCTCTTAAGCAATGTTCAAAACAACCTGGGGTGGACTGGATCTCTGGGTTAAGGAAGGCAGCAGGATAATTCCTGAAGTCCCAGCTATCAGTTCCACTGGGAGGCAGGTAATCCACCTTCTCTTCCTGCCAACGCCAACCTAACCACCACCAACCTGCACAATCCACACACAGGGCAAGGTGAGGGACCAAGCTTTCACGTTAGGTGTAATAGAAAAACATTCTTTACTCTGCAAGTGTCTTTACAAATATATATTTATATATTTAAGCCCGTTTCAGGCCATAAAAGCCCATAAAAAACAACCAGTACCTTTTTGAACGAGAGAAACTGCAGGGCAGAAGCCTGAGGTGACAGACTCCCACACAGGGGCTGCTCTGGCTCTTCTCTGAAGGCCTTTAGTTAGCACATAAAACCATCTCAAAAATCCTTGGATGTGAAAGGAGGGGCACCATTCTTACCCCCCTTTCACCACTCTCTCTATGAGGTAAACTGGGATCACTTTTACATCATCACTTTAGAAAGGAGATGTTGTATCCTGAAGACCAGCTTTTCCAAAGAACATTTGTGAATGGGTTAAAAAGGTAAGAAAGATGTGTGGATCCAACCATAATGTGCTGTTGTCTCAAAATAGAAGAAGTTGATACTAAAAAGCTATTCCAGATACATACAAGTACAAACACTAGAGCTGGTCAGAAAGATTCAGTTTCAACATTTTTTTTAAAAGCAGGGAAAATTTTCTGCAGTGTGTTTTTTTCATTTCCCCTCTCCTCACTTTTCTACCAGTTCCATAAACCCTTCTGAAAAAATCATGTGTCTGCTGTCAGAGTGCAAAGTCCATCCAAATCTCATGTTTCAGTTCACTATCTCTACACTTTACAAATCCTGATGGCAAACCAAAAGGTCTCAATTTAACTTAGCAAAAGTGATATCTAGAAAATATTCAACACCAAGAGGTCTTACAAAAAAAACTTGAGACTACTAAGGCATTCTAAGGCACAGTGTTTTGGAAGAAGTGCTTTCTCCCTGTAGTGTTGCTTTATACACATCATGTGTGTGAGTCCAAGGGATGCAAGGAGCTGCAGGTGGATGCCATGGCTTCTCCCAGGCAGGGAATTCCATCTTCTGCTGCTGTTTCAGACGTAGGCTCCCAACGCTGCGTGGAATTCAGTGAGACATTGCACCAGCTGCTGAAACTTGGGTCTCTCCTCAGGATCTAGGGCCCAACAGCAGGCCATCACAGCAAACCTGCAACACAGAGGCACATGCAGTCAGCCAGGCAGCCACAGCCCCAGCCTGGAAGGCAAAGCAGCATCTGGCACTGGGAAGGGGAAGCTGGCTGAGCAGCCAGAGAGAGACAAGGAGCTCTGGATCTTATGGCTCATAATGCTGAACAGCTCCTTCCAAGGATGGACATCTGGAATGACGAGCAAAGGGGCTGTCACCAGATGTCCTGGCTTGATTTAGGATTTAACCCATGGCAATCCAGGAAGGAGCAGTAGAGAATTCACTGGAAATCGCTCAACTGCTATAAAAGCATGGAATGGTTTGGGTTGGAAGGGACCTTGAAGATTACCCAGTCCCACCCCTGCCAGGGGCAGGGACTCTTCCCACTATCCCAGGCTGCTCCAAGCCCTGTCCAAGCTGTCCTGGAACACTTCCAGGGATCCAGGGGCAGCCACAGCTTCTCTGGGCACCCTCACAGGGAAGAATTCCTTCCCAATATCCCATCTAACCCTGCCCTTTGCAGTGGGAAGCCATTCCCTGTGTCCTGTCACTCTACCCTTTGTCCCAAGTCCCTCTCCAGCTCTCCTGGAGCCTGTTTAGGCACTGGAAGGGCCTCTAAGTTCTCCCAGGTCTAGGCTGAACACTTGTCTGGTCCAGGCTGAACATTCCCAGAGCAGAGGGGGCTCCAGCCATCAGAATATCTCCATGGCCTCCTCTGGACTGGCTCCACTTCCTTCTGCTGCTGGGCACCCCAGAGCCAGAGTTCCACCAGCAATGTTCACCCCAGGCTTTGTCTGCCAGGCAGAACAATCAGGCAAGAAAAGGCAGCCCTGGCTCAGCACCCCAAGCAGAAAGCAGCACGTTTGTCCTCCCCCACAGAGGCACTCACAGTTCATCGGGGCAGTTGATGGGCTGAGCTATCCGATAGCCATCCTTTAAATAAGCTGCCATCTCGAAGGGGTCGATGTCCACGTACGGGGTCTGGCCCAGGGTCATCAGCTCCCACAGGGTCACCCCAAAGGCCCACTGCAAAGGAACAGTGCAAAGGAGCATTAACACAACGTGCTGAACCCCCAGAGCTCCTCCAGCCAGGCCACAAAGCTAGCTGTGAGGAGGATTGCTGTCCAAGGCAATTACACATAGTAAGAAAGCTTTGCATGAATGCTCTATATATAACCAAATTCAACATGTCTTGAACTGGGTTAATGAAAAATCACAGAATTGGTGATAAATTGCACAGAAAAGCTGTGGCTGCCCCATCCCTGCCCCATGGTCAGGCTGCATGGGGCTTGGAGCAACCTGGCATAGTGGAAGGTGTCCCTGCCCCATGGCAGGGAGTGGGATCCAGATGGTCTTAAGGTTCCTCCCATCCCAAACCAACCTGTGATTCTACAAACTTAAAATCTTACTGCACGAAGATATCAGTGCTAAAAATCGTGCATTTCTTTAACATGAAATTACAGAACACCTACATCTAAATTAGTGAACATTAAATGATTGTCTCCTATATATTTTTTGGTTTACACTTTACTTCTTTAAAAAGAAGTAAAGTGTAAAAAAACAAATATATAGGAGATAATAATTTAATGATTTTTTTTGTTATACTTTACTTCTTCAAAATGCCTCGAAAATCCTCAAAAAAGTCTGCAAAATTCAAAGGATCAGAAATGAAATAATTATAATTTTTTTATTCCAAATCATCTGTATATTTGGAGAGTATGTTCAGGAATAGGACTCGGAAAAAAAAAAAAGAGATTTCACCTCAGTAAATCTGACAATCAGCATTCAACACATTCATCTGGCAACCCTTGCCAGAAGGAGCTTGAAGTGATGAAAAATCCATCTATGAATCCACATACAAGCAGCGTACAAGGAAAATGATTTATTATCTGGTATCCAGAGAGCCACGAGACCAAACAGAGATGGGGCTGATACGGCACGCTCGTGACTCACGACTCAAGCTCCACATCATCGTTCATTAAAAAGGGCCACAATCATGCATGGCTCACACAATTCTTGTTTTAATCAAGAGAAATCCCACTCGCTGCCTTGACCCAAGCCTTAGGGAAGGGATATTTTCAGGTGGGAAGGGCAGAGCACAGACGCGCTCAAACAGCCACCAAAGGAAATAAAGCCCCTTTTAGCTGCAGTGGAGAAGACTGCTGAGGGACAAGGGGTGATCATGAAGATAAAATAGAGAGTGATTCAAGCAAAACCACTCTGGGAATACAGCTGTTCTAATTCCATAGGAAGCTGCATAGAGATGGCATGAAGAGATGCAGAGCTTCATGTGCCACAGCAGGAAAAACAGGGAATTAAGATTCAGCAGGAATGGTGGTTTGTTTTCCTACACTCTGGCTGACTGATAGAGCTGCTGGCAGGGGAGCAACACTTTATTGGGAAAGTTTCAAGCCAGCAAACACATTTGAAAGAAAGTCATCCAAAAAGCAAGCCTGGAACACATCCCCTGGCATCCCTGCAGACACACACACTGTTTGTACCAGACTTCATCACCCATTCCCTGTTACATGCAATGGATCACTGGGTTTGTTCCTACCAAACCCACAAAAACATCTGACATCAGCTTTTTGTGAAAGGAGTCCAGGTAGATGCAAAGCTGATATTTAGGGCACATGGTGTTTTGTACACCCAGAAAAAATACACCCATTTCACTTTTGAACTCTACACAACTCAGATGGCCACGTGTCTGCAGTTAGAATTGGGTGTTAAAAGTTGGGTGGCATTTATCCCTAAGCAATGAAAAAAGTACTTCTGGTTAAAATGGACTGGAAAAAATGCTGAATTGCATTGGAGTTTTCAAAAATGGTTACAATCATGAGATTTACTCATCCTAATAAAATTCTACATCTCACTGCTGCTGTTACATAAGCTTTGATTTCCCAGTTCTCACAAACAGTAATTGCTTTCATGTCCCAGATTTAAAAAAAAAAGTAAAAACAAAAAATCCCACCATTTGATTGAGTTCATTTAGCTCTCTAAAAACATGCTTTTACAGGCAACTTCCATTTCCTCTTCTGTCTTTAGGTTGGATCTAACACAAGCCCCCATGTGTTTTCCAATGAATACACATGTGCAGCACAACTGGCACCTTCCCTTCCTTCCTTCTTTTCCTTGTTTACATGGCTCCAGCACTAGTACAGAGACCATGGAGGGAAAAAACCACCAGAACTTCTCTAAAATTTCTCAAACTGGCATCAGACCACTATCCTGGATGGGATGCATCATAGGGAACAGGCTGAGGTCACTGCAACACTGCTCTTATCTCTGAAAGGTCACCTCAGCTGGGAGAGGTTCCTGGCCACTGGAATGAAGGAATTCTCTGGAAGAGCTGGGATTTGGGGGACTGTGGGCCACAGAGTCAAACACCAGCTCCTGCTCATGTCAGGGAGCTCATTATCAGGGATATCTGGGAACAGCCAGCGTGGATTTATCAAGGAAAGCTGTGCCTGCGCAGATTTGTGCTGACCAGACAGAGCACACGGTGAGGAATGGCTAAGGAATGGGTGCCCACCTTGACTTCCAGAGGGTGCTGGGGCACAGAACAGGATCCCCAGGGAATGGGCACAGCCCCAAGGCTGCCAGAGCTCCAGCAGCATTTGGGATTGCTGGGGTGTCTGTGCAGGGCCAGGAGCTGGACTGGATATCCCTGTGGGTCCCTTCTAACTTGAGATACTTTACGAAAAGCAGTCCCAGTGCAGCTCCCTGAATTTGAGTGTGTTCCTTGCTTGCACTTCCAAAGGAACAGGGAGCAAGGGGCACCTCTGCTGTGCTCAGAGCAGCTGTGGCTGCCTCATCCCTGGAAGAGTTCCAGGCCAGGTTGGACAGGTCTTAGAGCAACCTGGGACAGTGGAAGGTGTCCCTGTCCATGGCAGGGGGTGAATTAAATGGGCTTTAAAGGTCTCTTTCAATCCCAATCATTCTGGGATTCTGTGATTCTCCAGCAACTGAAAAAAGAGCAAAATGTCATCAAAACACATTTCCAGGAAAAAAAGCCTCACCACATCACTGGCACTGGAGAATTCATTGTTGACCAGGCTCTCCAGGGCCATCCAGCGCACGGGCCTGTTCTCGTTGTCCCCCAGGCAGTGATAGTCCATGGGGAACAGGTCCCGCGACAGCGCGTTGTCCGTGATCTTCACCTGCAGGCCATCGTCGATGCTGGGCACAGAGAACAGCACGTCAGGGTTGTGATTTCAGGATTTACCTCAGATACCCCAGGTTCCTCCCCTGCTGATCCCTCCCAGGTGTGTCAGTCACCTCTCCTTTCCCACCCTGATCCCTGCTGAGCACTGTCTGTTAACCCTGGCATTCTAGAAGGGTGTTGGGTGATTGGGCAGATTCAAAGGATGCTCCCTACCCCTGTGGGGGCATTGGGCCATCCAGGTGTCCTTTGTCCCTTGAGACCTCCTCTCCTGTACCTGGTTGGTGGCTCCTTACACCTTCCCTCCCCCTCTCCTCAAGGTTAAAAGGAACAGCAACCACACAGTTCAGTTCTGTTGGAGCTGTTGCTGGATTCAGAGGCCTGTGGGCCAGAATAAAGCTCTGCATTGAAACCCTCTAGCAAAACCCAACTCCTTTCCTTCACCATCACCTTAAATCTTCTCCATCAGAGGGAAACCTGAGCTCCTGCAAGCCTGGACTTGCCTCCAAGCACCCAGCTGCAGCATCCAGCTAGCCAAAAGTGTCACTAGGGTGAAACACCACAGTGCCCCTATTTGCTTCAGCAGCAAGGGCCAGACAAGCTCAAGCACATCCCTTCTAGCTATATTGGTAATATTCCAATAGGTCAGCAACCCCACAGCTCTGCCCAGCCCCAAGGGCCACACTCAGCACTCACTGGGGACTGCTAATCCACAGCTCGAGCACTGGCACTCTCCTGCATCAAGACACGCTTACTCTGTGATTAGCAAACATTATCACAGCACCAGTTTATTCTGTGCCAACTGATAAGCACTAGAAAAATCAGCAGGCTTGATTAAATAAAACCAAACACTTACAAGTGCAAGAAAATACTGTGAAAGCAAACAAGTAACTGCCTCAAGTTACTCCTGCTCTTTTGGAGATCCCCTATCAGGGCAATTAAACACTTCGTAGCTCTAGTACCTCTGTGGCAATAATGAGGCAAAGACCTAAGCAAAGAAAGAGCCAGAAATTTAATATCTGTAACCAACCAGTACCCTTTGTGGTCCAAAAGCATGTCTCCAATCAAGCCATCTGCTGAAAAACTCTTTATTCCCTCCACAACAGATATTGATGCTTGTCAGAAATAGGGTACAAAGGGAAACTTACTTTAATCAAGAAAAGATGACTCAAAATAGCAGAGAGAATTTGCCCCCTCTGGGGTGTGATTCAAACTCTTTGAACTTAAAAATGTGTGCAATAAAGTTCAGTGTTCTCATAAACAGCTGACTTCAGAATATGGCAAAGATGTTGGCTTCAACATTGTATGACAAATATACAGAAGGAACATTGGGGTGGGGGTATTGTAACAAACTGGTTTTTGTTTTCTTATCTTGGCAATTATTTATTTTGATGAGAAAAATGAAATATAAATGGTCTTTCTGTGTGTTTCTCTCTTTACTATCCCAGATATCTTTTTTTTCCCCCTATGCACTTTCAGGCCAGTTCATGATCCTCAAAATTTACACAACAGGAAATTTCCTATCTAGTAATTTTTAAGAGTTCAGAGAATTTCCTAGAAGACCTGTGGAAAGCAAATGCAATGCAAAGGGCAATTCCCCAGCAATTAGACAGCCCTGACTTGTGTAACCCTCATGTCCACTGTAATTGGACCTGGCTGTGCCATGGGCACATGAGACCACAAGCATTTCCTCCCTTAAACCTGCCAAGATCACTGGAATCTTGGCTCCCTTCCCAAAATTAGGAGATGGGTCTGATGCACTTCCCAGCCTTTCACCACCCAGAGCAAACCTGGGGAACAAAGAGGGGCTGGTGGAACAAAGTCCTTCAGGGGACCTTGGCTACTGGCACCTCTTTATCTTTCCAAACATGAAGCTCCAAAGGATGTCCCTGATGTTTGTGATTCCCTGATGTTTGTGATCTGTCTCCTGTGGCCCCACTTCCTCCTCAGTGTGCTCAGCAGTGAGGAACAGCAATAGGAATTAGGAACAGCATCTGTCATCACACTGAGCACCCTTACAGGGCACAAGAGCAGAGATGGTGGTGACTAAGTGATGAGGTTCCTAGAAGGCCACCAAACATCTCTACTTCTACATTTTGGAGTGTATTCCAGCCTGAAGTTGGTCTCAAACCCCTCTTTGGCATTCCTGCCATTCTAGAGAACATTTGTATCTATCCATCATTTGGCAACTAAGAAATCTACCAACAAACTAAGTCTTTAACTCAGTTTTTGAGGAGAAAAAATGAAGAAAACCAGCCTAAAACAAAAATCTATCCATTGATAAACTGTCAAAGATATTCTAAGTTTTTATTAAAGTTGAAAGGAAACTTTAACTCTTTTCAAGCCTTTGAAAAAGTGATAGTCAAACCCAGCTGAGGCATTTACAGAGAGGATGTTCTGCATCCTTTAGAACCACAACTCCTGGTTCCCCTTGCTTTGGGGAAAAACAACTTCACTGACTACACCAGAGACCCCAGCCCTGCATTTTGAAGGGGAGCTGAGGCTGAGTGCAGGGAGCTGCAGAGGGGACAGTACTTACACACAGTTCCTTGCAGCCAGGTCTTTGTGGATGACCTCCCTCCTGGCCAGGTAGCTCATCCCACAGGCAATCTGGATGGCCATGTGTACCAGATCCTGCTGGGAAATCGCCTGCAAGAGCCCAGAGCAGCAGCCATCAGCCCCTCCAGCCCAGCACCTGCAGGGTTATTGGGTTTGCTGTGTCCCAGTGACCCCTCCCCTCCAGTCCCCACAGACACAACCACCTATGGGCACTCATGACGGTGCCTTACTCGAAATTTTAACTTCTCTTTTTGACATGCCAAGGGAAAATACTTCCATCTTGCAAGTGCCTCACTCTTTGTACCTACTTTTCCTTTGATTGGAAGTGGACATAGGTAAAAATGGTCCATTTTACCCCTTCCCACACCTTTTTCACTTTGTTTCTCTGGAAATCAGCTAATTCCAGGGTGCAGCACAGTCAAAATCCTTGTTGCTCTCCAAAACCAGCATCAAAGGCTTCAGCTCCTTTTGCAACTTCACAGTCCCATCATAATTAAAATCTTGCCTGTATTTATAGCTTGGGATACCAAAAGTAGTATCAATAAATCTGCAATTTCTCCATACACCACTTCCATTAATTTAATCCACAATTTTCTCTATCTGTTGCTATAATTTTAGGATGCATTGATTGAGCTCCTACCCTAATGAGAGGTGACAGCTTCCTGCCCTCTGAACACCCAGGATAAACTTTTCCTGGTGGGAAACAAGGCAAACACTCGCTGGGGAGCCACCTCAGCAGCTCTCCTGAACAGGAGAGTGCCACAACCATTCCTCTGGTGGCACAAACTCAGAGCAAATGGAGGTTTAATGGGCACAAAGTCCCACATGCCCAAGGGTACCTGAGGATTGTTGGCCTCCACCAATTTGCACTGTCTCAGGAAGAGTTTAAGGTTCCCCCAGTTCATGTAGGGCAGCAGCACCATTGGTTTCTCTCCCTCCTCTATACAGACGTGAGTGATAGGCAGCAGATTCCTGGAAGACACAGAAATTCCTAATGTTACCGAACTGAAATTTGATTAAAATAATTTTGATTCCTAAACACAGCAATAAAATTAACTCAACATGAAAAAAAAGCATTTAATCTTGTATTAGGAATTGCAGAGCACAATGTGTCCAATTAGCTGAAGCCCTAGACAGTACTTTTAATAAATGAAATATTTGACTACTTTCCCATTATGAAGAACCCTCCAAATGTTTTCATTTGGTCCGAGAGGGCTGACATAAATTGTTGTGAATACAGGAGAATACACAGAAGTGCTATATCCTTAAACTGGGAGGTGCAGCATTCTAAATCTATTACAGATATAAAACACATACTTGCCCTACAGCATTTAAACAAAAAAAAAAGTCAGAACATCATGTTTGATCCACTGCAAAGTAACAGAACAGAAAGTTTTAGTTCTGGATCAGCCATTTTAAGGGCCTTTCCAAGATTTTTGTGGCTCAGGTAATCCCCAACCAGTGCTGCAGTGTCTCTGCACAACTTCCTTAGAAGAAATATAGTACATAATATACATAATATATATAATATAATATAATACATAATACATGCAAATTCATAGAAACTCAAACCAAACTGGACACAGTTTCATTTTCCATTAATCACTTTTTAAAACACCTGTATTTTTCCATTGAATACCACTAGTAAAAGTCACCAACAACTAACCACTTTTTTTAATTTTGAATTTTCTTACTCTTTCCTGAAAATTTCTCACACACAGGTGTCACATCCATCAGCTCTGGAGACCCATGAGGGTCCCAGCTTTATAGACAGTGTAGGGAAGAAAAGCTTTTTGGACTATTTTTTAAAAGCTTGACTTATAAAAGGGAGGACAACAGCTCATTTGGAATGATGAGAGCAGGGCAAGTTCATTTTGTTTCCATTTTAGGTATGTTTCACCAAAAACCTGCTACTCCTGTATTTTAGGCAAGGCCTTTATTATATAAGGCTGGGAATGTCCAGCCTGGAGAAGGATCAGGGAGACCTCAGAGTCCTTTCCAGTGCCTAAAGGGGCTCCAGGAGGATGAGGCATGGAGGGACAGGACAAGGGGGAATGGTTTCCCACTGCCAGAAAGGGATGGATGGGATGTTGGGAAGAAATTCTTCCCTGTGAGGGTGGCAAAGCCTTGGCACAGGGTGCCCAGAGAAGCTGTGGCTGCCTCTGGATCCCTGGAAGTGTCCAAGGCTAAGTTGGACGGGGCTTGGAGCAACCTGGGATAGTGGAAGTGTCCCTGCCCATGGATGAGCTTTAAGGTCCCATCCAAGCCACCCTGGCATTTCACAATTCTACAGAAGTGCTGCTGAATTCCCAGCAAACAGCTCCTTCTCCCCAGGGAGCTTTACCCAGGTACTCCCACCTCACAGTGACATGGATTTGTCACCCTACCTGTGGTGAAGCCCTCTGAGTTTACAGCTTTCTGTCAGCATCATGGTCACCTGCACCTCCGAGGCTTGATCTGAGGTAAAAAGGAAGCACAGATAAACCTTGGAAACAAATCAACACATTAATCAAAATTCAGTCCAGATCTGAAAGTCACTTAAGGTCACTTGAGCACGAACAGAACTTGTTTGCCTCCTTTCTTAAAATGGCACTTAGAAAAAGCACTTAGAGAAAGAAAAGTTCAAGGCCAAGTTCTGAGGCTCATTTCTGCTTTAAGGAGTGGGGTCAAGCCCAGAAAGGAAACCAAGCACATTCCAGGGGCTGACAGGCTCTGGTTCTGCACTTCCTGACAGCTCCTGGGCAGGCACAAGGCAGCTGCACTGGGCAGTGGGGTCTCATCCTGCACAGGACTGGTGCCCATGGAAGAAATGGGATGTGCCAAATGTTCCCAAGCACAAATGTGCTCCAAGGGACGCTTTGCTGCTGAGTTACCACTCCAGGTACAGTTGTGTTTACTGCCACATGCCTGGAGGCTGTTTATGTCTACATTCACTTATTTCCTTGCTCTCTTGCTTGACACACTTGACTCTTGGTAACCTTAGAACTGTTTGCTGCTCTCTCCCCCACCTTTTCAAATGAATAAATAAATAAAACCACTGCTGCCAGCCAAAATTCAGGCACCTGTGATAAATCCAATAACCCAAAGCAGAAGCACAGGTGGTGCCTGGAACCCCTTTCCCACCACTCTTTGTGTATTTGGAGTATTTTTCCCCCCCTGGTGGCAAGAACCTCCAGGGAAACACAAGGAGACATCAACAGGAGCTCTCCCAATCCCACCTCCCTCACACCTGGGAGCATTTTTGGTGTTTCCCTCATGCTGGGACTAGTTCTGGCAGGGAGCTGGCACAGGAGAGCCCAGCACAGCCCAAGGAACTCTCCTTGCTGCACCAGGGGGAATTTACATGTCCTGGATGAGTCAAGCCAAGGCTTTGCTGCCCTGGGAGGAAGAATAGGCAAGAAATCCTCTGCTCTTTTCCGTCCTCCAAGGTCTGATCCTGCCCCCTGTACAGCCCTGACACCCTTTCCTAACTGAGCCTCAGCCCTGCAAAAGGAAACAGGACTCTGGCTGAGTGAAGAGTGATGGGAGCATTCTGCAGAAGCTCAGAGGTGCCACTAAATTAGTGACAACTGTGGTATATTATGGGATGTATCAGCCAGTGCTTTTGGGCCCTTCACTACAGGGACTTTGAGAGGCTGGAGCTTCTTCAGGGAAGGGAACAGAGCTGGGGAAGGGAATGGAGCACCAGGAGAGGTGAGGGAGCTGGGAAGGGGCTCAGCCTGGAGAAAAGGAGGCTCAGGGGGGACCTTGTGGCTCTGCACAACTCCTGACAGGAGGGGACAGCTGGGGGTGGTCGGGCTCTGCTCCCAGGGAATAGGACAGGATGAGAGGAAACAGCTTTGAGCTGCACCAGGGAAGGTTCAAACTGGATATTGGGGAATATTTACTGACAGAAAGGATGGTCAGACATTGGAACAGGCTGCCTGGGGCACTGGTTGAGGATTTGAGTCTGGAGGGGTTTAAATCTGTGTGGATGTGGCACTTGAGGACATGGGTCAGCGATGGCCTTGGCAGTGCTGGGAGGATGACTGGACTCGATGGTCTTAGAAGTTCTTTCCAACACAAACAAATCTGTGATTCCCTTCTATTGGATAACAACTCTGTATGTGGGGATGGTACAGACAGGTTCCTACAGTGCAGGACACACTGAAGCCATGGCCAGCTGAAGTCTCTGGTCTGCACTACAACAGAAGCCCTATGGGCTGGACACTTGATGGATTCAATTACGTACAAGACAGATGCAAGAGGCTTGGAAAGAGGAAAGAAAAACTAAGATCCTACATTAAAACAAAGTTACACAGCCCTGAATGACTGAATCAGGCAGTTCTAAAAGCCAGCATTAAAAATGGAGGTGGAAAAGCAGATTCTGAGAAGTCAGAGGAGCAGGTTACCTGTACAGAGCTTCAGCAGTAACTACAGGGTCCAAAGACCTCAACCTCTTCACCCAGCACATGAGGAAGGCAGGAAAGAGATTCCTGGGTGTGAATTTAAGCAGATTAACTCCTCACACACTCTCTGGCCCCGTGCTTGCTGAACTGGTTTGCTTTTAATTATAAGAGCCACCAAGCAATAATTTGAAGCTTTAAATCAGAGATAGTTTAAGAGTGGGTTTAAGATCTACAGAACGAGTCAGGCTGGTTTGGACAATGCACCCATTCATCTCCTCATGGTGACTCTTCTGCCAAAGCCTTTCCCTTTCCAGCACTCAGGGAAGTTTCCAGCAGGTCAGTGTTGTTTTCTCTCCAGGTTATAGTGGTTGGGCACCCAAAGGGATGATTGACTCCCAGGCAAGTGTATACGGAAACTGAAATCTTATCTTGTGAAACAGTCCCACCATCCATATTGTGTTTGCTTATCAATATTATTTCCTTGTTTTCTGCATAGAAAAAACTTACACAACACCAACAAATTCAACAGACTCAGAACAAACAATAGTGTTCACGGCTAATTCTCCTCTAGTTGAAACCAGTGCCAATTTAGAACCACCACACAATTTGATTATTGTGGGTTTGTACTAGATATAATTCAAAACACAATATTAATCACCACTTCTTGGAGTGATTCTTGTCAAAAGGGGGAAAAGAACACCAAAATACTGCTACTGCAACAGTCCCCACTGCAATCAGGCTTCCTTTTAAGGCATTTTCATCAGTGACAAAGGAAAAAGTTCAGTTAAACAACCTCTGTCACAATTAGTAGACTATGACCACTTTTGAGCAACCAACACACACATCTTCACATACCAGGACAAAGGGGATTTTGGCAATATTATTTTGTTGTGGAGGCTTGGTGAATCTGAGCATCCTTTACTAAAAATCCTTAAAACCAATCCAGCAAACCCACAATTTCTAGTTTTGATAGGAGAAACAGAGTCCCAGTGCCAGAGCAATCCCAGCTTGCTGAGACCTTTTTCCAAGGACATAGTGAGATGAACCCTACAGATTCCATCTTCCTGCCTGGGCCAATGTATAACCCCAAATTCCCCAAACTTGAGTGATGTAAGCACACACACTTTGTTTTCTTCTCAGAGCTGTTTGTGCAGCCACTCAGACAGAAAAGGGGAAGGATCCTGTCACACCATGGGATGTAGAAATAAAAAGCCCATGGGCTTTTGTGGCTCCTTTTGTCTGCCCCAAATCCATGAAGGTGTCAGATGCAAGCACAGCCACACACACAGCTACAGAGGGGAGAGGGGGAAAAGCCTCCCACAGAGCCAGAAACCTCTGAAATTACAATAGCTACTTGGAGACACAACTGAGGAGGTCACAGTCTCCTCTTTATTAAATCTGGGCACCAGGAACAGCCTCGAATTTAAGTTGAGTGCTCCAGGGCAAGGGTTCATTGCAAAACTTCCTTAAAGCCCTGAAAAAAGCTGAACTGAGATATTACCATTATTTGTGATTAAGAACATGTCAGTGCTCAGCCACAAATGGAGTTGCAGTTGGATACTCATGTGGAGCAGCCAGATTTCCACAAGGTGATCATGCACCAACAGCTGAGAAACCAAAGAGCAGCAAATTCAGGTGAGTTCAGAGGAAAATTTAACACCCAGAAATATTCCAGATACTCAGTTAGGACCAAAAAGGTGCTTAAAACCAAGACTGAGATAGATGTAAATGCATTCCAGAGAGGAAGATGCTCTCCAAGCCCTGCTTTTACCCAAAAGTCTGGCTGTGAAAGCCTGCCCTGAGGCCCAGGGCAAGAACAAGGCAGGATTCCAAGCTCTGATGGAGCTGCAGGTTTATCTCCTGATATCACAGGATTTGTGTGCAGCCAGGCACAATGGGGCTCTTGGCACTGCTGGTTTTACATCCCTCTGTGCTGGGATGTGCTGGGGCCCTGCCTGGTTCATGGGGAGGAAAAACACCTATTCCATTTTTACCAACTTCTTAAAATCCAGCTGCAAAAATTCATTTTAAAATCTTTGTTCATTATCATTCATCAGTCACATGAATCATCAGAATTCACATGAAAAGATCTTGGGGAAGTTCTGTGATGACACTAAATTGAAGGGAATTGCCTGCTCTGAGACCAGGCACTCATCAGCTGCAGGGCACCAGGCTTTGCTTCAGCAGGAAAACTCACTCCACACCCCAAAGGACTGAGCAGAGATGAAAACCAGTAATTACCTGGATATTGCAGTGGGGAACTGAGGAGCTGGGTGCTTTCATGAGTCACTTTGGAAGTCAGACCTCCCAGAGCCTCAAAATTGCAAAGCACAGCTTAAGTAGGATCACAGAATCCTTTAGGTTGGAAAAGCCCTCCAAGATCAAGTCCACTCATTCCTCCAGTGCTGCCAAAGCCACTCCTAACCCATGTCCCCAAGTGCCACATCCACACCTCTGTTAAATCCCTTCAGGAATGGGGACTCCACCACTGCCCTGGGCAGCTGTGGCAGGGATGGACAGCCCTTTCTGGGAAGAAATTTTCCCTAGCATCCAACCTAAACTTCTCATGGGGCAACTTGAGGCAATTTTCTTCTTGTCCTGTTCCTTGTTCCCTGGGAGAACAGGGTGACGCCCACCTCACAACCTCCTCTCAGGCAGCACTACAATTTAAAGGACTTCTGATTGTAGAATGGTCACTGAAATCTGTTTCTTCAGAAGACAAAGCAGAACCTGAAAACCCATGTAACCACAGGGTTCAAAACTGAGTCCCATTTGAACTCTCTCACAGCCTACTACAGGCACTAATAGCTGATTCTTTCAAGACTCCTGTCAGAAGCAGCTCTGCAAATGCTACAGCCAGGAGCTCCAAGGCTTCTGATGAATGTTTCCAACTGCAATGTTTCAGATGATGTTTTACCTGCAGCTTTTCTCACCTTTGGACCATTTGTAATGGCATGTTCTCCTGTGAACTTCCTCCTGTTTCATACTGCAAGGTAATACTCCCCCACACCACACCACTTACACAGCCCAATTTCTACACCCCTGCCTGTTTTCACAGGCTTCTATTACCCTTATTACTTTTCAGCCTTGTGGGCTTTGCCAAATATCCCATGACAAAGTGCACAAGCTCCAGTTATTGAAGGGTGACAGCCACAAAGGGAGGCACAGTGGTCACAGGAATTTAGAGGGCAGGACTAGAGCAGCTCCAGGTGATAAATGCTCCCAGTATCAACACATCCTTGTTAATTACTGCTGCTTCTGCATGGCAATTAATTAGGTAAAACTGCTCCCAAGGCAGAATTCCACCCCAGTTCAAAGAGAATGCATGCCTGAGTATTGCTTTAACCCCTCCACACAAGTCTTGGAAGTGATTCAATGCCTGTGCTCACATCTGTTGCACAGGACATTTTTAATGCCTCTATCAGGTAACCTTCACAACTTTCCTTCACCAGAAGGAAATGCAAGAAGGCATGATCCAACCTGCCTTATCTCAGGCAGAAAGGAAAGTAGATATAAAATATATTTCAGCTTTCAAATTTCAAGGCCCCAGGAGTGAGCCAGAGCCAAGTGGAGCATCTGATGCTTCCTCCTGCACACTGTGCTCCTGTTTGCAGCTTGGAGCTGCAGGAGGTGTTCAGGTCATCACTCTCACAAATTCAACATCTCCCAGCTTTCCAAGGCAGTTCTGCATCCTACAGAACTCCAGTCTCCTGTAAAGGTAAGACATGCACTCCAAACCACAGCAAGAAGAGGTTACAGCACAGGACACTGCACTTAGTCCTGATAAAATTTCCACAGAACAGGATTTCCCTTCCAATCCTGGTATCCAGGCATCAAGTATCAACCACATGAGTTTATTTTGCAAAGCAAAGCAGCTCACACTGACAAATCCAAGCCTAATTTTAATAAATCTTTGGATTGAGTCAACATGTCACTGCTAAAATAGGGAATGTTATTCTGGTTTTCCTACATTACAAATGCACATGCAGTTTTAAACCACAGAAAGGGCAGAGAAAAGCAGGATTTGGGGATAGTCTTAGTTCCCTGTGTAACAGTAACACCAGAATCCAGGAAGCAGCAGCAAAGAGGAGAAAGTAAAAGGCTCTTTGTTCAATAATCCATTTAACTCAAAGTGAACCTGAAGGTGTTAAGTAAGTTGAAAGTGAAAGTGGGAAAGAGAGACATGATTGATGTCCTGGTCCAAAGGTAAAGGGGCAGCACATAATAAAACTGATGTACAAGTAGAGATTTTAACTGTATGCAAATTAAATTGCCCTGCAGGTATCTTTTAGCACATGGAATAACAAATCTTTAAATTATATAGTACAATACTTTGGAAATCATCCCCTCAGTATTTTCTGAAGTATACTGTACTGCTTCTAATCCTACTACTAGGATTAACTGACAAATCAAGTGCATTTTTAGGCTGATATTCAGAAATTTGCTACTTTTCCCAAATTCTTTAAATTCAAATATCTTCCATTATAAAGACACTCAAGAATTTAGCTCAGATGAGCAGTAACTCTTGATTTATTTTTCTGGCATAAACTATACTCTTCAGAAACAGGATCCTGCACTCTAATTTTGGAAGATTAAATACTTTAGAACAATTAATTCAAATGCTGTGCTGTGTGTTTAAGGTACAAATTTAAACTCAGAACTATTTTCACAAGGCTGTGCTTCTTAAGAATGAACTGCCCAGAAGAGCAAATTCCATCAATTGAAACACGACCCCATGAGAACAACTGTGGATGATGCTCCAAGTTCTGGTACCTGTGGAGGGTGAACAAGAAGGCTTCACCTTGGTTAACACAGAGCTGCTTGTCCTCACTTAAATCCCCTAAATTGCTTTCTCCTGCTTGGCACAGCCTGAATTCTCAGGATTTCCATCCCTACACTTCCCAAATGCATGAAATCCTAAAGAGTCACCAATGTTGCAACCATGGAATGGTTTGGGTTGGAAGGGACCTCAAAGCTCATCCAGCTCCACCTCCTGCCATGGGCAGGGACACCTTCCTCTAGATCACAATGCTCCAAGCCCTGTCCACCCTGGCCTGAGCACTGCCAGGAATGGGACATCTCCTCTTAACTAGACTAGCAATATATTAAAAAACTCTAAATAGTAAAATGTCAGAGATAGCCAAGAATGCTGAAAGTCTTTTAGTGACCTAAGATGACAGAACTCAAAAGGTTTGTTAAAAGTTGGTAGAACAATAAAGTTTAAAGAGCTGACCTTTGTCAACACTTTGTTTCCAGTGCTTTCCATGGATGGTCTGTTTCCAAACACTCCTTCCTTGTACATCAGAAAAATGTTAAGTGGTTAGAACACGAAAATGGGAGCAGCTGGGTTATCTTGAACAGCACACTGTGTTGTTTTTACCAAAAGTGTACCTTGGCCAGAACATCCTAAATGAGTCAGGGCTCTGCACAGCTTACCCTCACTTCATATGTTCCTGGAATAACACAATTCCATTTGTTTTGCTAAGAATTTTCTCCTTCACAGGAAAAGCACCATTAAACAATGTGTTCTTTAAATCAAAGGTGAAACTTGTGTGTTTTCTTCCTCCTCTGACATCAGATGATTTAAAAGATTCCCCAGAATGGCTGCAGGGATCTGTTAAACCCTGGCAAGAGATGCAATGCCAGCTTGGAGAAACATGCCATCAGAGACACTTCCCAAAACTGAGAGGGACTGGAAACCCCTGATTGGAAAGTGAAGCATTCCACCTTCATAACCCAATTTTTCTGTAAAACAAAAAAACACAACGAAGAAAGCAAATGCCAGCTAAGTCTCTCATCTTTCTAATAAAGAACTCATTCAGGTTCTGTTGATCCAAAGATTCCAAAATCCCAAATATTCTAGATAACATATCCTTGTTCTTGCTGGCAGTGACACACATCCTCAATCTTCATCAGTGTCTGTTTGAAGACAGAATGAAGGTGAATTTTCCTCTGAAATGTCTAAGTGTGAAAGTAATTAATACTTTGAGCACCTTGCCTAGCAAATGAACACAGTGGAAGTGTAAAGTGCAAAGACAACACAACAGCTGTATGGCCAACATGAAGGATGTAGGACAGTCTGAACAAGTCACACTTTTCCCCCAGAGCTTGGGATCTTTGCAGTCTGAAGTTATTAGAGCTTCCAGAAAGCCAAGAGAGATCCATTTTCCTTTGAAGCTCTCCTTGGCACAAGGCACTGCACATATCAGAAGGCTCAGGCAGCCAGACACAGATGATACAGCATTAAAAAAACCTTATAAACTCATCTATTTCATGAACCTGCATGTAGAAACTTTGTCACTGCCACGGGCATGTTACAACTTTCTCCCCAGAGTGAACTAAAGCTCCATGAAAGAAAAAACTCCTTTAAGGATCTGGAGTAAAACCCAGGGATGAATCCTTCTTCAGCCAGTCTTTATAAGAGATGTGGTGTTGAGATTTCAAGAGAAGCATCTCCAACTTTTACACCCCATCAATTTAAGAGCTACAGAACAAATAATCACCGAATCACTTCAAAAGTATTTCAATAACTTCATGAAGTGTTCAAATGAAAGACCCCAAGTTCTGTGACAGATTAAAATGCAGTCAGATAATGCTGAACAAGCACACTCAAACCTATTCACCCCCTGCATTGATATTGCTTAATCAGGCTTAAACTTGCTCTTTGAGAGTCTGACCTAAAAGTTCTACCCCAGCTTGAGACAACAGGGAATACAGAATATTCCAGGAGACTCTGGATGGGCTCTTCCACCTCTCAGCCAGGTCCAGGCTCTCTCATTTTCATGTATTCCTGACTCCTTTAAGAGCAGATCACTTCAGAAGGGGAACAAACACAAAGTTCAGAGAAATCAGGGATCCTGTTCTCACTTTTTTCACTCTCCTGGTTTATAGCAATGCTCTGCATCTCACTGGAGCTCTGGGAAACATCAGGGAAGGAAAGTGGGAAGTGCTGCTGCAGTTACTGCAGTCAATCACCTGTGCTGTTGATCCTTTGGGGACAACAATTAACCAAGGGGAAAGAATACAGGGAAGAGACAAACTGACAAGGCTGCCATCACTCTCCCTCCAGAGCAGGAAATACCCACAGATAGAACTATTGCCTGATGAGCACAACAGCCACAACATTCACCTTCCCCAGCACAGGAAATGGGAAAACTGACAGCACACTCCCTCTGCCCACAGTGTTGGAAATAACCCCTCTTCAAAGAGAATGGATGCTGTAATACACTGACAGCTGAAGGAGAGACACATCAAAAGAGATCCAGGCACTTAGGGCATGATTTTTCTTCATGGATTTTCACTCAGAAACCACTCCCTGAACAGCACAACCCTGACACCCACCTAAGTGGCACAGAGCTCTTCTAACAGCCAACAAACCCAAACTCTAGGCCCACCTGTAATACTTGTTGGGCTGAGGAGGTTCAGCCTGGAGAAGAAAATTTTCCAAGGACACTTTTCTGTGGCTTGTGGATTGTAAGAAACATTGAAACAGACTTTTGATCACAGCTTGCAGGGACAGGACAAAGGGCAATGTTTTAAACAGGAAATGGGTAGATTTACATTTGACATAAGGAAGATAATTTTTTAAAAAATGATTATTTATTCTTCCTTGTGAGGTCAGACACTGGCACAGGTTGCCCAGAGAAGCTGTGGCTGCCTCATCCTTGGAAGTGTCCCAGGCCTGGTTGGATGGGGCTTGGAGCAACTTGAGCTAGAGGAAGGTGTCCTTGCCCATGGCAGGTGTGGGAGTGAATGGGCTTTAAGGTCCCTTCCAACCCAAATCATTCTAGGATTCTCTTGAAATTCTAGATTTAAAGCCATAACAACTCCCCTAATGTCAGAACAGCATCTTCAGTTTCTCAAGCTCTGATCCTGGTGAGGAAAAAAAAAGGTGTTTTTTCTCTCAAGGTTATTCTTCCTCACAGTATCTACTTAAAGAACCACAGTTCACATTTTCCAAAGATCTGGGATACTCCACCCCCACTCCCCATTGTTTCCTGACATTTGGGGCACCACTGGGCTTCATTTTATCACTTTCAGAATGCACTGCTGGGTTAAACAAGGCAGTTCTGGAGCAGCTCATACCTTTCAGAAGGGATAATTTTACTCCACAGACAAAGTCTTTATTCCTTGTCTATTTTCCATGACCCTCAGGCTTTATTGCCTTCAGCAAAGAGATACTTAAGTCAGTTTAATGGTTCTCATACCCATCAAGCTTTTATGGTCCTGCCCTGCTTCTGCTTGTGCCAGAACAGCAGTGTGTGTGTGGCCACAGAATGACTGAGATCAAGGAAAAACTCTGGTTACAAGAGAATTTTTGCAGGTTTTTTGCTTCCAACCAGATCAAATTCCCAACTTATTACATGTCCCAGCCACACACACAGCAATAACAGCCAGGGTGTGAAAATGAAGCTGTGTAATATCAGCACTGCTGCGAGGAGAGGGGATGGTACAGGTTTTATTCCTTGCAAAATTCTGCTGCCCAGGCCCAAGTATCAACAAAACCTACTCTACATTTTTTACACACAAATCCTTTTTAATGCTGGGAAATTCTCAACAGTGATGAATGTTGAATCCTTCCCTGCAAAGGAAGAGCTTTTTTCCTATAGGACATGAATGTGTCACAGACACAAGCCACTCTAAGGGAGAATTATGGATTTAGGAGTGCATTGGAAGTCCCATTTTGGGAAAGCAATTCAATAAGAGGTCATGGGAGGCAGCTAAATTAAGATCACTTTTGACAAATGTTATGTTGTTTAATCCAGTGCTATAAAAAGTAGCTCGCATGCCAAGGGCCAAGTGTTTGAGAAACTATTATTAAATAAGAGCCAAGAAATAAAAAAGACAGAACTGTTTGGCAGTGAAAGGGAACAGAAGAAGGCAGAATGGGACTGAAACATCAGAAAATGTTCCCAAAATACTAGAAAGAAGCAATTTTTTTTGGTTTTTAAATAAGAGAAGTCAGGCTGGGAGAGCTGGGGGTGTTCACCTGGAGAAGAGAAGGATCCAGGGAGAACTTTGAGCTCCCAAAAGGGCTCCAGGAGAGCTGGAGAGGGACTTGGGACAAGGGATGGAGGGACAGGACATGATTTAAGCTGCTAGACAGAAGGATTAGATGAGATATTGGGAAGAAATCCTTCTCTGTGAGGGTGCTGAGGCCCTGGCACAGGGTGCCCAGAGAAGCTGTGGCTGTTCCTGGATCCCTGGAAGTGCCCAAGGCCAGGCTGGACAGGGCTTGGAGCAGCCTGGGATAGGGGAAGGGGTCCCTGCCTCGGTCAGGGGTGGGACTGGATAATCCTCAAGGTCCCTTCCAACCCAAACCATTCCATTATTCTATGTCATGTGAGAGAGAACAGCACCAGAAACATCTGATTGTGTCAGGAACAGACCAAGGTGGCTCCTTCCTTTAAGCAACATATTTTCCCTAAAGGTAACAGAGAATAAATGGGTGGCAGAAAGATTCAACAATAAAATTCAGCAGCTTCACCATTTCCCAATCAGTATCTTCAAAATTAATAGCCAGACCAAAAAAAAAAAAAAAAAAAAAAACGAAAACCCACAAAAACAGAATGAGTTGAAATTCTTATAGAGGCGTTTTTTTTGCAAGGAAGAATTATAGAAATTGTCAAAAAAACAAAACCAAAAAATAAAGGCAATAAGACACCCAACTGAAATGACAAAAATAAGTGGTAAAGCAACCACTGTACTGGGAATTTGGCAAAAATGATGATTGCAGAGGAAGGGACAGATGTAGGATACATGTAACACAGGGATACATGCAGGATACTTGTAAGATAAACATGGGATACATGTGACAGACATGTGGACATTTGCAATACTTTCATCTATACCCACCTTGTTCTCTAAGTCTACCTATCCCCATTTCAAGGTATTTCCTGAACACAGGTGCTGTATTTGATAAATTCAGTTCTAAATGCCAATTCTCACACTTGAGTTGCAAAGCAAAGCAGAAACTATGCCCAGTCTTTTGTACAGCCATGCATTTGTAAAAGATTTTTAAGATACATTTCAGGTGTTTTTCAGCAATTTGCAGGGGACAAGGCTGTGACTGGGAAGACAATGACACACTGAGGAAAAAAAAAAAACAATATAATTTTTTACTTAGATTAATAAACAAAAGTATTCGAGGGTGATGACTGAAGGCACTGGTGGACAACACATGCATTTTTCTTCCATATAAGATTGCTGTTCTCTGTGGCTGACGGAAGCATCCAAACTGCTTTTGCTTTTCATCATTTGCATATTCTGGGGATTATTGTAAAGCCAGGTTTGGCACCCTCAGCCTGCAGCACAATTCAAACACCTGCACACAAACCCACACCTTCATGCAAACATACCTTTAACAGTTTTGACAAAAACTTGTTTCTCTTTACTGGGGTCTTTTTCTTCTATTAGAATTCCATGGAAAATGCGCCCAAACGTGCCTGGGAACAGAACATCCAATCAGTAAAGTAAAGAAACACTGATAACATTAGGAGTATCTTAAGCAAACAGTACCTTTCACAGCAGAAAGTGAGAAATGGCTGCAGTTAAAGTGTCTACAAAATCTATAGTCACCAAGAGAGAACTCAACACCAGCACAAGGGGGATTCAAAACTACAGGCAGCAAATGCTGAAGTTTTACATAAATAAGGGGAAAAGCATGAGAGTGAACTAGTGATAGCACTCAGAGAAATTTAATATTAATATGATGATGGTTTATTTGTGGCACTTAGTCAACTCCCTGTACTAAGAACTCCAGCTCCTGTTTCTCACCTATCCAGCCTAGAATTCTAAGCCAAGGCATTTCTCACAAGGACCAGGTTTTTTGGGAAACATTCACAAGAAAACAGCAATTCTGGCCAGCCAGCACACATGGAACACTTTGAAGCAGCCAGCATCACATTATTCACAAGTTTCACCTCAGCTGGAAGGTGCTGGGGTTGTTTGGGGGTCATTCAGACTCTCCAGCATTTTTCCATTTACAAGATGTTACTGATGCTACTGCAGGAAGAGGAGCTGGGCTGAGAACAGCTGGTAACACAGAGAGAATTTAACTGGCTTTTACTACTCAGCTTGGCAACACTTTCCTGCACCAAGGTGTGCATCATCTCCACAGAGTGTATTCCAGCATAACAGCCCTTTCCCAAGGATTCCTCCTTCCTGACTAGGCTGAAAGATCTTTGACAGTATGAAATACAGGTCTTATTTGTTTTTAAATAACTTAAATTGGGGCAGTGCAACATTTCTGTCACCTACTCCGAGGCTGGCAAGGAAACCCTGCATGACAGGGGTTTTCAAACTACAATCTCACTAAGCAGCAGCAGAGACTCTCAGGCAACCACAACACATTAATTACCTAACAGCAACTAAATTCCACCTGTCTTGGTTCTTGAAGACTTTGAGAAAGTGCCTAAATGTATATTTCCAAAATGTAAAAGCAGGTGAAGCTACAGAAGCTATGTGAAATTTATAATGAATCTGTGGCCAAGATCTGTAGAGAAGTTCTTTGCAGGCATTTTCTTTATCCCCTTCTTCCCCTCTGAAGCTCTTTTGTTCTTCAATGGCAGAGACTCATTACCCTATGATCCTGAACTAAAATTGGTCAGGTCTTCTCTGATATGTGGATGTGGCACTTGGGGACAGGGGTGAAATCGGCATTTCTGGGGGAGTGCTTGGACTCGATGACCTCAGAGGGCTTTTCTAACCTCAATGACTCTGTGATTAACTTGTGAAGGCTCTGACTCAAAGTAACAGCTGGAGGCTAAGAAACGAGATCCCAGGATTAACTGGGTCCAAACTGCATTCCACAGCTCCTTATGCCTCATCTGGCAGAGCAGGGCAGCTCTGCCACCAAACAACTGCAGGGGCACTGAGTCACTTCTAGTCATGGGTGACTCCCAACATCCCAGCTCCAGGCAGCCCAGAGCAACACAAAGCACATCCCACATGCCAAGGAAGGTTTTTGCAGAGCCCACACTGGGAGTGAGCACAGAGCTGCCACCCCAGAGGTTCAGAGGCACACACTGAACAAGAATGGGAGCGTCCTCCACTGCTGCTCAGACTAACACAAAGCATTCTGCCTCCAAAGGATGATTATCTCCAATCTCCAGCTTTGAGAAGTTTGATTTCTCAGGGAACAGAGACTTGAAACTGCAGCAGTAAAGGTGAATGACAAAGAAAATGAAATATTTAAGCCTATTTTTCAAATTCAGTATCAACAAGAGTCAATTCATGTTGTGCATGAAGACTTTCAAAGTGCACAGTAAACAAAGAGTGAACAATTCAGGAGCTGGATGATCCTTGTGGATCCTTCCAACTCAGGATATTCCATGAAAACAATCATGTAGTCTGTGAATCTTTTATTTCAGGCTTTTAAATGTTGCATCTGCCAATTAGATTTCCAAAGCAAAGTTATCAAACTGAGACACCAAATTTGGACAACTGAAGTTCTTCTGGGCTTTGGGCTGGCTTTGCTTTGACTTTCATGTTGTTAAGAGTAACTCTCCTGTAGGAATTCCCAAAAGTGAGTTACCTTGAGCCCTGAGTGACTCCCTTTCACCCCAGCCACCCATCATTTCAGGAAGCAGGTTATTAAGCCAGACAAGCTCAATGACTTACTGAGCACACCTCGTCACTCCCCCAGCCTAATTAACTCTGGAAGCTGCTTTCCCCATCCCCACACCCCAAATGCAAACATAACTCATCATTCCTCCCATCCACCAAAGCAACAAAGATCAGAAACATCATCCATGAATGATTTCTGTAAATAAATATCCATATCTTTGTATTTATGTATCGACATCATGTGGTAGGAATGAAGTGTCTGAGAGCTGTAAATACCTTCTTGGAGCACATCTTTGAGGGTGATCCTCTCCCTGGAGATGGCTATGTCCTTCACTTTAGCTTTGGCCTCCATGAGAGTGACACTTTTCAGATCATTCTTCTCTATCCTTAATGTGGGATAACCTGAGGAGCCAGCAGAGCCAAACAATCCAACATAAATACCCTTGGAATGACAACAGGCAGAGCCAAACAATCCAGCATAAATACCCTTGGAATGAGAACAGGCATAGGGCTCCACCTCTGACCTCCACACACCAGGGATCAGCACCATCTTAAAGATATTATATATAAATTTTAAAATAATTAAGTATTTAGCAACAAAAAACACAAAACTAATCATCTGCAGGGAAAGAAATTACACAGGAATTCTCTGTAGTGTCATGCAAACAACTTTGATTATTAACTCTGGGTGAAGGAAACTCCTTTAGTGAAGGTGATCAACACTGCACTGCCCTCAGGAGGAGGAAACAGATTGCTGGAAAACTCAGAGCTGGGAAGATTCCTTACCCCAGCAGGACATTAACAAACTACCAGTGCCCTCTTCTGGCACTTCCAGACATTTGGATACTCCAGTAGAGTCAGAAAACCCGGAATATTTTTGTACATGTGTATGAATTATTAGAGAAATTTTGAGAATTACTCTGGTAATAGTTTTTCAGAAATTTAAATGTTAATGAAAGCAAAATGATGCAACTGTGGAATGCTTTTTTCACACATCCTACCTTTTCTCTTCTCCTAATTTTCACTATTTCCAGTGCTACTGGGGTGCCCCAAAGCAGGTAAGAGACACTGGGCAGCCCCCAGCAGACAGGTGCCACTTGGGCACAGGGGCCACCACACTGGGCAGGGTGAGAAGGGTTGAGCCATCACCCTGGGCTTGATCACCTGCCCATGGCCAGAGGATTCTGGGGACCAAATTCCAGCAACTGGAATTCAGCCACATTAACCTGAGTCACTTGGAAAGTCAAACAAAAAACCTGAGGTTGACAGGACATCAGCAGCTCAGCCTGAGCTGGGATGAGACATGGAGGGGCTGGAGGCGTGTCCAGGGAAGGGAACAGAGCTGGGGAAGGGAATGGAGCACCAGGAGAGGCTGAGGGAGCTGGGAAGGGGCTCAGCCTGGAGCAAAGGAGGCTCAGGGGGGACCTTGTGGCTCTGCACAACTCCTGACAAGAGGGGACAGCTGGGGGTGGTCGGGCTCTGCTCCCAGGGAACAGGGACAGGAGGAGAGGAAACGGCCTTAACCTGCACCAGAAGAGGTTCAGAGTGGGCATGAAGGAACTTCCACTGCCCAAAGCATTGTCCAGCCCTGGCACAGCTGCCCAGAGGTGGAGACCCCACCCCTGGAGGGAGTTAAAAGCTGTGTGGCACCTGGGGACATGGGTGGCCTTGGCAATGCTGGGGGAACAACTGAACTTGGTGATCTGGGAGGGCTTTTCCAACCTAAATGATTCTGTGATTCTAAGAGACAGAAAATAAAAGGGCTGGGGAGAGACTCGGGTGACAAGAGGGAAACCAGCTCTAGAATAATTTGCAGGGTAATGCCTCTTCCAAACTCTGTGAGAAGGAATTTTTTTAACATTTCATATATTAAATTCTTACAAGCCTGTTCTTTATTAATGTTTATACCAAATACATTTTAAAGGCAACTCTTTGCAAGGAAAAGATGATCTCAGATCACAAATAAGTTTGGTTTTTTTGTTTTAGGGAGATACAGTACAACTTAGAAGTGAGCCAAATCTCTTCTAGAGGTGCAGTTCTACCTCAGGTAAAAACCTGCTTCTACACATGAGGAGGAAAAAAGGAGAGCACAGGAGAGCTGAGATGACTTTATTGCTGTGCTTTCTCATGATGGGACAGTCACTATCACCAGGTGCCATCAGAGGACAATGGGAGAGACCTTGGGGTCTTATTAGTTGGTTTTAAAAAAAACATGTGTGTCCTACGCTGGCCACCTTCCCTCCAGCTGGAACAGTCCCTTCCCTGGAGCAGGGCTGAATGGGATAACCAGACAATAACTTGAGGAGTAAAAATTCCACAGGTAACAAATATGTTCATTAACAACAGAATTAACTCAGACACAGCTGAGAGCACTTGGTCTGTTCAACATGGAGGAGACTGAAAGAGCTGGTCCCAGTCTGCAGCTCCTCCCAAGGGACAGCTCTGAGCTCTTCTCTCTGTGACCAGGGACAGGAGGACCCCAGGGATCAGCTGGAGCTGTGTCAGGGAAGGTTTAGGTTGGAGATCAGGGAAAGGTTTTTTCCCCAGAGGGTGCTGGGCACTGCCCCAAGGCTGCCAGAGCTCCAGGAGCACTGGGAAAACACTCCCATGGATGCACAGGATGGGATTGTTGGGGTGTCTGTGCAGGGCCAGGGGTTGGACTGGATGATCCCTGTGGGTCCCTTCCAGCTGGGATATTCAGTGATTCTGTGGTATCAGTTACCAGCTCAGTATCCAAACTGCTGCCACCCTTCCTTTCCTCTCACTGCTCTCTTCAGCTATTTTATACCATTTCAAGCAAAGCTGTAAGCAACAGGAGATAACAGGAACAACAACCATCATGGCATCACCTGCTTTAGGAACTGATCCCAGGGCTGGGGGGACACATCCTGCTCTCTTCTCTGCTTGGACTGCATGAGGCAGGCTCTTCCCGGTGTTAAAACAGATACTTCACAGCTACTGGTGAAGTCTGGCTGACTGCTCTGGGTGCAGGGAGAACAAGCCAAGGCACAAACACAGCCTCATGCTCGTACAACCACTCACATCCCCACAAACTCACTCCTGACTATGGCGTGGCTGGGTAAAACACACTCTGTGTGAATTCAAGAAGCAAAGCGACAGAACCAGAGAATTATTCATATTCTTCTCTTGCATTTGCCACCAAAGCAGCGTGGCAGGAGGCTCTGTGCTTAGATTAACACTTACTGGTTACTGGGGTGGCGTTGTTGGGCGTGTCAGCCCGCAGGTACTGCGTGGTCTGCGTGGAGGGCTGCGACAGCCCCTGCGAGCTGCTGCTGTCACTGATGCTGTGGGGAAACAAAAATGCACATCAACATCACTGCCTGCCACTCCAACACATCCCAAATTAACCTGTCCAGGTCAAAAACAGGAGAGTTTCCAGGCAAGACTTGAAAAACTCTGCTCTTTTAAAGTTGCTCCCACATGAGAATGTACTTCAGGTGACTCAAAAATCTTGGCATTAAGCATGAACAGCTTCCTCCTATTTGCTTTCCAGAACTTGCTCTATCTTCTGGTACTTCTCCCCACTTTGGAATAATCAAAGTGACATAACATTCCTTGCTAGAACCACCTTGTCATACCAAGAACAACTATTACATCCCAGGAAAGATTTGCACACATTTCTCCCATGGCACTGGTGTCCCACTCCGACAAGGGCTCTATTTCACAGCCTACCCTACTTTGTCACTGCCCTCCCTAAGGGTACCTGTTGCCCCTTCCAGCACCACCTAAAATGTGCTTTTTGAGATGCTTTCTTTGGGCAGAAGGACTCAAGAGCCCACAGAGTATCCATGAAACAGGTAAACCATAGTCTAAATCACAGCAGGCTCACTTCTGTCTTATTTTTTTTATGGACCAAAACCCTGTTAGCAGGTCAGATAGCAGGGCCAGAAGCTTCTTTGATGTCCTCCCCCTCCAAACACACACAAATGTCCCCCTCTTTGATCCAACTTCAAGTGGGTTTTCTACTGCTGACTGTATTGGGAGGACAAAGAGGAAACTGGTTTGGGATACAACCTCTGCTTTGCCAAATAATCAACGCTTAAGGTTTCTTGGACTGCTGCTGAGCACTGGCCAAGCAGGGCCAGCCACCCCTGTAGGACTGTCAGACATGGCTGGTGATGCCCTCCAGGCCCACTGCTACCTTTGAAGCCAGACTTCCTTTAAAAACCAGAAATCCAAGTCCACTCTTCCCCATTATAGCCCAACCATAGATGAAACCGCTGAATTTTTAGTTTGGAACAGAATCTACTGAATCTCACAATACAAACTTACTCATTTATAGCTGGCCTCAATCTCCCTCTAGAACCATTTTTTTTACAGTTATTCCCACTTCCAGGTGCAGGATTCCAGCACAGCATGTAGCACGAGCCTAAAAACCACAGATGCTGGTCTAGCTCCTCCCCTTTAACTTCCTGCAGAGTTTTTGAATGAATATTCTTCGGTGCTGGCAGCTTATTACTGCTTATTTGAACTGTTCCCACTATTGCATCCATGAGCTGCCTCAGTATGATCCACTCTGCAGGAAGGAGAGTCTTGGCATGGCCACCACATCAAACACCAAGGCACAACTTGCATTTCCTCTTCTTGCTCTGGCTGGAAACTCCTTTTGTAACCTGATCACCCACTAGCCCTGCGAATTCCTTTGGCTGGAGGCAAGTGTTAGGAAGGAATTATTCTTTTAATGCCTGTTGCAAGACTGAAAAACTGCCTTTTGGGTTGGCTTCATTCTGGTTTAACTCACTTCCTGAGCTTCCTCACTTGCATATTCTGTCAGCTATTTGAACGATGCCTTCTTGCTTTAATGACTCCCATTATCCTGCTGTTAAGCCATGCCAGCTTTCCTTGGCACTTTTTCAGTGCCTTTGCTGTGAGGTTTGCAGATTTGCTGTGGACTTGCACTACAATGTCCCTAAATAATCCATGTGCAGCCTGTAAACTCAGCTTGAGCTTCCAGTTAACAACCCTGCTCGGTTTTATTTAGTTCTGGGGGTTGAAATTAAGAGCACCAGTGGGTTTTTCCAGCCTCTGTTGCTCCTGGGAGGTCATTAACCCTAATGACATTGTCATATTCCATTCAGGAACCTTTCACAGAAACAGTTTGAGATTATTATCCACAATCAAGTCAGAAATTCTTGCTTCAAAACAAGCCCCACACCTCCTGATTTTCAGGCACGTTTTGCTTCTGTTACACCTCTGCTCTGGCACTGCCTGAGCAACAGCTTTAACAGAGTAGCACATCCAGGCCAGGCATCTCCAGGCTCAAAAAATAAGTCATCACATGGTGCTTCAAGAGCTAAACCCCAGGAGTTGCACAAACTTCATAAAATCACACAATGGTCTGGGTTGGAAGAGACCTCAGAGATCATCTCATTCCGAACTCTTTCCACAGACAGGGAAAGTGCCCTGAATTTACCAGAATTTATCCAGTGATTCAGAGCAAATCATTAACACCTGCAAACCACAAAGGACTAACATCAGATGGATTTTTAGCTTTATCTCCACAGAAAGTCAGTTGGTTTTTTAGGATTTTGACCTTGTATCTCCACAGAAATCCAGTGCAATGGAGTAGAGGGGAGGACATCTGATCACACTGCTGGGCTGGACACCTCAACACCTCACTACCCCACACTATAAATGGAATGTTCTTCCTTTCTGAATTAAAGCAAGCTGCCCATCCTTTAACACCTTCATCTGATTAAAATCCCTCCACCAGACAAGCAGGCACAAAGGAATTGAGGAAAGCTGACAAGTTCATTTGGTTACAATCCAGAAACCACAACTGCTCAATGGAGTGGCACTGTCAAAGTCACAAGGGCTGGGGACGCCAGGGCAGGGAGAAAACAGAAAGTAACAGATGAATGGATAAGGAGGAGGATGAAAAGATAAAGCAACTCCATGAGGCTGCAGGCAGCACAGAAGCAGCTCAAGACATCCTTTAGTTCAAGATATCCTTTCACAGGGGTGACCACCCACAGGCTGTTTTCCAAAGGATCCAGTTTCACACTGCCTGCTCCTGAACAGTTGCATCTGATGCAGGCTGTTCACACAGCCTCAGCCCACCTGCTTTTCCAGCCTCCCTTCTCCTCAGTGCTTAATCCCCACTCCAGTGCCCTTGGACTCATGTTACAACTCCATTTTCCATGCATGTGCTACGTTTTTTCCTGACTGGAAATATATTTGAGAGAGCCCAGCACTGCCAGTTTTATAACCAAGCAGTTGTAAAGCTCAGACTGTACCCTAAGGCTAAGCTGAACACTGGAAAATCAATCAAAGTAGAGAAAACTGAAATTCAGCCTCCTGCAGGTGGCAGAAAAACCCAAATGTTTTCATCCAATCCTGTAAAAGCGTGGAATGGTTTGAGTGGGAAGGGACCATAAAACCCATCCAGTTCCACCCCTGCCATGGGTAAGGACACTTTCCACTATCCCAGATTGCTCCAAGCCCTGTCCAACCCAGCCTGGGACACTTCCAGGGATCCAGGGGCAGCCACAGCTGCTCTGGGCACCCTGTGCCAGGGCCTCACCACCCTCACAGGGAAGAATTTCTTCCCAATATCCCTAATATTGGGATATTCCCTAATATCCCCAATATTAGGATTTTCCCCTATTTCTTCCTAATATCTCTATTTTACCTAAGGTAAAATAAAGGTAAAAACTCTCTGGCAGTGGAAAGCCATTTCCCCTTGTCCTAGCATTCCAGGCCCTGATTCAGGAGCCCCTTTAGGCACTGAAAGGGGCTCTAAGGTCTCCCTGGAATCTTCTTCAGTATCAACACCCTCAGCCTACCTCCAGTGAGCCCAAATCAATTTTTCCTTCAACCCTGACAATCCCTGCAGATCTAATTCTGTCTGAATCTTCCCACTCCACACAAATATTCTGGCAAAACCTGAACAACCCTTCCTCCTCATATACAGCAGAGCACCTGCAACTGCTGCCTTTCTGCAGCACAGCCCTGACAGCACAAATTGCAAACCACCACAGAGTGCTCATTTGGAGACTGAACTCCCACTCATCTGAGTAAATATGTCCCAAAACCACACTGGGAGAGCTTGAACACATACCTGTCATCCAACTCTATCCTTTTCATGCTGTGGAGGTGCAAGACAGCCAGGATGATTGCCACCAGGAATATCACAGCACAGCACACACCCACGCTGATATAGAACACCCGGGTCGAAGTGGTGGGAGCTGCATTTACAGGATCAACTGCAACAGATGTGGAGAGTTACTGAACCCCTCTCAAAAAAGGAGAAAAACCAACAAAAAACCCAACATTTGTTAGTTTGTTATGGCAACACAAGCAGAGAGGCTGGGGGCAGGGAGAGGCAGCAGCCTCAGCCATTCCAAATGTCCTATCAGGTATCCTGGAGAACAACTACCTTGGAGGAGACAGTGGGAGGTAAAGAGAGCACTGAGCCCTTCTCAAAAAGGAGAAAAACCAACAAAAAAAACCTCAAAGAAACAACATTTGTTAGTCTGTTATGGTCACACAAGCAGAGGGGCTGGAGGCAGAGAAGGGAGCAGCCTCAGCCATCCCAAATGTTCTATAAGGTATCTGGTGAACAACTACCCTGGAAGAGACAGTGGGAGGTAAAGAGAGCACTGAGCACTCTTTCCCACTGCTTTCCAACAGCATTTTGGCAAAAAGACTCTCATTTTGGGTATTATGGAGCCACAGTCAGGCAATGATATTTCCAGCTAGAAAAGGAGGAAACTACCTCACTCTATCCCTTCAATAGATAAATTGAAACAGCAAACCAGACAGGTCCCAAGGTCAAGAAAGTAGATCAGAGCCATGTACAGAAACCAGAGCCCCTAAGATGTGATACAAAAGTTATTACAAGACTTGGAATAGGGTTTTTTCCTCTTCACCAGTTAAAACAATTAATTACCAAAACCCCACTGCAATACTGGGTATAGTTCAGACTACCTGGGGATTGTTTTCATAGGGGAAGCAGTGGAAGCAAAGCACATAAAAAGTTTTTCATTTTTTAAACCTCAAGTTGTACATTCCGGATTACTTACAGATAGCCTTGCTGCTGTTTTTATCAGCTGTTGGAGATTTGACTTCTGGCTCAAGCTCTAAAGAGATGAGAGAAAACCATTAAGTTTGGAGTACATTTATTATTGCAGCCCTTCACATTGTCTCATGTATGAAAAAACAGATTTGCTCTTTCCAAGGGAAGAGCTGATTCAAGGACTACACCAATCCCTACATGTCCATTTAAATACCTAACCAGGTAGGAATAAAATCACACTGAAACACATGTTCAGGGAGGCAAAGCTTGGACCCACTGAATCCTTGTAAAACCCTGCAGCTCGTCCAAGATCCAAAGCAGCAGAAAGAAAGAAGAGGTGCAGAGAATGTGTTTGCTAAGGCACTAAACAAAGACCTCACAGAATCAGTTCCTACAGGAGAGAAAATCATTGCTGGGATGTTCAGTGAATCTTATGGAGGAAATCCTGGCTCTAGTCTAATGTGGCTCACCCTAGGAAGGGTCAGAGATGCAACCACAGGCACTGTGCCTTCTCAGCTGATGCCAGTCAGGAGTCAAAGAGTTAAAACAGAAGGATGGAAGAGGTGATGTCCATTTAAATACTCATAAATATGCAAGTGAAGGCAGGAGGACAACACATCTGGTGTGAGTAGCAGTCCTTTAGAAAGTGGGTAAATCCTCATGGAGCTTACTCAGAGTCTGGGTACCAAGAGGAGCAGTGCAAAGCTGGGGAATGCAGGAGATGCCTCCAGATGAACCCTCCCCAGGATCTGCAGGCAGCTGAGGGAATCCCATGGATTTCTGCAGCTGCACAGGCACAGTCCCACTTGCACAACCCCCTTCCTGCTCTCAGTTCTGTCCAACAGAGCACAGCCCCTTCCCACTCCTTGTTAAGCCAGTGCAGCTTAGGAAAAAGTAATCCAAGGGAGGGCAAAATCAAAGAGTTTTTCTTTTTTTATCCCTTTTTTGAACTTGAGGAGGAGCTATCAGGAATGCCCTGAGCAAAACCACTAGCAAGTTCCTACATATTCCTAACTTATGCATTAAATTCACTCAGAAACCCCATATGCTCTACACCCATCAACACACACCAAACAAAGCCAATTTTTTTTGGTTTTATGAACCTGCAGGAGATCTCTGTAAGCAGTACTTCTCATGGTTCAGGCAGTGGCTCTGCCTCATCCCCAGTGTGGTGTTTCTGGAAAGCTCCATCACACATCCACAGCTCAGTAAGCTGTGAATGCCTCAGCAGGGCTGACTTCCCCCACTTGGGAGTATTTGAAAAAATACCCAGAAAAAACATGAAAAAAAGGTAAAAATATCAACATTATCAGCCAGATCTCCATTTTACTAGAAGGAGATACATACTTTGAATTAAGAATGCTCTTCCTGAAGCCTAATGCAATGAGTACCCCAACATTATATGCTACAAGGCATGGTTGACTCTTCCATCCACACCTTCCCCAAGCTCATCCTTTGGTATTTATACTCAAGAAAAGTAATAAACCCCTCTTTGGAAAGACAGCTACTGTCCTCAAAGGCTCCAGGTAAGCTGAAAGAGGCAGAAGGAGCATGCAAAGAGAGAGGTGGCCATCCCCAAATATTGCCTAGGAGTGGAACACCACAGGCATTTTTAAGGAGGGCACAGCTCCTGGGATTCTCCAAAATAATCTTTTTCTGATGTCTATGAAAATACTAGAAAATCCTAGGAAAATTCTAGGAAGCAGCAACAGTAAACAGGAACAATCCAAGAATAAATTATGGTTGCAAATTGCCAAGTGGTAACACAGAAGAGTCAACTAAGGATTTCCAAAATCTGGATTATTTCCCAAGATCATTTTGTACTTCACATCTAACAGACTAACACCTCCTACACTCACTAAACAGCCTATTTTATCACAATTTATAAACTAAGTAGATTTTCTTGGTAATTTTTAGGACAATTTGAATTCTCAGAATGTGGCAGTTTTGAGGGAACTGATTTCTTCTTTCCAAACAGAGAGAAAATGTTTTTTGCTACATATCTATTAAAAGGTCAGTCAGTGCAGTGGAACTCTTGGGGAAAGTTGCAGAAGCTGATGAATGAACAAAAGTCCTCATTCCTCTCTGAAAGGCAGGATTTTACCTGGTTTCTTCCAATCCTCCCCAAAATTCACTGTGTTACTCCAGTGCTGGATCATACACCATTCCACTCCCTTTTCCTATCACACTTAAACAGTAAAAAAACTTGAAAATATCTGAAACTTAATCTCTTACTTTTGTAGCACATTTTCCTTCGTTTGAAATTTAAAACTGTGATGTTTTTTGAGGAATTTATTGTTAAGTTGAGCTGCATCAGTATTGTGACATCGGAGTCGAGTCTGCCGGTGCAGGAGAGTTCAACACGGAACACTGTGAACACAACACAGGGGTTACAGGGGAGTGGGGCACTCTCAGACTCTGAAATAACATTTAAATAAAGGCCTTTTCAGATTATGTTTATGAAGTACATTATAAGCATCATAAATTATCACATTATAAAGACCTCTATACTAAGAAATGCTATTTTAGTCTTCATGCCTCATCACTTCAGCTCTTAGAGCATTAAAGGACATGGATTTTAAATTCATTTTTGTCAGTTTTATTAAGTGCTCACAGATCACTAAAACAGCATTTGTGGCTAAATGACCATGATTCATCCATCAGTTGGATGGGGGTGGGGAATTTACCTGAGAGGGTGCGAGGAACTTCTCCTTGTAGAGAAATGTTGGCCTGGGGCAGAGCCATAGCCATGGGATCATGGACCTGAAATCCCAGTTTATACTCAACCTGTAACAACAGTTGGGAGAGAGAAAACACATCAGAAATCTGTTCTGGAGTATAAAGAAATGCAACACCCCTTTTCAAAATTCTTCTTGAAAATAAAAACCCATACATTTTTTTCAAGGAGTGTTGGTCATTTTAGGCATCCATATTCCAAGTTTCTTATGTGACATTTTAGTATCAAGACTTTTGTGACAGTTCAAATGAAGAAAGGCAAAACAGAAGCTACTCTTGAAATAATTCCTTAAAATCTGGGGCAGAAATCAGAGTGCTTGTATTAAAAAAAAATTCCCCCACAAATTTCACTCGATTATACTTCTAAACTTGTTCAAAAGTCAGTTTGTGAAAGCTGCTAGAATTCAAAAAATTCCCCCTCCCACAGTCAGTTTAACAAACAAAATTGCTTAGAAATAGTTTATTCAACTATAGCCAAGATTTTGTTTCCATTTAAGAAGCTGATTCTGCAAATATTAATTCAAAAACAGTACAGGACCTACTCTAAGTCATAAGCTCCTCTTGGAAATTCATCCTACCCCTCCACTCTCAGCTGAATTATTTGACTTTGTGCCAACAGTCAGTTCTTCCCCTTTTCTAAAACATGATATGGTTCATTTCTGATATCAATTTATTTTTGAGTCAAGATGCCAAGGGAAGAGACACAACCAAGTTGCTCCTCTGAGTTGCACTACACCAAGTTAGAGAGGAAGATGCTGCGGGATGGAACCCCAGGAATGGGAAGCTCCAAAATTCCTCCTCAGAATTCCCAGCCAGGCCCAAGGAAACACAGGGCAGGGACAGCAATGGAGGCAGCCTGGGCTGAGCTGTGACAAGGGAACTCCTCTCAAATGACAAAGTGACTGAACTGTCACTGTGCATGTGCAATATGGGATCAGGGCTGGTTGGCACTCAACCCAAATCCACTGCAGGCCAAAAGTCACTCCTCTTAACAAGTTACACCTCAAAGGGAAGAACCATGGCAGGAGGAAGCTTCAGGCCCTGCACTGGTGGAGTTTAATACTACTGCTCCTGCTGCAGCCTTTCCTACTTCAGGGCAGAAGAAGAACCATCAGTCAAGTTTAAAAGAACAGAATGAACATCTGGCAGAGACTAAACAGATCATTTCATATATGAAAATAAATTGTTAAGTAACTGGAAATGTTTCAGAATGTAAGAGCATACGCAATCTCTCTGACAGCTGCTGCTGCATGCTCCAGGCACAGTGATTAAGTGACATAAAAAGCATTTCCATTTAATCAGGCCTCAGTAATAACACACTGGATGCTGCTTTTATAGACTCTCCTTGTCTCCAAGCATATGTTTCTAGAAATCTCTACAACAATTGCTCTACATATGATTTCCAGAGGCTTCAGTTCATGGCTGCCCTTCTGCGTGTCCAATGCACCAAGGGAAGAGATTCCACAGCCAGTGACTTGCATCGTGGACCTTGCTAGGAGCAAGAAGTATAAAATACTTTGAAATGAGTGCTTCAACTTTCTAAAATAAGGAGCAGCTTGGATGTATGCCATCTTAACTTATTGCCCGTGGTCATATAAATAAGTATTTTGCACCTTGCATATGGTAATTTTTGCAGAGAAAAAAGCCCTTAAATGATAGCAGTGGGTATTCACCAAGCAGAACAGCTCATGTCTCAAGTACCCAGAGCAGAAGTCATGCCTGCTCACCTTGGATTTGGCGTGCCAGGTGAAGTGGAGATTGTTGGTCTCACTGGGTATCAGGAGATTGAAGGACAAGGCATAGTGATTAACCACATCATTCCTCACGTAAGACAGCTCTGCATCCAGACCTGTAAGAAGAAGGAGAAGAGTAAGACAGGGAAGAACAGGACCAAACACATTGGAACAAGCAACTTTCAGGACCAGCAGCTCCACTTAGACCTGCATGTTTAAGCAAACACTTCTCCAGCCCATAAATTCCAAGGCAGGTTTGGAGACCAAGGCTCACAGCCAGCAGCTCTCACAGAGCTCCAAAGCCTTACAGAGCAATCACTTGAGAGAGGTGCCACAGCCTAAGGAACAGGTAAAAGCTGGAATGTAATGGAAGGAAACTCAACTTTCCACACAAACATCCAGTAGAGTCATTACAGGCTCTCCTGAACATCCCCTGTTCTGCTTCTGGGAATCACAGCTCGTTTTATTTACAACTGTGCTCACTCAAACCAAACTGCTCCAGATTATCAATTGGTTAATCACACGTAATTCCTTCTGGAATAGCTCATTTCTTGAGCCCAACACCTAGGCAGTGTGGAATTAGCTTCAAGGAGATTAAGTCACAGAATCACAGAATGGTTTGGATTTAAAGCTCCTGCCATGGGCAGGGGCACCTTCCACTATCCCAGGCTGCTCCAAACCCTGTCCAACCTGGCCTTGGGCACTTCCAGGGATCCAGGGGCAGCCACAGCTTCTCTGGGCACCCTGTGCCAGGGCCTCAGCACCCTCACAAGGGAACACTTTCTCCCTAATATCTAATCTAAATCTTTTATAGTCTAAAACTATTCCCCCTTGTCCTATCACTGTCTGCTTGTGTAAAAGGTGAGTCCTCCTCATACAGAGTGAGAGGTGGCATTTGTACACCCAGTAATACCAACATTTTCTGCCAACCCTTTGCTCCCTGAACATTTTAGTTCACCTAGAGACCTGAAAGCCCCACAAACTACTCATGTCAGGGCACTAAGGTGTATTTCCCTCCATAAGACACAGCCTGTGATATTACAAACACTGCAGCTGCTGTTACTTTTTGTGGCACACGACTCAAGGTCACACTGAACACAGGGCAGGACCCTGCAGCTTGCCCTGGGTGTCAATAGCAATTAGTGCTAGGGTAACACTGCTTCCCTGCAGGGGTAAAATTAATCCCAGTTCCATATCCTCAGGACAAAATCACAGTGGATTTGCAGCCAGCACCATTTGGCCTTCTCTCATCCTCCAGTGCTCCCAGTTAAATGCTATCAAGGCTCTTGGACATGCCAGGAGAACAATGGGGTAAATCAGACATTGAATATTCCACACTGAGAGAACAGAGCTCAAACAGTCACAGTACAAATGGGGATGGATGGATGGATGGATGGATGGATGGATGGATGGATGGATGGATGGATGGATGGATGGATGGATGGATGGAGGGATGGATTATGGATGGAGGGATGGATGGAGGGATGGATGGATGGATGGATGGATGGATGGATGGATGGATGGATGGATGGATGGATGGATGGATGGATGGATGGATGGATGGATGGATGGATGGATGGATGGATGGATGGATGGATGGATGGAGATAGCAGATTCTGGGATGCCTCCTCATGGCCTGCCAGCACCTAAAGGGGGCTTTTAAAAAACACAAAGACACTTTCAAAGTGAGACAGTGACAGGATAAGAGGGAATGGTTTTAAACTAAGAGAGGAGAGGTTTAGAGGGATATTAGGAAGAAATTCTTCCCTGTGAGGGTGGTGAGGCCTTGGCACAGGGTGCCCAGAGAATCTGTGGCTGTCCTAACTCTGGAAGTGTTCCAGGCCAGGTTGGACAGGGCTTGGAGCACCCTGGGATAGTGGAAGGTGTCCTTACCCATGGCAGGGGGTGGAACTGATGAGCTTTTTCCAACCTAAACCATTTTGTGATTCCATTAATTATTATTTTTATGGCTAGAAAGTCAAGAATATTGGAGAGGCTGTGACTTCAAGATGACAGCATTTAAGGCATCTTGAAATCATTTCAAGAATCCAGAGAGTCATGAAAGGTATTTCTTCAAGAAATTGGGGGAAAATAAATCCAAGCCAATCATTGAACTGTGTAGATAAGCTGCTGGCTCATCAGGGTCCCAAAACTTGACCAAACCCCCACAGTTTAATCACAGGTACTGGGGGTGGCGAGGGGGAGAACCCCAAAGACTGGATGCAAGAAAGGAATCAAGATAATGGAGTAATCCCAGGGAGAAATGATCTCACATGAGATGTTGAGCAGAAAAAGATGCAGGTGCTGCTCTAAGTGTTTAATGTAAACAGCCTGAGACAGTTCTTGTACACACAGTCCACATTTCCACTTAAAAATAAATGGGAAATGCAGAAACGTATCCACCAGCAAAAGAGGGAGGAGGGGGAAGCCCACACAGCCCCAGAAACAAAACTGAATTTTGGTAACACATAAAAGCAACAGTAAACTTCAAAAATCCCTGCCTGGATCATTCTTACATGTCTACATGTTTACACATGAAACCCAACTCAGAGTAAGTAAACACAGAAGGAGTGTGGAGAAGAGCTCACAACTATCAGACATTTGGCATTAGATCCAACCAAGATGGGAAGGTTTAAAGGTAGAATTTTCATTCAAATGAATGCCATTAAGTACAAATAATTTTTAAAATTAGGGAAACAATGTGAAACAATGCAGTTGGAACAAGGAAGCTGCCTCTGGAATAAAGAAAAGCTTCTCCTGTTGATAAATGGTCCCAGCAACCAGAGGTTCACAGAAACGTTTCAGAATTTCAGGGTGATAATTCTTGGTTTAATAGAAACTTTGTAGAGAAACTGGTCAGGGTCACTGTAATCAAATGGGTACACAGCAATAAAATTGCCTATTGCAAAGCCCAGCTTCATAAGAGTAATATAAAATGCAATCCTAACTGAGGCTGTCAGAAGCATCTTGATGTGCAGTATCATTCAAAGGTACACAAAACCAATTTACCCTACAGAAAATTAAACCTCTAAGCTTTAATAGTGGTACAACACTGAGTATTTTCATTTTATAGGACACCAATGTTTTGTGCCTGTACTGTCAGAAAAAGCTCCACACTAACAGGAGACAATAATTATATGAATTTCACAAGCAAAATGTAAGAGCTTCATGAGCATCAATGCTGTGTTGTATTTAAAATATTATGCTTCAAGACTGGCATGGAAAAGTATTTCCAGAGGTTTTGTACTATAGCTCTGGATTTCTACAAAAAGACAGAAGATTGTCTGGCTCAGAGTCCTGTTCCCATCAGGGAGTTAAAGAAACAGCCTAGGGAAGGACTCAAACCCAAGGACACAGTGACACTTTACCAGCAGATCCTCTGCGCTTCCAGTGTTCGTGGTCACAAACTTCAGGAAGTTCCTCAAAAAGGCTGGAGAGGGACCTTTTAGAAGGGTCTGGAGTGCCAGGATGAGGGGGAATGGCTCCCCACTGCCAGAGGGCAGGGTTAGATGGGATATGGGGAAGGAATGGTTCCCTTAGAGGGAGGTGAGGCCCTGGCACAGGGTGCCCAGAGAAGCTGTGGCTGTCCCATCCCTGGAAGTGTCCAAAGCCCGGCTGGATGAGGCTTGGAGCACCCTGGGTTAGTGCAATGGTGTCTCTGCCCATGGCAGGGGGTGGGACTGGATGGGCTTTAAGGTCCCTTCCAAGCCAAACCTTTCCATGATTCTGTGATTAAACTCACAGGCAGTATCTCCCAATCTCTTCTCACTAGATAGCTTTTCTCCTAGGAATCTGGGTCAATGTTTTCTCCAAGCTGGAAACAGATGGATACACCCTTGGGAAATGTCAGTGTTTCAATACAGTACAGTAATTTCCCCTTTTAAGCTTATCAATGATTAAAACATTTCCCCTCTAGCACATCTTTTCCCATCAGTGAAATCAAACAAAATTCCTTTTCCCATGCACAGCTAAGAGCCAGGGTCCTCCCCAGACAAGCAAGCTCCCATCTCCCCACCTCCAATCCACATCAGGACAGATCTGCTTCCAGATCATCCTTCCATTTCTAATTTTTCATCCCCTCACTACCTCCCCACCTCAATCCTGAATTCCCCAAGCACTCTGTCTGTATAATTTATCTCAATCAGGCCAGCAAAACTCACAGAACTTTGCAGCTGAACCTGCCAGTGAGACAAAGCCCCAGCCTGTGCTGCAGGCAGGCAGCCAGGCAGGCAAGTGTGCTCTGCAGGCACAGGGGAGCCCAGGGCTGATCCTGGGAGCTGCAGCACATTCCAGCCCCAGGGGAAGGCACAGCCAGGTCAGGAATCACACAGGGCACTGCACAAAACATCAGTGAGAGCCAGAGCCCTGGTTCACTGATAGGGTGTGGGATCTGAGACTCACTGTGACAGCTGAACCCAGAACTGCTTTAATTCTGCATTTCCCCCTTTTCTTTCAGACTTGCAAACTTACACAAGCCTGGCAACATTCCTTATTTAAGCCTTCAGCAAGCCAAGTGCAAGGAGTCAAGCTGACACTATGCAGGGAGAGAAAACAAGTGGGGGAACACTCCTCAGTGAGTTAAAACTCCCTGGATTAGTGAGGATACCCAGGAGCACCCCACACTGAGGGTGAGACTGCAGCAGCACTTAGATGGAGCTTACAATGAAACGGTCCTGTGACTTCATCAGATGCTGTAAGGTTTTTCCAAAGCATACTTTAGACTTAGGTAACTTAGAAAAATGGCATCAAATGAAGCAGGTCACTGCCAATACACAGCCTCAAACAGAAACCTCTATGTTTCAGTTTTTTAGTGCAAATCTCTTCCAAACTCAGCAGCAGCATAAGGTGCACCAGCTGAGGTAGCAGGCTGCAGAGGAAAAGAGAAACAAATTCTAGTTTCTCAGTTGTTTCAGATTTCAAGAATGCTCAGTAAACTACTAAACCTAACCCTCCTTACTGATGGGTGAGGGGAGGGAAATGAGAAATGAGAAAATGTCATTCTGCAAGATGCCGGGTTCCTCTGAAGGTGCTCAATTCTTACACTATGTAAGGCAAATCCAAGATGGATTTAATGTTTTGTGTCCTAAATGGAATAATAAAAGGAGCAAACAGGTGGCTCTAGGAGGAAAACAGATGCAACACAAACAGCTACAGGAAACTGGCAGCTCCTCAATAATTTTCTAGGCAAAGTGGCAAAACATAAAGAAAAATCACAAAGCACAGAGGAGGAAAAGCAGCTTCTGTTGGTTTAAGCAGAATATTGGTGATCAATTCTGACCAGTTTAAAAGCTGGGCTGCAGCTTTGCTTTGGCAAAGCTCCCTAAACAAGTCCATATGCAGACAAGGCACAGCACAGAAGGATCTGGTTTCTCCTTACTTGGACTTGACTAACCTACACCAACACACATGAAATCAGTTCAGAGCAATGCTCTGCTGGATTTCGAGGCAAAACCACCAACCTTTCACCCAGGCAACCTCTAAATCTCATTAGTAACTTCCCCATCTTTGTACCTTGGGCACAGACTCGAAAGAATAAATTAACACTGAAGGCAAACAAAAAGGTAAATTTAAGCAGCAGCACAGAGAAAGTCTGTCATTCTTTGCACTGTTTAACATAACAAAGCATCTGAAGAAGCTCAGAAAGGAAGGGGAGAGGCCAACTTTCATTCCTAGATGCCAAAGATGCTGGGCACCCCTTGTGTTCATGACAAAATTGAATCATGTCAGTCTAGCAGCCTAACAAAACACTTCCTTTCAAATGCCCCTGTGCAAATGCAGTCTAGCTTAAACTATTTTTTTTTTTCATTTTAAGCACAATATACAAAAGAAACTCGCCTCTGCCATCATGGGAAAATTGGGTTTTATTTTCATGAAGAAAATATATCCTGCAATATGCATCAGTACTTACATGTTCTTAAAGATGATAGCAGTGTTTAGGAATCTCTTACCTGAGGTTGCACTTTCTTACTAAATCACTTGAAATCTCCCCAAAATAATTCTGGCAGATTTGTCTTAAATGGGGAGATACAAAATGAGTGTGCAATGCAAGAGTTTCCTGAGTGTACAATGCAAGAGTTTCCTATTATTTTTGCTGCTTTGCAAAAAGCAGCATTTCACTGTCTGGTAACAGTGAAAAGCAGTCTGGTAACAATAGCTGACAATTTTCTGTCCAGTGGCTCCTCAGCAGAGAAATGACTGAAATTGGGGGTTGTTTTCTTAATGTTTTAGTCTGTAATTTAAAAGAGTTTCTTCACCAGCAGCTGAGAAATCTCTGCAGTGTGACATCAAACCACCACAGCCCACCCAGAGCAGAGCCACTCCTGATCCTGACTCACAGCCACTGACACCAATTAAAGGCAAGATTTACCCAGTTCAGTGAGTTATGACCTCTATATAAATATTTTATTTGTTCTATTATGTACTCCAGAGAATGAGGCCTCTGCTCCTGAGCTGCTCTTCTGGGTCAGTCCCCTGGCCACAGCAGAAGTTTCCATGCCAGGATGAACACTCATGTGAGAGAGTACAAACCCCAAGATTCCACCTCCCTCCCAAGCCTGCTCATCCCACTCCACAAACACACTGCATTCTCCCAGCACTGGATAACCTACCTTGCTGAAAAACACAGCTTCTTTTTACTTCACTTTTCCTTTCATTTAAAGTGCACCCTAAGTCTGAAACACTGACTTGAAATGCTAAACTTTGCTGGTTTTGCAGCAGGTTCTGCTAATGTCCACTGGAAAATACAAACACAAGCCCAAACACAAGGAAATGTGACTGCAGAACTAAAAGTCAGCCCTTGACTACTGAAAATTCCTTTTTTTTTTTTAATAGGGTAGAAAGAACACATTCCCAGAACAAACCTTATTAGTTTGAATGTACTTAATTAATTCAACAATCAGCTTTGCCCAGGGCTGAAACTACAGCTGGGAGTTCAAAGACAGAAGGAAAAAATGCAAACTGATCCACATGGATCAATTTATTTTAGAAAACAGCAAACTACTGGGAATGCAATATTAAGCCTCTGAAAATATTAACACACAAAAAAATACCTACATTTGTGCATATCCAGTGTATACAATAATAAAGTGAATTTTGTTTTAATAAAACAAGTAACTGACCACAGCCTTCCACCTGCATTTTTACTTAAGCTTTCCACAAAGCTACAGTCTGTCCGTTAGAGCTGTTGGGCAGGATTTTGGGCTGAAATACTTGTTTTTAAACACCTTACACGTTGGGAGTCTGTGGAAAAGATGACTGATGAAAAATAAAACAGGGGCAAAAACAAGTTAAAGCTTCAGCAACATGGAGATGATGAAGAAGCAGCTTTTCAGTCTCCTAACACAGGCACCAGGGACTGTCAAAGGACGGTGATCAGGTCAAGCCAAAAGACAAAGCTGCAGCACAAACCCAGCAATACTCACACCTCTGCAAGCTCATCCAAGGAGCAGCAGCAGAGGGAACACGGGCTGTGGTTATTTGTTACCTGGGCAGAGTTAACTTCTCATGAGCTGGAGGGGGAATACAACGTACAAGGCATTCAATTTGAGGAAACACCCAACATAACTTCAAGGCGATTAATGCACCCTTGAGAACCACCCAAGACTCCCCAGCAGGAAATCTTAGCAGGAAGCTTCCCAACATCCAGCAAATGGGAGAAAAACTCTTCCCTGAGAGCTCTCATTAAGTCCTTGTGAATCTTCACGGGCAGTTCACCCCCAATTCACCTCACTGATACTGTTAAATACAATTTGCAAATTCAACACCTCAAGCAAATGGGATTTTTTCCACTGAAAGGTCTTTTGGAAAGTCAGAGGGAGGACTTCACTTCCACAGGAAGAAGCTCCCCTAGGAGATGCCACCTGCTGAAGCACAATCAATATTTAACTCCATCCATACTAAACAGAAGATATTTATTGTTCCTAGGACCCACCTGCTTACCCTTTATTTGTCTCTGAACAGCAACAACTACATTTCAACCACCTGCTTGTTCTTCTCACCTTCACCTAAAAAAGAAAAATCTCCACTTTTCTGCTAGGTAGGATATACAAATCTCTGTAGAAACAGTTAGGATATAAAGATCTCTGTAGAAATAGTTAAATGACCCTTCTTAATGGGGAGATGGGGAAAAACCTAAACCAAAACCATATATCTCACCTCAGAGCAAAATGCAAGTGGACTCTGCTCCTGAGAACACATTTCTAAATGAAATTTGGCCATTGCAAGAAAAAAAAGAAAACCTAGAAAACTCACCAGAACAGCAGCCAGGTTGCTGTTAATAGGGCAGGATGGTGCACAGGAGTTACCTGAAGCACCAATTCCAAAGGAAAAATGCAGCAGAGATGCACAAAATGGATACTTGAAGGCAGAGGAAAATTAGTGGCAAGGATTTACACACAGGGCAAGGGGAAATGAGACAAGTGGGAATAGGAATGGCACAGATACAGGGTTGGAAGCAACTGAAAGGAAACTCAGTAATACAAAAAACAGATCTAACTATGGAACAATATAAAAGAACTTTATTCTTAGGTGTACTTATGAAATAAAAATTTAACTTAGCAGCTATGGCAGATCTCATAATTACTGTAATATGAAGTTTGAAGCGAACACTGAGAATACAAAAAAGGTTCCCTCACACCTCATGAACTGCAGCTGCCAAGAGCACGACCCTCAAAATAAAATCTCTGATCAAATGCTCAGTAGTGCCCCAAAGCTTTGGAAGGGAGCTGCTGTCACCTTCCCAGCTAAAACACCACCACAGAGGTATGTCAGGGGTCATTTGGGCTTGTGAATAACGTGTGTTTGTGGAGTTTCAGTGTCACCTACCCAGAGAAATTGTGCCTTTTTCTTTTTATTTCATTTAGTTATGGCAATGCACCCACATGTTGATTAGTTATCCCTGCAGACAAGACCCAAAGTCACCTCCAGAACAGCATCTGGGCCAGTGCCATGGCTATTCCAGTAATGAGTACCTGACAAAGTACAAATAAATTTATTATTAATTAGGAAGAATGGACCCCTTCCCCCCCCCCCCCAGTGCTTCATGTGGGAAATGGATTTATAGAAAATATTTAAAGTTTGAGAGAAGATTTATATAGTGTGCATTTGTATGTAAATTTAGATATAAGAAATGTTGATTTAGAAATGTTGTGGAATAGGATAAATATTGTTGAGAGAGAACTAGAATTAGAAATAAGTTTTAAAATGTGGTTTTGTAAAAAAGATTAGGTATTTTAGAGAAATAGAACTATGAAAGATATTGTAGTAGGATTTATGAGAGCTAATTTTAGATGATTGATTTTAAGGTATTTATAGTATAGTGTAACAGCTGATAGGTTAAGAAATGCTTATAGTGTATTGTAATTAAGAAATAGTTGGGTTTTGATTGTAATGGTGTGAATTGTAACATTTCTATTGTTTTATTTTTTATATGAGACTGAAAGTGGAATAAAAGTTTTTCAAACACCAAAAAAAACCCACTTCAGATCCCTCAGCTTTGAAGTCTGTACTCCTGGTTCTGTGCCTGACAGGACTGCTGAAGGGATGATGGACTGTCCACATCTTTTGAGATGCTTTGAGCACTTTCATCAGAGTGACACGGATTGCTTAACACAAAACCAACTCTAAACAAACCAAGCCAGGTCTGCTCACTCTCTAAACCTAGAGAGCTTAGTATTTTTTTTCTTTTATTAGGAATTACTCTGCAAGGCCATCAACTTATTTCATAAAGGCCCAACCAGATTGGAGAGGATAACTATCATTAGTTTATTAGTCTGCTCTAGCATTCCAAGCTGCAGCTCCCATGCCTGTGCTCCTGCTCTGCTCTTTCCCAAGCAGCGTGCTGAAATCAATATACTGGTTAATTTAATTACAGCCATTCAACACCCAGTAAGTGGCAGGGAAATTCTAAAGCATCACATTAGTTTCATGCTGTTGCTTCTGCTCCCAGCTCTCTGGAGCAGTCGGTGCAAATATGTGAGTTATCCGCTTGAGAGAAGGACAAAGGCAGCGATGGAAGAGCAATAATGCCTTTGAAGCCTCTGCCATCGAGCCCTTTGTGCCACCACAAGGCATTTGCAGAGAGTGTTAGCATTCATCCCGACATGGGAGCTGCTGGTGCTGCTGCCATTCTGGGGGGAAAAAGGGAAAAGAGCTCAATTCAACAGGCACAACTCATTAAATGCACTTCAGCCTGTACTCCCTGCTCTCGTGGCTGAGACCTCGAGTAGGATTCAATCCTGCACACTAAAGTACAGAGGAGGAACTCTGACTCCAAGTAGGAGCCTCCACGATATTCCAGTCTGGAGAGTTTCAGGTAGGAATTAGTCATCAAGTCATTTCACTAGAGCTCAGCACAACCATGAATCAACACATTTGGAATTTGTCTCATTAATTCAGCTTTTCCAGTATCCAAACACAACCGTGAATAGCAGAAGGGGAGGAGAAAAACACGAGGCTTCATGGTTTAAAATACCCAGAGTGTACAGTACAGCTGCCTGCACAGCTCCCACTCCCAGGAAAACACCCCCCTGGGATTTTGTGTGCCTGTGAACATGATCCCTATCTCCTTTATTTCCCTCTGCGCAGGTGGTGCTTAGGAGCAGTTTCGGTCCCTGCCTTCCTCTCAGTATCCTGAGCCTTTCTTGCTGGCTTTTCTCCTGCATGCAGGGAGCTGTGCCTCCATTTCCTCTCTTTCGTTTCCATTCTGTCTGTGCACTGGAGGGAGAAAGAGACCAAACAATCAGCAGTGATAAATAGGATGCTGCCAAACAGAATGCAGGTGTAAAGTCACAGGAGTGAGGAATGCAGCTTCGGGAATTTTTCCCCTCATCACCACCAGGACAGCCTTCAGAGGTCAGGTTTCTTCCAAGTCCCTGACACACAAATGTTACAAGAGCCACAAACATTTATCACTAGACAGACCTTGGCCTCTGGGGAGCTGAAATGGCTGTTTCCTCCCAGGCCTGAGCACAGACAGAGCTGCACCAGGCAGCCCAGCTGCACTCCACCCCTGCAGTCCCCCCTGAACACCGATTTCCAGAAGGAAAGAGCCTTCTCCAGGCAGGATTCAGACAGAGCCCCCAGCACTGTAAATCCCAACAAAACAGCTGATGTGGTAAAGCAGGATTCAGAAATCAACCACCCATCTCAGCAATGCTGAGCAGATCAACACACACAAGGCCTGAAGTTTATTTCAGACTTCTGCCTTAGTGGCATCACAGAATATGGTTTTAAAGCAATCCTAACCCAGCCCAGAGGCTGCCTCCACTAGGAGGAAAGCCTTCCTTCCATGGGCTATTTCAAGCTTCTAGAAGCTTCTTTTTCTGCAAGTTTGCAAATATTACCAATATTGCAGTGGATTATACAATTTCACACATCCCCAAAGAAATGGTGGTGCACTGTTATCAGAAGTGTGCAAGCTAAAGGGGAGGTGACAGAATGGAAGGGGACAGAGGAGCCCCAAGTGCAGCTCGTCTCAAAAACTTCAATATGGATGTGAACCATGGCACTGGGTCAGTCCGACCAACAGGCACCATGGGAGGCTCCAGAAGAACACAGGTAAATCAGACAGACAGACAGACACCCAGGCACAATGGGAGGCTCCAGAAAGAACACAGGTAAATCAGACAGACAGACAGACACCCAGGCACAATGGGAGGCTCCAGAAAGAACACAGGTAAATCAGACAGACAGACAGACAGACACCCAGGCACAATGGGAGGCTCCAGAAAGAACACGGGTGAATCAGACAGACAGACAGACACCCAGGCACAATGGGAGGCTCCAGAAGAACACAGGTAAATCAGACAGACAGACAGACAGACACCCAGGCACAATGGGAGGCTCCAGAAGAACACAGGTAAATCAGACAGACAGACAGACAGACACCCAGGCACAATGGGAGGCTCCAGAAGAACACAGGCTGCTGCAGGGAACTTGTCCCAACCTGCTGCTGCTGCACAGCCCTGAACATCTGCCTGTCCCCAGCCCCAGAGCTCCAGAGCAGGCTGGGTACAACCCACCCACAATCCCAAACCCACCATGCTGCACATCCCTCACAAACTGTCAGTGGGCTAAAGGACTTTACAGAGCAAAGTAATAGAATGATTATCCTAAAATCAGCACCTGCACTTCACTGGATAGATCAGAACATTTTCAGCAGTTCAGTTTTGTTTCAGTGTGTGGTGTCTGCCAGGATTAGAAGTGCACTTTCCATCCAGGTGTGCACCTATGTAAATCTTCCCTTTCCACTGGTGCCAGGGACTGGGATTTTGTACTCCTGCAAAGACAGGTATGTGGAACACTGGAAAAGTACAGCCTGCAAAAAGCTTCTGTTCTTCAAAGCCAAGCACTTAAAAGCTATGAAATGAAGATTTCAGAACACATATCAAGAGAACCTGACCCTGAACTGTAACTCCTGTACCACACACACATCTGCTTCTATACCTTGGGGTACCCAAACATCTGCTCCTTAGGGGACATCTCCTTCATCCTCCTGCAACCTTAGAGGCTCTTTGCTGCATTTTTTCCAGTACCTGTGAGTTCTGGAAAAACTTTGCTGCATTTTTCCAGTACCTGTGAGCTCCCCAACTCCCATGGAAAATGATCTTGGGTGCTGCTAACAACCCTCACTGAGAGCACAGCACTGACTGGCTGGTGGTGCTCCAGGCTGTGATTCTGTCCAAGCAGGCTGAGTGGGACTTTCACAAGGCCCTGAAGCTTTTCAAGAATCACAAAGAATACACACTTTCAGCTCCCTTTCATAACAATCAGGCAACAAAGGAACAAGAGGATTTCCAGTCACTATAGATGCTGTGCAAGTACCAAAAAGCACTTTTGATGGGAGCTCCTGTCTGTGGCCAACTCCCCAAAACAATGACATCAACAAAGATGTTTCACAGCATAAAATGAAGACAATTAACATCATCTGCTGCAATAAGATGATGCTTGGACTCCATTTCTAACATACAAAATTGCACTTGGCCTGTAATTTCCCAGGATTCTGCTCAGCTCTGGTGAAGGCACACCTGGAGCTTCCCAAGAAAAGAGCCACAGAGCTACAAGAGAGGGTTCGGTGAAGGACCACCAAGGGGATTAAAGGAACTGCAACACCTCTACCATGAGAAGACACTGAGAAAGCTGTGGAGAGCTGGCTCAGGGGCATCTCATCAATGTATATAAATATTCAAAGGTGTGTGCAGAGAGAAGGAAGCAGGTTCTTCCCACCTGATCCAAAAATCAGGCACAAACACAGGAGGGTCAGCCTGAGCAGCAATAAAAACTCATACAGAGAGGGTGACTGAGCACTGGCACAGGCTGCCCACAGAGGAGGTGAAATCTCCATCCTCTAAGGTGTTCAAAAGCTCCTGGATGTGGTGCTGGACAAGCAGCTCTGGGTGGCCCAGTCTGGGCAAGGGGTGGGACCAGATGACCTCCAGAGGTCCCTGCCAACCTCAACCGCCCTGTGAGTCACCACCTCAATTCACAAACCAAACAAACAACCCTCTGCTGAAAGAGATTTTGCACCGATGTTGCTTCTTGCAGCCAGACAACTCATTTTAGTAAACTGCACAATGGCTTTTAATGAAATTCTAGAACACATAAGTACAAGTCACATAAGTGAAATTAATTTAACTCTGTAATTGAGCGAGTGCAAATATAAAACTAACAACAGACAGCATTCAGTGATTGCTCAGAAGAAACTAGACCAGAGAACACTAAATTTGGAAACTCAATGTAAACACTGTAGGACTTCTGAGTTGAAAATTCCCCTGCAATTCTAATTTAGCCCCCCATATACATGCATTCTGATAGCCCTCAGTTACACAATAATGTGCTGGTAGTTTCCCCCCATGGGACTAAAGTCTCAGTTAACATCCAGACCAGACTCCTAAAAAGATCCAGAGCCATGTGACAGGAGGGCTGTCCACAGACCAATTTCACAGCTGAAAGGCACGTAGCCTCCAAAAAAACCCCTGCAGGGACAGAAAGGGTTGTCCTCACTGCTTAAGCACCTGACTGCTGCCATGAATGCTGCAAAAGAACAGCATGCAATGCCAGGAGAGCTGCTTAAGCCAAGTTTTCACAGGCAGCTATTGATTCTGCTCCTCAGAATCAGAGGGTACAACCTGTGAGGCTGAACTGCTGGGAACTCACAATCAAGGTCTAAGAGATACACCAGGAATGCACAAAGTGCCAAATAACAGTGCTCTGAAGCAGACTAGATCCAATACTTAATTATTAAAGTGAGCTATCTAACAATAATGAGTATTTTCTACCTTATTCTCTAAACCTTAGATTGGCACCTGCAAAACAGGGATACACCAGCCCTCACATCCCAGGATCCTGTCACAAGCAGAACAATGGAGCATTTCAACATGAGGCAAACACCACATTCTGACTTCATGGGAAAACTGCAGTGAAAGTCACTAAATCAAGCAGAGACCTCCTACTGAGTAACTCATCACTAACTCCACACCACCTGCATGTTCAGCACCACTGGAAAAAGGGATAGGATCAGGTGGTGCTCTCACACCTGTTCAGTCACTATGCAGGACTAACAAAGCTTTCTTCAGGTCTAAGCACAGGCCCAAAAAGGTTCTCTAAAAAGCTACAGGTGATGGTGCTAAGAGAGTTCACAGACACCCCTAAAGTGGTGGTGGTGCTCTGGATGTCTCTCCCCAAAAAGCAGCACCTCCCTTCCTCCTCCCCAGCTCCCCCTCACCCTGTAGCTCATCGCTGCTCTCACCCTGACACCTCTGCCTCCTGCTGCCTCCTGCTGCCATTGCTGGAGTCACCTCGGCCAAGTCCCCTCAGCCAACTCCTTCCTGCTCCATCCCCTCCAGGGCTGAATCCTGCCTGGTGTAACTGGAATCTGACACATTCAACTATGTGAAAACCACAGATTATTTTTCCCAAAGGCTTGTAGTCTGGATGGCTGGGGATATTTTCCATGGGAATGGCAAGAGATATTTCTGACAGACACACCATATGCCTGCCATATAGCAAGTCCTGCTTTCAGACCCTGAGAATCCACAGTGTTTCGAAATAAAAATCCACCTCACACAACAAGATGAGCCAGTTTCCTCTAGTTTTCTTCTACATAAAGTCCTGAAGACGACAAAACAATTCCTCCTAAGGCAGACACATGGTCAGGATTCCACAGCCCGACGGTGGAAATCTGGCGTGAGCACACAGGAAAGGAGCAGGCAGTTTTCACTATAAATCACCATTTCTGTCCTTCCTCTGTGCCACAAAGAACAGCAGCCACAAATAATCTGCAGCAAGTTCCCATTTCACTTCCAAGAGCCACAGCCTAATTAAAACACAACCCATGGTTCTGCAAGACACTGAACTCTGGGTCTGGGGAAAGCAGCAGCACCAGACACTGCACTGAACCGTGTCAGCCTGGCTGATGGAGAGACCACATGGGGATATGGCCCCACAGAGTTTCCACCAGACCCTGGGATGGAAACTCCATGGGGATGGATGCTCCAGCTCTGCATCACTGTCTGTGATTCAGCAGCCACATGTTGCTTACATTTATTCCTAATCAAATTTGTCACCTAAAGATGTACAGGGGCGATGACTGCAGTAACTGCAGTAATTCCATGTAACATTTGCATTTATGAGCAGAAAATCTGAGAGTTTCTGCTCAGCCACAGCAAGACAGTAGCAGACACGAGATTGTTTAGAGACAAAAGGTGAAAGAATCCAGCTTCTATTAGCAGCTTCACTGAACTTAACACTTCACTTCACAAGCAACCTCATTTTCCTATCCCCCGTGACTGACTGTCCCAGCGTCTGCTGACCCACAGCTTTTCTCAGGGAAGTTCCAGAAGCTGAACCCCCTCACTGCCCTTTGCAACTTCACACATCAGTATGAGACCTTAAACCAGGAACTTGATTGTATGTAAATCCCAATCAGATTCTACAAAATGGAACGTGTGAAAAGCTGGCTTTGTTTTCAGAATCGTGAACACCTGGAACTAAACTGTTTGTCCCTCTGGATTTTCTTCTGCCTATGTCTAAATGCCTCCTTAAACTACATCTCACCTACAGCCAACAGCACGTGTAGAGATGCCCCTAAAATTAAATCTGCTCATGCCAACAACACAATTTATATCGTGGAAGTTTAGTCTGCAACAGATTCCCAGTGATTTGAACCCCACTAACTGAAGGAAGCCCCAGTTTACCTCCACGTTAGATTCCAATTTATGGGGTCACAGAGGCAGAACAGATCATTCATGTCAGATACTAAAAGTGATATAAACCAGTCACAAAGTAGTAAGTGATTTCAGCCATGTAGTAACAGACACCCATAACTGAGGCTAGACGAAGAAATTTAGCTTAAAAAATAGTAACAGCACATCTTGCCTCCTCAGTTGCTACTTCATGATGAATAATTATGTCAGTGTGCCACGGAAGCCTGAACAAATCCAAGTAACAGAGATTTCAGACACTAGACAGAGGAGAGCTCAAACCTCAGCATTCAGTACTCCAAGATTACCTACTTATTCAGAATCCCAGCTCAGCAGCAAGCCAGACATTTTCACCCTCTATCTGTACCAGAGCATCCGGCAGCAAGCACGTGCCACGTACAAATGACAACAGCAGGACACTGATCACCAGGGCAAACCATGAGGGAAAAATGTTTACAGTGTCCTTCAGTCCCCAGATCCCCTGACTTGGCTCAGCTGTGTGCTCACAGAGTGCAAATTAACTGGAGATATTTCTATTTTGTCCATTTGACGTAAATAAAGTCCTGCACTGCCTGTTTTCCAGCTTGCAGAGATACGGGGCACTTGGGAAAAACAAATCACTGGGGACACCAACAGATTTGTTTTGAGACTCCAGCCACCAACTCTAAACAAGAGCCTATGGAAGGCAAAGCCTACAGAAAACAAATCTTTGTTTAAGTCAGCCTCTCCAAGCACAGAACTCCTGTGAAAGCCTTCCACAGCGAGCCAGATGGGGGACTTCAGGAACTGCCTCCAAGTCCTTGCGCAGCAATTGTCAGCCTGCCTAGAAATTAAGATTCCTTTCACACACACACACACCCAATTATTGCCAGGTCTCCTCTCTGCCCTCGGCATGTCGCTTGCCTGGCTAATTAAATCATAGGCTTGAACTCACCTCTCCCAGGGCTTACCCTGCTCCCACAGGACACCATCCCTGGTTTCTCCAATCTGGGGAGCCCCTCACCATAAGGGTGAAGCCTTTGCTTCCCCTAACCACACACGCACAAAGCAGCACAGAGACCCCTTTGACTCGTCTATTTTCACCATGACCCCAGTCCTACAGAACCCACAGATCCCTGGGATCACCCATCCCATAGTTCTCCATCCCCTCCTGAGCTCCAAGTCCTTCATCCACACTCACGACCCTTTCCATCCTCCTCGGCACCCCCAAATTGTTGTCCCACAGACATCCCCCGTGCCCTGAACCCCCCAGCAAAGCCCTGTCGTGCTGACACCCACCATCCCCACCCCAGTGCCTGAGCCCCAGCTCCTTCATCCCTGCTCACAGCCACTCCCACAGAACCTATACAAATCTCTGGATTCACCCATTCCCATCCCAGACCCACAGACCCCCGTCCTCTCATGACTAGAGATCCTTCACCCCCACTCACAGCCTCTCCACCGTCCCCAGCATCCGAGATCTGTTTCCCTCCCAGCATTCCCATACAAACCCCCAATTCCCTGCTGGACCCCACAGCCACCTCCGGTCCTGCTAACGCCCATCATTCCCAGTCCGGTCTCACGGCTCCCCATCCTTTTCCAGCCCCCCCAAACTTCCACCCCGGCGCGCAGAACTCCCCTGAGCCCCTCCTGAGCGGCCGGGCTCCCCCGCCCCGGGCCCCGGGGCGCACTCACCGATCAGCTGCCGCACCTCCTCCTCGCTCAGGTAGATGCTGAGGCTGGGCCCGGGGCCGCTGGGGGGCCAGTCCGGGGCATGCGGGCCGAGGCCGGGCTGGCCCTGCACGCCGGCGGGCAGCACCAGCAGCAGCAGCAGCGGCGGCGGCAGGAGGCGGAGGAGATGGCGGCGCGGGCCCCGCACCCGCCGGCCCCGCCGCGGCCCCGCGCCCGCCTCCCCCGCCGCCGCCGCCGCCGCCTCACGGGGCCGGCCCCGCCGCCCCCCGCCGGGCTCCCGGTGCCGCGGCACCATCGCTCCGCGGGGACGGAGGGACGGACGCAGGGCCGGGGGGAAGCGGGCGGGACCCCCCCGCCCCGCCGGACCCTCGCACGGCGCGGCCGCCGCCAGGCCCCGCCCCGCGCACGCGCCGCTCCCGCCGCCGCGGGCGGCCCCTGAGCGCGGGCGGGAGGGGCGGGATCCCCCTCACGGCTCTTCCCGCCTCTTCCCGCATCCCGCCCGGCGCCGGGAGGAAGGGGAGGAGGGACGCGCAGCATCCCCGCTCTCTGCGAAGTGCCCGTCACGGAATGACAAAATCACTGAGGTCCGAGAACGCTTCGAAGATCGTCGAGTCCAAGCTGTGACCGGTCCCCACCGTGTCACCCTGCCCAGAGCACTGAGTGCCACGTCCAGGCCTTCCTTGGACACCTCCAGGGATGCGGACTCCAAACCTCCTTAGCAGCCCCTTCCAGTGCTGGCCACCCTTTCCATGATGCCCAATATGAACCTGCCCTGGCACAGCTTGAGGCCGTTCCTTCCCTGTGGCATTCTCATGTTCTGGAAAAATCCCTTCACCCAGGATTTTTCGCCTGGGAAGCTGAGAAGCCTTAGAGAAAAGGAAAACGATTTTTATCTCATTTGCTTCTCCTCTGTTTTGCCCCTTTGGAATGTGTTTCGAGATTGTTTATCCACAGGTGATTGTTTTGTTGGATTATGGTGTGAGTTGTTTTCACTCTTTGACCAATCAGGGCCAAACTGTCTGGACTCTGGAAACCAGAGTCATGAGTTTTCTTTATTATCTTTTTAGCATTGTGTAAGTATCCTTTCTGTATTCTTTAGTATAGTTTAGTATAGTATTCTTCAATATAGTATCATAAAATAATAAATTAGCCTTCTGAGAACATGGAGTGAGATTCATCATTCCTTCCTTCATCGGGGCACCCCACAAATACAATACTTGTCATCCTGCCCTTGTTCCCTGTGAGCAGAGCCCAACCACCCCCAGCTGTCCCCTCCTGTCAGGAGTTGTGCAGAGCCACAAGGTCCCCCCTGAGCCTCCTTTGCTCCAGGCTGAGCCCCTTCCCAGCTCCCTCAGCCTCTCCTGGTGCTCCAGCCCCTTCCCCATCTCCGTTTCCTTCCCTGGACACGCTCCAGCCCCTCAATGTCCTTCTTGTCATGAGGGCCAGAACTGGACAGAGCACCTGAGGGGCCTCACAGTGCCCAGTCATTGTCACTGCCCTGGTCCTGCTGGACCCACTGGCCTCTTGCCCACATGGGCACACCTGGGCTCATGTCCAGCATCTCCAAAGCCTTGGCCAGGTCCTTTATGGCATCTGAGCCCAATCCCCCATCAGTGGCATCCACCCACTGGATCACCTCATATTCACCCTGGGACTCTACACATCCCCATGCTCCCACTTAGTTGTGGTTGACTCCATCCCCAATTCCTTCCAGCCCCCATTCAGGATAGGCCAGGGGTTCACGGCCAAAACTGGAACTGCTCTGCCAAAATATCCCTGAAAAAAAAGATAATCCCCCAGTGACAGACTGTGGGATGCCTGGTGCCCACCAAAGCTGCTCCATCCACTGGACGGGGGAGAGACAATATAATGCTCCTAAATTGAGATAAAAACAGGAAGAGATCACTCAGCAATTACTGTCAGGAGCAAAACAGGAGGGAAGTTTGAGGAAATTTATGGAATTTATTAACAGATTTGTAGGATAATGAGAAGCCTGTTTTGGAGCTGGCCGACATCAGCTCCATCAGACACAGGGGAAGCTTCTGGCAGCTTCTCAAAGAAACCACTCCTATAGCTCCCCCACTACCCTACACACTGCTCAGAAGCTTTCCTAATTGGAAATACTGCTGGAATACCCATGTTTTAGTTAAAGAGAATTTCCTTTTTTGGTAATTTTTTTTAAAACTAAAAAATAAGGGTTTTTTAAATGCACTATTTATAAGTGTATAAAACATACTGATGTTATATTTAATGTTTTAATCTGCTTTTTTATCTTATGGTCCTTTCAGAGCTAAGAAACAGCAGCATTTCATTTCACTGTAACAAAGGGCCTTTGGCCCACAGAGGACGGGGATTTCAGCTCCAGCCAAGGCATTGCTGCCTGTAATGATCCTGAAGTAAAATCCAAACTGTAAACACATCTCCTGTTCTGTTACAGTATCGAATGCCAGCAGCAGGGCTGCTTGACAGCTGATATATTTTAAAAGAATGCAATAATAATCAAGTCCAACGATGCAAACAACATTAAATTCCAGTGTGAGGCTTTGAATCTCCTATACAAACATTCCTGACCTTTTCCCAAAATCCTCTGCTGTGCAGTATTTCAAAAGTAAGGATTTCTGTGGCAGTTTGGTGCAAAACCCTTTCTCAAGGTGTCCACCTTTCCCCTGAAACACAAAACCTTTGCTCCAATTGGCTTAGGAAAGGGATTTTGTTTTTCTGAGCTGGCTCCTGACCTGAACACATCTTGTTCCTCATTTCTCAAGGCTGAAGAGCCACCTGCATTGTCACCTTCCTACCTGCTGTCACACCTGGCTGCTCTCCAGCTCCTCTGGAATCCCTGAAGCAGTGACAGCTTTGCTCTTAGCAAATCCATCGTTGGGAGCTGCCTGCTTGGTTGAGATTTTCAGCAGCAGCATCACAATATTCGCTTATGACCATTAAATCCCTTAATGTCTTTAAATTCTGCGCTCCCTCCTGACCTGCCAGGAGGAATTTTTTCCTGTGGGACACTGTGACAGGAGGACACTGCAGGCTAATTGGCCATAGCAGGGTTTAATCACTGACTCTTCCAGCTCATAATCATAAGAGTGGAAAGTGTGTAGGAAGTTCTGTTCTTCTAATCACTGAGGTGAAAGAGAAATCGCTCACACTCCTCCCCACAATATCCATCACTTACTTAAACAGTGTAAGGTGTAAAAAAAAATAAAATACCAAACTGGGATGGAGCTGGAAATTATATGCAGGCCTGTAGTGGGGGGATGTGGCCCAGGCTGCAGAGCCCTCCACACCACAGCTTCTCCACAGGCCATTTCCTCAGCCTGGAAGCACGGCGCCTGGGCATCTGTGTTTATTTGCCCTGCAGATGTAGCCTAAATCCCAGACTCGGCGTGGTTTCTGATGCACCTCACTTAGGGACTCGCGGACAGACAGACAATGTGTGGTATCTGATGTGATCAAAACCAAGACTGAGGCTCGCCAGCCAGAGACCAAGCAAAATTTTGATGCCCTTTTCTGGTGACATTGGCAGGCAGCTGATGTGGGAAGGCACTGGCAGAGTGCTGGCATGGATTTATCTATTGGAGAGACCCCTGCTTCACTCACGGTGAGTGTGAAGGAACAGCAGAAATTGCTGCTGCTCTCTGGAGGCTGGACGAGCCCAGTGAGGTTGAAAACGTGGTGTAGGGACCAGGCAGGAGACAAACAGCTCTTTTTATGTGTGGGTTTGTGAAAGAGTTGGAAGAAAAAACAGGAAAACACGGACAGTCCTCAGCTGTAACAGCCTAGAACCCACAGGAACCCCAACATGGGGGTCCATTTTTCATTTTCCACTGCACCCCATTTTTCCCAAATTTATTTCTGGCCTGTCCCTCTTCATGAGCACCAAAGGGACAATATTCATGCAGCCACCATGCATAACAAACATGACTTTAACCTTAACCTCAGCCACCCCTGCCTTAGGCATAAGGACACAATATTCAGCACAAATGTGACGTTCAGCACAAGGGCCCGTGTGGGGTTATTTCCCTGCATTTCTTTTCAGTGAGTGTGTAACTTTGCCTCCTGGAAGCCACTGGCTGATTTTAACAAAAGGTCACCAAAACCACATAAACCAAACACAAATAAACACATTCTTGGGCTGCAGCTGCCAGCCTGTGCACGGCCACTCACGGGGCTACAGGCCTGCCTGGGCCCCCCTTGCCCATGAAGCCAATTGCTTGCTGGGCTCTGATGTTGTAATTAAAATGAAGGCTGCAAGGATAATTGGGGGTATTAGAAGCCAAATGAAGGTTTCATGGATGTCAAGAAACATCTCGTTGGAAAAAGGTGAAAAATGCAATTCACAGGCCAGCTCAAACACTGAAGATCTTGTGTTGATTTTTTTTGGCTGCGCATACTATTTTTGGCAGGATCGAGTTCACGGTCTTTCAAAACCATTCTGGGGAAGATTATATTGCAAGAGGATACACAAAGTCTGTCCGTGGCAAGCTGCTAGCAATAGCTGTGAACTCACAGCACTCACATGGAAAAGTTTTGCTTGGATAGACACTGGGATGCCTCACTGCATGTGCTCCCAGCCTGATTGTATCAGCATTCACCACCGCCGTGTCCCGAGAGGCACAGAGGAGCTGGGATTCATTTCTGCGTGTAAAACAAATCTGTGAAAGCAAATAGCTGACAATTAATGGCACTGATAGGAATTTGATACATGAGGGCCTCACGGAGGACACATGATACAGGGATGTTTGTGTGGGTGCTGGAAGATGGGAGACAGGGCTTTGGGAATGGCTGCGCCCTGCCCAGACTCGCTCGCACACGCTGCTGCGACGGGGGCTGGCTTTTCCCCCCTCCTCTTTGTGATTGTGAGTCACTGTGCAGCATTCCCTGGGGAGGAGAGCTGGCCCCTTCACGCAGACACAGGAATGAAGTCCTGCTGCCTCTTCCAATCAGTCTTCCAACATTTTCCCCTTCAAACAGCTTCTCTCCTTTACGAGTACCCGGTGACCTCAGTGCTTGGATGGCTTCCAACTGAACTGCACCTTGGTTCTGTCACCCAGGAATCTTCAGCTCATCATTTGCTCAAGGACCTCTGCCCCCAAGGCTTCTCTTCAGAAATGCTCTGGAGCTTTGGTTTTGCTCGTGGTTGAGCATTAGAAATGGGCAAGAGGGGCTTCAGATTTAGGAATGCTAGGCACAGCTGAGATGGTGCAAGCAGCAGGCTTCCTAAGCTATTTAGTATTAATTGACCTCTTTATTATGTAGTATTCCCCTTTATTTAGTATTTATTTGCCCCTTTCCATGAGCAAGGATGCAGCCATACACCTCTGAGTAGGGATAAACCTATTCATTTGCTCTGCTTCACTTCCTGCCATTTCCTGAGGGGTTGCCCTCTTCTGTCTTTCCCGGAGCACGGTGCCCCAGGATTTCCAGTTCTCCTTGCTCATCAGGGTGGAACAAACTGGTGGCTTGCTGCTTGTTTTCTCCCACATCCCTGAATTTGCCATGCCTTTTCCCAAAGCAGGAGGAGAACTGAGAATGGGGGAATGGACAACATATTGAGTAATATAAATAGACAGATGGCTTCACTCAAATCAGCACTGACCCGTGGAGTCTTCCAGGGGAGGCAAGAGCTGAAATTTCAAAGTTTAAAGCGTACAGACCTTCCTACAAATTCTTTTTGTCCCGTTACATCAACTATAAACAGGCAGCACTGTTGGGAAGACCAGTGCCCCCTGTTCCTTGAATAGCACTGAGGCAAACATAAAAGCCTTCAGACTTCCAACCTGCTCCCCTTTGCACCAGATTCCTCCTTTTCCTTTATTTATTTCCTAATTGTGCTCTCAGGTCCATAAAGCTGCCCTGCAGAAGGAAGAGCTGTCCGCTCCATTGCTGCAGTCTGGCTGCTCGGGCTGGGACACACAGAGAGGAAAAGTCACACAGCAGCAGAGGGAAATGTGTGTACAAGCTCCTGGAAATGTAGCATTTAATGGCAAAACCATCCTGGGAACATGAAGCTGGCTGGAGCTGCTGTGGCATGGAGCAAGGGAGGCTGGGGGAGAGCAGAGCCTCGGAATACAGTTTCAGCATGTGGTTGGGAGGGCACATGCCATTTCTGTGTTTGCCTTATAAGGGGAGCATGCATGCCGTGATATTGCTAAATATGAAATGAATTGTTTGTGTTTGGGGGCTGGCTGTGTCACCTCTTCCCTCCCCAGGACGCCCAGGGGTTGCTGGCTGATGTTTGTGTGTCATTGGGAGCCTTTTCCTTGCCAGTGGATGCCAGGATTTGGGGCCATGGGTGTTGCACAACAAGGCTTATAATGCTGTTACAGTTTGTTCTGTGCTCAATCAGTGCTTGATGCTCAGGTGAGTGTTGGTATCAGGACAGAAAATTACAAATCAAACCATTTTCAGTTGAAAAATTGAGGGAAAATTGAGTATCTGTCAGAGGGAGAAGAGAAGGAAAGCAGGAACCTGAACCTACTCCTGCTTGGTCTTTTGTTGGCTTTTCAGTGCAAATGATCCTTCAAAATTCATCTCCTGGGGTTTTATTATGTCTCTGCTCAAACAACAGACCTTTCATTGTAGTTAGGCACATGACTCCAAACACAGCACCCATCCTCAGAGAGCTCAGTCCTCTCCATGACTTCCCCTTTCCCTTGGGAAGCCAGCAGAGCAGCAGTTGCAGACTGATGTGGTTGTGTTTTACAGGTCACTTATGCAAGTGTTTCCCTGTGCTCTGGCAGTTGGAGCTGGTTTATGGTTTACCACGTTTTTTCAGAGCCCACACACAATACAGGAATGGAGATAATTAATTGTAGGAGTCACTGTATCCCATCCCTCTTTCACACAAGCACAATTGGAGCATTTGCCCAGGAAGTGGAAAATATTTATGTGACTTTCACTCTGAGAAAGTATTAAAATCCCCGTTTTCACTGGGATAAATGAGAAGCAGAAAGACATACTGAGCAAATCCCACACCCCCTAGAGAAGAGATTGTGGAGCCCCTGCATCCACCAAAACTGGAAGCAGGAAAGAGCAGGACTCTCCCACTCCTCTCAGGGCTGAGATTGCCCTGGGCAGCAGCAAGCCTGAATTTCTTCGGGTGGCAGAGATCTAACTCTTGTCTCCCATTTTCTGTGCAAATGGCTTTACAATTCTTGGAATGTCACCAGCACCAGCCAGCAAAGGGGCTGGGAAGCTCCAGGTACCTTTCTCTTTTCCCAGAACTGGGCAATGCTCTTGCACACTGAGCTCACCTGGATGCTTTTATTGAAGATAAATATATTTTACTTCTAAAAAAAACAGATTCCTCTGGCTGGTATATTCTCATATGGATAAAAATAGATGGATTTTAATCATGCTTACATTGCAGATCCCACAAGCCAACTATTTTAATAGATTCAGAGTCCTTTTCTTTGGGCTTGGAACAGGCTCAACACCAATAAACCAAAAGACTTAGCAGGATGTTTTTGCCTCATTAAAATGCTTTGTGCCTTTGGCTCTATTCTGTTCTTTCAGTGCTGGTGTGTTTTCATAGATCCTCATCTTGAAATTGTGGGAAGAGCCAGGAAAAAGGCTCTGGAAAGGCAACCTGTCCTCCTCCCATCCAAGCATTCCTGGGTGATTTCAGAATCCTGGCCAGACCATTTGCTCTCCAGCAGCTCCCACCACACGAAGCCCCGTATACCTGAAATTCAATGAAAACTTCTTTCAAAAAAAATTTAAAAATCCAAAATATTTTAAATGCTTATGTAAAACATGAGGCACTCCCACATTGATTTCTGTGCTAGCAAATCTTTTAAAGCTCCAAAGACAGTGAGAAGGGATCCTGGAAGCAAGAACCTGCACAGGCCAGGTCTTGCCCTAGTTTGGATGATGACTGCAGGATCCTCACACATTTTCACCAGATGATTAAAAATTTGTCTCCATTGTGGCAAAAATCCGTGGGCATTTTCTTGCTTTGCGATGACTGTACTCAGCTATTTTGCTTGCATGAGTAAATTGAGCTGCATTTCCTTGGGTTTTCCCTGTGAAGAGGAAGTCTGACCTTGAACCACTTCCATAGGTCTTATTTCAGCATTTTCTTGAGCTGTGGGTCACATTGCTGTGACACTGATGGGTCACAGCAATGAATTCTGTCCCATTTCCTACTGGAGGTATCTCCTTGTGGAGCAGGGTGAGGGTTAGGTCAGCTGGAAAGGAACTTAATATCTCTTGAACCCCACAAAAAGCAGAAGGCACATCTTGGAAAACCATCCGCAGGCATTTTTTATGGGGTGAAAGCTGTATGGATAATTTACAGCCACGCTTTCCACTCACAAAATTGCTTTTAGATTGGTGATATTTGCATCTCACTGCCCATACAATGAGATTATCCCTGCTGGACTGGGCAACAGATCCCCCTCTCCCTCCAGCCCCGCGATCTGCGGGGCCCGGGCGGGGGTGCAGGGGCGGCGCCGACCGCCAGGTGTCGCTGTCGGAGCGGGAGAGGGGAAGGGGGAAGGAAAAGGAAAAAGGAAAAGGAAAAGGAAAAGGAAAAGGAAAAGGAAAAGGAAAAGGAAAAGGAAAAGGAAAAGGAAAAAGGGAAAAGGAAAAAAGGAAAAGGAAAAGGAAAAGGAAAAGGAAAAGGAAAAAGGGAAAAGGAAAAAAGGAAAAGGAAAAGGAAAAGGAAAAGGAAAAGGAAAAGGAAAAGGAAAGGGAAAGGGAAAAGGAAAAAAAGGAAAAGGAAAAGGAAAAGGAAAAGGAAAAGGAAAAGGAAAAGGAAAAGGAAAAGGAAAAGGAAAAGGAAAAGGAAAAGGAAAAGGAAAAGGAAAAGGAAAAGGAAAAGGAAAAGGAAAAGGAAAGGGAAAAGGAAAAGGAAAAAAGGAAAAGGAAAAGGAAAAAAGGAAAGGAAAAGGAAAAGGAAAAGGAAAAGGAAAAGGAAAATGAAAAGGAAAAGGAAAAGGAAAAGGAAAAGGAAAAGGAAAGGAAAAGGAAAAAAGGAAAAGGAAAAGGAAAAAAGGAAAAGGAAAAGGAAAAGGAAAAGAAAAGGAAAAGGAAAAGGAAAAAAAGGAAAAGGAAAAGGAAAAAAGGAAAAGGAAAAGGAAAAGGAAAAAAGGAAAAGGAAAGGAAAAAAAAGGAAAAGGAAAAGGAAAATAAAAAGGAAAGGGAAAAGGAAAAAAAGGAAAGGAAAAGGAAAAGGAAAGGAGCTGGGATCACCTCACTGCACCTTCCAGAGCTAAAGGTAATCTGGGAGAGCTGTAGAGGACTTGGAACAAGGGCCTGGAGTGGCAAGACAAGAGGGAATGGTTTCTCACTGCCAGGTGGGATATTGGAAGGAAATTCTTCCCCGGGAGGGTGGAGAGCTCATGGCACAGGTTGCCCAGAGAAGCTGTGTCTGTTCCATCCCTGGAAGTGTTCCAGGCCAGGTTGGACAGGGCTTGGAGCAAGCTGGGATAGTGAAAGCTGTCCCTGCCTGTCTCAGGGGGTGAAGATAGGGGATCTTTAAGGTCCCTTCCCACCCAAACTTGATTCTCTGATTTTATCCCCTGGGAAATTGTTCCTGTTCACCTCCAGCTCCAGACCAGCTCTTGCATGTGGTCAGACAGCTCTGGCACTCCTGGCATGGAGCACAGACCATGGCACCATCGTTCCATATCATGTAATTAACAGTGGGAATCCCAGGAGAGAATAAACATTGCTGCAGATCCAGATTCCTCCAGGAGATATGGGAGCCAAAGGTGCCAGATCATTGCAGGGTTTTAAACCCCGCTGGATTCTGGCATGCCTGTGGCTCCCCTGTGAACTCCAGTTGGTACCACAGGGATACATGAACCAGACTTGCATCACCCTGGCCAGAGTGGGAACTCCAGGCTCCCGATGCTGTGCACTGCCTCTGCATGAGGAAGGGAGGCTTTTCCAGAGTGCCACGGACACCAAGCACAGGGAGCAACCCATGTGTCTGAACGTGCTTATTAAAACTGCCCACAGAGTGGCTTTAAATACCCAGGGCACTGATAGCAACAAGCCCCTCCAGGATGAGAGGAGCCAGGATACCTCACTGGCTGCAGGTGTGCCTCTCACCCTCACTCAGGCTCTGCTTGCTGCTCAGCTCAGCTTCTTTCTCACCCTGCAGCCAGCCCTTGCCTGTCCTTGCTCAGCCTCTGCAAGGCTCCGATCCTGTAACTTAAGGGTTGATATCCCACATTGCTGTGTGCCAGCTCTGCTCTGGGTCCTGCTCTCAGGATCCAGCCCTGCTGCACTGGGTCCTGCTCTCAGGATCCAGCATCTCCTCTGGAACAGGCTGCTCTCCACATCCAGCAGGGATGTTTTCCTTCCAGCCCCTCTCCTGGAGCCCAGGACCAGCTTTTAACAACGTTCCCAAGCAGCTCGTGGTGCTGCAGAGCCCCAGCTGGTGCCAGGAGTCATGGTTTGAATAACACACAGTAAATATTGGAACGGCCTGAGCTGTGGAGAACTCCTCAGACACCAGTTTCTAAGGATGATCTAATACATTTCTTGGACTCGCTCGTCCTTCTCATTACTCTTCTGCATTTTTCCCCCCTCCTATTTTTCTTCCCTCCCATCGAAATGTTTTGGTTTTCTGCTTTTATTTTTTTCCCTGCTTGAGTCTCTGAAATATGCAGCCATGGCAACAGGCCGGAGGAGCGAATTCCCCTGCTCCGCCTGCATGTCCTTGGGGTCTGCTGGGGAGCCAGGGGTGAATTCCAGCCATTCCCTCTGGCCGGGAGCGGTGTTTGGTAAACACACACGTGCCAACCCTGCCCGGCTCTGCCGGCCTGGCAAAGCCAATCCTGCCTTTTCTGCCCTGATCCCCCCGGAGCCAGGGGCACCCTCCGGGCTGGCATTCTTTGGGAGCAGCACCGGGGAGGAACGCGAGCCCCTGGCGTGCGGACAGGAGCTGACTGACATTCCCGGGCCTGGGTGAAGAATGTGGACACAGTGTCCGCTCCAAACTCCGGCAGCACTGCAGTTCATTCACCCTGCGTGGAGGAGGGGGACGCTGGAATCTGAGCGGGGCTCGGCCCTCGGTGACCAGGCTGCCCTAACCTGGGGCTGATGGCTTCTCTGTCACTTTCTGTCGCTTCCAAGGATCTCCCCACGTCATGCCATGGCATCTGGGGACTCGTTTCGTCCTTGTTTTGGTGGCTCTGTGGCCTCTGCCCCTCAATGTGCAGCTGCGTCAGCTTTTTCTTGGAAAAGCTGGGGGAACATGAGGATGCTGCTGGCTGAGGAGTTGGGTTCAAGGCAGCAGGCAGCTCTAGCTTTGGAGATTCCAAACCCATCCTCAGTGAGCTGCTGGCAGTGACCAGCACTTGGGGACCAGCACCCCATTTGATGGGTGTTACTTAAAGACCTGGACAAAGCAGTGCAGGCTGAATGTATTAAGCAAAGCCAATTTGTTTTAGCATCTGTAACATGGCAGGAACCAGAAGTGAGTGTGAATTCAAGCCCCAGGCCCATAGCTGGCTTTCAGCTCATCTTTCCAAGGCTGCTGTAATTCCCCCTGCCCCTCCGACACACCCGGCTGGGGCTATTTATACCCTTTACAATGTTACACACTGCTTGGATTACTGCATGGCATCCAGGCTGCTTGGAGCAGGGTCCCACCGACCAGAATAGTTTAGCACGAATTCAGTTCCCACCAGCTCCCAGGTTTGTCACTGGGTGCAGCGGGGTTACTCACATTTACTCCGGCTGGATTGTGTGGGGCTTTGTGGATCAAAATAGCAAAACTTCAGCACTAACAGCCATACAACATGGTTCAGGCTGAAAGATCCCCACTGATTCACCACCCTCTTGCATCAGCATTTCAACACCAGGAAATGCTGCTCATTCCACAGGTTTTGGAGGACAGCGAAGCCCCGAGATTGCAGCGAGGCTGAGAAAGTTGGGGAGTTTTGAAAGAATTTGTGGAATTTCTGCACAAAACTTGAATACAAGAGGAGCATTTCCCCAGCCCATGGGTAACTGTTTGAGAACAGGACAAAACAAAAGAAAGTATCACAAAATCTGCCTTGGTTCTGCTGCTCATTCCACAGGTTTTGGAGGACTGCGAAGCCCCGAGATTGCAGCGAGGCTGAGAAAGTTGGGGAGTTTTGAAAGAATTTGTGGAATTTCTGCACAAAACTTGAATACAAGAGGAGCATTTCCCCCAGCCCATGGGTAACTGTTTGAGAACAGGACAAAACAAAAGAAAGTATCACAAAATCTGCCTTGGTTCTGCTCCTGGGGAGGGGGTGAGTGCAGCAGCATTGCCAGCCCGCTGTGCCAGGATCCTTGTGGTGTGGGACCACAGGCTGACCCAGCAGCATTCCCAGCTCAGGCTCCCATCCCTCCCTACCTGCCAGCCTCTGGAAAGGCTCCAGGTGTTGCACAAGAGCCCAGCAGCAGCAGCAGCAGCAGCAGCAGTTTGTTGCAGAGCCTGCAGGAAGAGGCAGCGCTTGCCTGGGCACGTTGGAGCCAGCAGCACTTTCTAGTCATGCTCTGAAAGTCAGGCCTGGGGAGCACACGGGGTTACCTGGCAAACTCAGTCTCCAGGAGGGAATCATTGAATCCCAGAGGGTTTGGGTTGGAAGGGATCTTAAAGCACATCTCATTCCAGCCCCCTGCCATGGGTAAGGACACCCTCCACCATCCCAGGGTGCTCCAAGCCTCATCCAGCCTGGTCTGGAACACTTCCAGGGATGGAGCAGCCACAGCTTCTCAGGGCACCCTGTGCCAGGGCCTCACCACCCTCACAGGGAAGAATTTTTTCCAATATCCCGCCTAACATGCCCTCTGTCAGCAGGAAACCATTCCTCCTTGTCCTGTCCCTCCATGCCTTTGTTCAAAGTCCCTTTTCAGCTCTCTCAGAGCCCCTTTAGCCACGGGAAGGCTGCAGAATTTGGGTAACCCCAAACCTCTCTCTCCTCCAGACTGTGTCATGGTGGTAGAGCTCACCCTGGAATTCTCCTGCTTTGTCATCCCAGGGTTTTGTTCCCTGGCCTGTGAGTGAGATGTGGCAGTCTGGGGCATGCAGAGCCGTGCCTTGGTTGTGCAGCACGTGACTCTGTGTGTCTGTGTGTCTGTGTGTCTGTGTGTCTGTGTGGGCAGCCAGAAGGATCCACAGCACAACAGGAGCCTGGATGCTCAGGATTCCATCCCTAAGTGTCTGTGCCATGCTCACCCCAAGGATCCCTAGTTCTACCCCGAGTGCTGAAGCCAGGAGAGGTTGTGGAGCTGGAAATGCTCCAGCCCTGGGGTTGTTTTCAGTGTTCTCCCACCTGGCAGGGCTCCAGCCTTCAGGGAGCACTGGCAGTGGAGATGGACCATGGACTGGAGATGGTCTTTGGACCACGGGAGTGGGGATGGTGTTTGGTGGAGCATGAAGAGCCTGTGGTTTGGAAGGGCTGGGACTGCTTCTCCTGCCTGGACGCAGCAGAGGCTGAGGGGGTGGTGTGATGGGATGGCATGTGATGGGATGACTGTCCTGCCTCACCACAGAATGACACTTTCTCCAGGCTCTCTCCAAGCCTCCCAGGCCAGCCCATGGTGCAGCAGCCTCCAGGGAGATGTCCATTCCCGTTCACTTCCTGTCCTCCTGACCACAAAGCCATGAGCTGGCTCCCTGAGCTCTGCTGCAGCCGTGGCACACATCCCTCTTTTCCATGGGTTTTCTCCTCCCTTCCAGCTGTTCTGCACCTTGCAAAGCCAGAGTGGATTTTCCTGCACTGCCTGCCCAGCTTCCCTCACACTCTCCTGGATGCAGCAGCTCTGTGGCAGGGCAGGGAATCACTGCCAGCAAATGCCTGGCATAGAAGAGGAGGACAGCAGGGATTACACCCTGCAAGCAGCCGTAAACAAGGGAGCAGAGTGCAAAAAAAACCCTCCTGGAATTTGCAATCCAGTCTTCCTGATTGCCCTGTGCTGGGTGCTGGGCATTCCTCCCCACTGATCCATGGGCATTCCCAAACCATGATGGCTCCAGGCACTGCTCAGCCTTGGAGGCAGCTGAGCGTGGGGAAGGAAAGCAAGGCTGCTGATTAAACAGACACAGGGAGATGGGGAGAAAAAAGGATGGAAGAGGAAGGAGCAAGGACCAAAATATTGGGGCTTTGGGGCAGGATGAGCTGTTTGGGTCATAGGGATGGAGCCAGGCGGGTGCTGGTGACACATTTAACTCTGCAGGGACACAACCCAAAATAGCTGCCATGGGTAATGTCTCCTCCATGGGGGCTCTATTCCAGGATGGAGCCGTCCTGGTCTGGGCATGGGGCAGCAGCAGCAGCTCAGGAATAGCCTCGGCTGGTGAGGGCAGCCCCACGAGCATCTTCCTTGCTTGTATGCATCCAGCATTCCTCAGGGAGGGCCGGGGAGAGGCACCAGCCAGCCAATTTTCCATCTGATTTCATTTTCTTAGAATTTCCTCTGATGGTTCCATTTTTTTTTTTTTCCCTCTCTAATTCCACCTTTTTTTTTTCTTTTTCTTTTTTTTTTTTTTTTTTTTTTTTTTTTGAGGCAGCTGGAAAAAATAATGTTTTGGTTGCCTTGGGAACACGCTCCTAAACTTTTGGTGGATCCAAGACATGCCTGGAGTTCCAGGATGGCCAGTCAGGGTGGTGGGGGCTTGCCCTCCCTGCCCAAAAGTGGCAGGAGCTGCTCTCCAGAGGCTCTGCACACACATGGCCCTGACCTACCCTCTGTCCCGACCCCTGTTTACTCTGCAAATACAACATTGCTTACAAATTCCTGGGACATGCCATGGGAGCTCTAGGCTGGGTAGTGTTACTTCATGCTGGACCCTATGCAAGAAAAAAAAAAAAGAAAAAAAAAACCAGGATCGCACTTTAAGGCTGTAAAAATGCGGGTGGGAATATTTTCCAGGCTGTGTCATTTTCCATCAAGGCCAAAATTCACATTCTGCCTTTCTGTGTTTGTGTTTTTTCTCCCTGAAACTTGGATATTATTTTTCTTTATTATTCTCCAGCTTTCTCGAGTGAAAAATTAGGAAATTCAAGGAAAGTGATTCTCCCCCTCACCATGTTTCAAGGAAAATTTGTACATATGCAGTTTCAAGTGTCAGGAGTTAAAATCTTTCCTTTGGCCTGAAGCCAAATGTTTTCCCGAAAATTCAATGTTTCTGTGATTTTCTGGGAAAGTGGGATATGGGCCCCTTCTCTTTCTTTAACCAACACACATTCTTAAATGCTTGTTTATTCAGAAGAGTTTCAGCTCCAAAGCAGGGAGGAGAGGAAAGGAAAATCACAATGAAATGTTTCCCCTGCAGTGGGCAGAGAAACCAAACATCCAATTTTTTCCTGGAAGGAAGAAGACAAGTTTTTTTAATTAAAAAAAAAAAAAAAAAAAAAAAAAAAAAAAAAAAAAGGAAAAAAAAATAACCAAAACACCCCAAGGCACTTCTGTATGAGAAAACACTTGAAACTGAAGTTTCACTCGAAATGGCCTGGGCAGCAATGACTCTGTACTGGGAGAGAGAGACCTGGGGAATGAAGCTGGGTGGGTTTTAAAGGCTTTCCCTGCCTGGGGTGATGGCTGCAGCCATCTCCATCTCCTGCAGCTGCATGTCGTTTCCCCTCCAGCTGAGGAAGTGCCCTTTCCAAGCCCCTTTGCTTCCAAATGAGCTTCTAATGACCACAGTTTTGCTCCATCCAGTTAATTAATCCCTGGTTCCCTCCAGATATTATTCCAGAGCATGCTGCAGCACCCTGTGGTGGGACATGGCCCATCATCCCAGGAACCTGCCCTTCACTCCATGCTGCATCCAGCCCTGTGTGCCAGGACCTGCCACAAACCTCTCAGATTTTCCTGCTGCTGCCAAACTCAGCCAAGCAACCAAAAAAAAATAACAAAACATTAGATCTAACAATATTTTCTTTTCCTTTCCTTTCCTTTCCTTTCCTTTCCTTTCCTTTCCTTTCCTTTCCTTTCCTTTCCTTTCCTTTCCTTTCCTTTCCTTTCCTTTCCTTTCCTTTCCTTTCCTTTCCTTTCCTTTCCTTTCCTTTCCTTTCCTTTCCTTTCCTTTCCTTTCCTTTCCTTTCCTTTCCTTTCCTCCCCTTCCCTCCCCTCCCCTTCCCTCCCCTTTCCCCTTTCCCCTTTCCCCTTTCCCCTTTCCCCTTTCCCCTTTCCCCTTTCCCCTTTCCCCTTTCCCCTTTCCCCTTTCCCCTTTCCCCTTTTCTTTTCCAAGGCCAAAGGCCCTGGTCCAGGGAAAGTTTTCCAAGGGAGGATGAGGATGCAGGAAGGGGAAGGAAGGAGTCTCAGACCCGTCAGGGGACCTGTGGAGGGAACCAGGGAACACCTGCTGCCCGCAGGGCCTGGATGGTCAGGCTGTTCTCATGTCCCTCTCAGCTCCCACCTTCCCACACCATCCCTGGACAAACCTTCCAGCTCCTGGGGACGCCAGGTGAGGAGGCAGCACCCCATGTCCCTGTCCCAGATGTCCGTGTGAGCTGCACCCACCAGAGTCCCACCCCCGCCAGTGCCTCCAGCATCCCTGGGCACCTCCAGCATCCCCAGCACCTCAATGACCCCCAGAAACACAAGGATCCCCAGCATCTTTGAGCATCCCAAACCTCCTCCAGCATCCCCAGAACCTCCAGCATTCCCCTTCTCAAGCATCCCCAGCACCTCCAGCATCCCCAGCACCTCAATGATCCCCAGAACCACAGGGATCCCCAGCATCTTTGAGAATCCCAAACCTCCTTGAGCATCCCCAGTGCCTCCAACATCTCCAGCACCTCCAGCATCCCCCTTCTCAAGCATCCCCAGCACCTCCAGCATCCCAGGAACCTCCAACATCCTGAGAACCTCCAACATCCCCAGCATCTTCAGCATCCCCAGCATCTCCAGCATTCCCAGCACCTCCAGCATTCCCAGAAACTTTAGAATCCTCAGTGCCTTCAGCATTCCCAGCTCCTCAAATATCCCCAGCACCTCCAGAATCCTCAGTGCCTTCACCATCCTCATCCTCCAGCATCCCCAGCACTTCCAGCATCCCCAGCCTCCTTGGACATCCCCAGCTCCTCCAGCATCCCAGGACCCTCCAACATCCCGAGCACCTCCAGCATTCCCAGCACCTCCAGCATCCCCAGCACCTCCAGAACCCCCAGTGCCTTCAGCATCCTCATCCTCCTCTGGCATCCCCAGCACCTCCAGCATCCCAGGAGCCTCCAACATCCTGAGCATCTCCAACATCCCCAGTATCTCCAGCATCCCCCTTCTCAAGCATCCCCAGCACCTCCAGAATCCTCAGTGCCTTCAGCATCCCCAGCTCCTCAAGCATTCCCAACATCTCCAACATCCCCAGCTCCTCAAGCATTCCCAACACCTCCAGCATCCCCAGCTGGAGAATCCTCAGTGCCTTCATCATTCCCATCCTCCTGTGGCATCCCCAGTGCCTCCAGCATTCCCAGCTCCTCAAGCATCCCCAGTGCCTCCAGCATCCCCAGCACCTCCAGAACCCCCAGTGCCTTCAGCATCCTCATCCTCCTCTGGCATCCCCAGCACCTCCAGCATCCCAGGAGCCTCCAACATCCTGAGCATCTCCAACATCCCCAGTATCTCCAGCATCCCCCTTCTCAAGCATCCCCAGCACCTCCAGAATCCTCAGTGCCTTCAGCATCCCCAGCACCTCAAGCATTCCCAACATCTCCAGCATCCCTAGCACCTCTAGCATTCCCTGCTCCTCCAGCATCCCCAGCACCTCCAGAATCCTCAGTGCCTTCATCATTCCCATCCTCCTGTGGCATCCCCAGCTCCTCAAGCATCCCCAGCACCTCCAGCATCCCCAGCACCTCCAGCATCCCCAGCACCTCCAGCATCCCCAGTGCCTTCAGCATCCCCAGCATCCTTGGGCATCCTCAGCACCTCCAGCATCCCAGGAGCCTCCAACATCCTGAGCACCTCCAGCATCCTCATCCTCCTCAGGCATCCCCAGCACCTCCAGCATCCCCAAGCTCCTCAAGCACCCCCAAGCTCCTCTGGCATCCCCAACACCTCCCTGAGCATCCCTAGCTCCTCCTGCAGGGGAGGAGATGAGCAGGATGCCCCAGCAGGCCGGATCCTGCCCAGCGCTGCGCCATCTCCAGGCTCAGCCCCGAATCCCGTGGTTGCCGGCCTCGGGGAGCAGCGGGAGCGGCTCGGGGAGCGGGTGCGAGCAGAGACAGCCGGGGAGCTCATCTGCCTGGTTTTTCAAGGTCACAGAGGTGGTGGGAAGGAAAGAAAAGAGAGCGAGGGAAGAAAAAAAAAAAAAAAAAAAAAAAAAAAAAAAAAAAAAAAAAAAAAAAAAAAGTCGACTCAGAAACCGCAGGGAATTTTTTGCCTTTTTAGAATACTGGGAAGAGAAAAAATAGCCGCAGTTATTCAAAGCATCCAGGATAATAACAGCCTGTTTACTGTTTGCATGCAAAGATGGCAGGCAGGCAGCACAGCGCAGGGAACAGGAATGAGGAATTCACCGCGGCTCCGACCGCTGCTGCTGAGCCCAGCAAAGCAAACCCTGCTTCCGTGAGAGCAGGAGCTGGGCAGCCCCACCGTGACACCTGGACAGTCCCAAGGGTCCTGGAGGAAGGGATTCAGGTGGCCCTGGGGCTGGGGACAATGGGGAGGCAGCTCCCGAGCTGGAATATGCTCCAAGGCTGAGTGAATGGAGTGTCCCAGAGGGTGTCGTGGCCAACCCCTAAATAACACCCCCCATCCTGCCATCCCATCCCATCCCATCCCATCCCATCCCATCCCATCCCATCCCATCCCATCCCATCCCATCCCATCCCATCCCATCCCATCCCATCCCATCCCATCCCATCCCATCCCTGCCACAGGGGCACCTCCAATGCTCAGCAGGCATCTCCAGCCATGCCCTGGCAAGGGTCATGGGAAGCACAGGGGTGCCAGGACTGAGGACACATGGATACAGAGATCGAATGGAGAGGGGTGCAGGGCCAGGGGAATGCAGAAATCAAGACATGCTGGCGCTCTGAAGGGAGGTGACTCCTCGGGGTGGCTCACTCTGCAATGGAATGCAAATCCCGATGAAAGGAATTCGGGAAGGGAGCGTTGACCCCCTGGCAGAAGAAAGCCCTGGGGGCACCCCCCAACAAGCTCTGGACACAGAGAGGAGCCTGGAAGCCTGGGGGACCTCGGGGAAAGGGGTGGGATGAGAGAGGGAGGGAGGGGGAAGGGAAGGGTTCAGCAGGACCAGCGGGGAGAGCTTCATTCCTGCCGGTCCGACGAGCAAGCTGGGACTTGAGGCGAGAGAAAGCGCCCGGTTTGCCTGACTGGTTTGCTGGGAAGAGGCTGCAGGGCTGGCCCACAGCCTTGGCAGACTTCCCCCACCAGGATCAGGGTTATTTGGAAGGGGGGGGGGGGTGGTGGTGAAATTCCTTTTCTCCCAAATTTTTTTTTTGTTTTTTAAAGTTTTCCATAAGGAGAGTGTGATGAGCTTGTCTTTCCCCATTCAGCTCTAGCATTCAGCACATGGGAAAGGAGTGGGGATGCATGAGGAGATGAGGAGGAGGAACCAGGGCCCACAAAGGACATGCCAAAATTCAAGGATGCTCCAAGGACCAAGTTCCAAGGTTCTCCAAAGAGAAATGAGGAAAAGCAGGAACCACAGCTGCAGAGAGGCTGCAGTGGCGTGGCACCAAGGCAATGAGGTGTTCCTGCCTGGGAACAGGGCTGGGTGGACAGCCAGGGAGCCCCAAGGAAATCCTTGGCTTTGTCCCAGCCCACTGTGACCACAGAGGGACCAGAACTCCCCAGACAGCCCTGGGGCAGCAGAACCATCTCCCTGTCACCCACAAGAGCTGCTGCCTCGGGATGGGGCATTCCACCCAAAGCCACCAAAGTGACACTTGGAGCAGAGCCTGCTGGCCCTTCCCCGTCTCTCCGGGGATGTGGATGGCAGGAGGAGTCTCATGCAGGTGCCAGCCCAGCCAGCAGCTCTGCAGGCACCTCCAGCATCCCCTGCCAGGGCATGGGATCTCTGTGTCCTAGACAGGATGCAGGGATACAGGGATGGAGAATGAAGGACACAGAAGCAGAAGGACACGGGGCTGCAGGGACACAAGGATCAAGGACACAGAGATCACAGGGATGGCAGCAGGAGGTTTGCTGGTGTTTCAGCTGTGCCATGGTGACAGGGACATGGGATAAAGGACAGACATGGGACAAAGGACAGACGTGGGATAAAGGACAGTGGGCCCAGGCAATGCTGATGGTGAAATCCAGGGAGACAGAGTGGGAAGGGCAGACGGAAATGCCTGTGGGGACAGAGCAGGTGATAACCCACCCCCACAGCAGCTTCCATGGCCAAGGTGTGCAGCTCCTTTGGGATGTTGCTCTGGCTGAACAGCATCCTAACAAAGCACACAGCTCCTCGAAAAGTGTGGCTGGAGGAGCTGGGATCTCTGTCTACCTTCTGGATTTAGGAATTCTCTCCCTACAACCCAATTCCTGTACCCACAGGTGGGCTTTGTGATTTTTTCTGACTGCCAGAGGCTGAGAGCCCTGGGGGTGAGGATCAACAGGCAAGGCTCTCAACAGGAGCCCATTCCCTGAATCCCTGGTCTCAGAAAGCTCCCTGCAAACAGCCAGACCTGAAGCCAGGCCACTCTGCATCCGGATTTGGGTAAATAAAGCACGGGGTGTGAGAGCTGTGGTATGCCAGGAATGCTGCTGGCCTTCCCGGGCTCTGGAGCGGCGGGAGCTGGGGGAGGCAGGGCAGGTACAGCCCTGGCTGGAGGCCACCAGGATCCCCCAGACATATTCCCGACCTCAGCAGTTCCCTGTGAGCTTCCCACCCTGTTCTTCCCATCACTGGCCCCGTTTCAGGGTCCTTTTCAGCCTTCTGCATAGGCAGAGCTGATTTCCCTGCTCACAACACCCAGGAGAAGCCATTGGTGCATAGGAGGATCCCAGCTCCAAGATTCACATTGCTCCAAGCCTCCCTAACCTGCTCCTCAGGGATAGAGACCTGTCCCACAGCCACAGAAAGACCCAAATTTTCTTTTTTTTAGCCATAATTCTTCCAGATTCCTGAATGGGAAGGTTGGGGCTCAGCTGGGATTCAGCATCACTGTCCCACCAAGACCAGTGATCAACTCAATGGAGTCCTAAGGCATCCTGCCCAGGGAAGGGGATGGAATCACCATCCTTGGAAGTGTTGAAAAACATGTGGATGTGGTACTTGGGGACATGGTTTAGTGGTGGCTTTGGCAGGGCTGGGTTAACAGTTGGGCTTGATGATCTTGAAGTGCTTTTCCAACCTAAATGATTCCGTGGTTCCATGGAAGAGCTGGCAGCAAAACTGATTTCTGATGCTATTGTTCCACATAATCCAAGCTAAACATTGCAGAGCAGAAGAGCTCCTGGTCCCCAGGGACAGCAGGATAACAAAGATGAGCTCCCAGTTGATGCCAAGGGGTGGCACAAAGGGAAAGCCTTGGCCTGGCTGGAGATGGCAGAGTCCCCAGGGATGTTCCCTGGGAAGCATTAACACCACAGTTATCAGAAAATAAAAGTCCAAGTCATGGAAAACTTTTGGTCTTCCAGAAGACCAAGAAGCCAGGCAGAGTGGGAAGGGCTTGGAAATTGCTGACAAAGCCAAGGAGAGCTTGGAGATCAGATCCATCCATGCTGGAAGAGATGAGAGAGTCTTTTAAAGTTTTCCATGTGGCAAGGGCTGAGGAGGGCAGGAAGGGGTTTTGTGAGGAAGATCCCATCAGGATGTGGTTATGGGATGCAGAGATCAAGGACAGCAGGGTGCAAGGATGGAGGACACGGGGATGCAGGGTCATGAGGATGCAGAAACCAAGGATACAGGGATGCAGGGATGCCAGAGCAGGAAGGAAACCACATCAACACTTTTAGGCAACTCCACCCTTTTCCCCCCATGAAGATGAGGGGGATGGGATCCCAATGGGATTTTGGGGAATGCAGAAATCCTCCTGAGCATTTTTCCCCTCTTCCATGCAGCTGCACCCCAAATCTCTGCCCTGGGGAGCTGGGAAGGACATGTGAACCAAGGGGTCAGCACTCCCAGACCCTCTTCCCCTAGTGGCACCTCCATCTCTCTGCATTGCATGGGAAAAAAAGAGAATCCAAGGATCAATATTTGGGTTTTTTTATTAAAATATTGTTATACCAAGTGGAATGCTACAGCAATCTCGGTATAGGGTGGCATAACGAAACAGCCAGGTTTATGTTTAAATACTTAAAGATAACTTAAAACGCACAAACGAGAACTTGTCGTCTTTGGCAGGAAAAAAAGTTCACAGCACGAAAAAAAATACTTAAAAAGAAATACCAATATTAATATAAAATATATTAAGTCATGGGGTTTGGGGTTTTTTTTCCTCTTTCATAATTTTTTGTTTCTTTTCCATTTTGTAAACAATGCACGAGAACCGAACGCATTTTTTACGTGTCTGGGGAGAGAAAAATAAAAAATGCAGTTGGCCAGCAAATGCACATGTTGAAAGGGGAAAGAAATAAAGAAAAATATATATATTTACATGAAG